>NC_140453.1:28414826-28432326 GCF_963576455.1 Neolamprologus multifasciatus
GATTTTAACTACCTTTAAAGTTATGAATAAATACAGCGCTTCTGTAAATGTGTTTACTTACCGTCCACCACAAGTTAATCAGTAGTTAACTACTAAAATAGACCAAATAACTACATTACATACTTATGTACTCTGTGCTGTAGCCTTTGCAAGGAAGTAGTGGAGGAATCTAGATGGTTTACATGTTAGCTGTTAAAGACGACCTGCATGTAAATGCAGCTTGTAGAATAGATTTTCAATCTAACCCAATCCTGTTTGATTTATTAAGCATTTTTAAAGCTGAGAGTTTGGAAAACGTGTGTTCAAGACACCAAACATGACACAACACAATCAGTAAAACAATAAAAACAAAATAAAAGGTAAAGATAAGAACACACGGCTCTCAAACAGGCAACAAAGTGGCCATGGGCGATCGTTGCACAGTTTGAGAGCACTAACAGAGAAAGCTGGATTGATCCGGGTTTTCATCCAGGTTTTTGGGAGTGCCTGGAGCAGCTGGTCCAGGACGTCAGCCACCTCCAGGGAATATTTTTGGAATCTGCAGCTCAGATTTGCACGATGGTGCTGATCCATGAAAGGTTTTTAAAAATATATAGTAAAATCTTAAAATAAAAGAATTGGGAATGCACAATAACACAGTGCTTGTGTATTTAATACGGGTTTAACATCCACCTGCAGAAAAGAATGAGCAGCACAGACACCAGTGAGGTCGAACAGTGACTTTAGTCCTGTTTTCATACACATTTGTTTATGAGGTTATTCATGCGTTGATGGTTCAGGGGCTTCACGTTACACAAGCAATGAGCCAAACAGCCAAATCTATTCATTATTGTGCCCAGAGATGGGCAGTAATGCGTAATCTGATTACTTTTTCAGGTAACGAGTAATGTAAGGGATTACTATTGCGAAAAAAGTAATTAGATTACTGTTACTTTCCCGTAAGCATGCTGCGTTACTGCATTACTAAACCGTCATGCTTTTTTGCGACAGATGTGGATAACATGGCGTGATGGAGAGAGTACGACCATGCAGCGTTTAAAGTGTGGAAGTAATCACATTACTTTGAGTTTGATTCTGTAAAAAGTGACACAAACATTAGCGTCTGCTGTTCACTCTGCGTGGGAAGAAAACTTCTTTCTACAGTGAAAAATTAAACTTCAAATCTGAATGTCACGCTGCCACGGGAACGTGACATTCACAGAGAAACCCCCCACTGACAGGACCGCTGTGGGCAAACCTCCACCCGCCCCACTCCTGATAAACACGTGGCAATAAGAGCGACAGCACTCAGTGCTGCTTTTACTTTCATCTATTTGAAAGAGTGTAAACACAAAGCATTATTTTACTGTTTATGCTGGAATATGCAGAACATGGGTTTAAACGGTAAATAATGTCTTCCAGTCAAAGACTGTTGCAGATATTGTCATTTTTGCTCGATGCATAAAGTTAAAAGATTAAAACTAATAAAACAAGTTTTAAAAAGAGACGTTTCCATTTGATTCAGTGTTATATGATGGATTATGCAGACAAATAGAACTGGGCTGAAAGGTCTGTTACTTTATTACAGACCTTCCCAAAGTGTGGGGCCCGCCCCCTAGGGGGGGCGCAGAGCCATTGCAGGGGGGGGCGGCATGAAAAGGGGGGGAAAAAAAACAAAAAAAACAACAATGCTTGGGCACTGCTAGCACGGCGCCTACACAAACGCACAGCAGGAGATGAAGCATCGCTGAATATGTTTCCAAACCAACTTCATTCTAAGCCACCGTTTTCGGTGATTCGAAACGCCGTTTACGTGTGGACGAAACAGCTGCGTTTTCAAAAATACCCGTGTAGGTGTGGACATAGTGTAAAAGAATTAGTAGTTTATTTTCTTACTAGCTGCAGATTACTTGTATTTGCTTAATTGTTTACTAAATGTTTGAGGTGTGAAAGAAACCGCAATGGCGCAAAATATGGGTGTGTGTGGTTGGAGGATGTGTTGGTGCGTGCGTGTGTGTGTGTGTGCGTGCGTGTGTGCGCGTGCGCGGGGGGCGTGAACATTTTTCTGTAAAACAAAGGGGGGCCCAGCGAAAAAAGTTTGGGAACCACTGCTTTATTACATGGTTGGGTATCGTGTTTTTAAAAAGTAACTAAGTAACTAATCACTTTTGAAAGTAAGTAATCCGTAAAGTAATGGGATAAATTTTTTTTAAGAAGTAATCAGTAATTAGTTGCTAATTACTTTTTCCAAGTAACTTGAGCAACACTGATTGGGCCAGACGGCGTTACAACAGAGGATTTGTAACTGTGACAGCATCCGGCTGCACGAACAAACAGAAACAGATGATACTCTTGTCTCCTCTCTGCCACTAAGCACGTTACATAACCCTCTTTTAAGTTTTGGACTGCGGCCCTTTAGCGAGATTTTGTGTGTGTGTTGTTTTTGGTTTTACACATTGTGCCTCTATTGTATATATGACAGATCTTGTGTAATACTTATATAACGTGGCTGTTTGTTTGTGTGCTGCTCTGTCAGCTTGCTTGAAGAAGCATAAACAGTAGCAGCTTTGTGTTTCAGCAGCGTGTCAGTGTTTATCCAGTAGCAATGACGGAAGGGGGTTTCTCTCACAGATAATAATACTGACAACATGCAGAGCAGACTTGCTGCCATGCAAGCTGTTGTGTTTAGCAGAAATCTACTGATAACTGTGCAAAATATCAGCTTAGAGAAGCTGGGAGTCTGTTTTGTTGAGTTTTTATTTAGGATTTGAAATCGCATGACCAAAATTTGGGTGCTCGAGAGCGCATGATGAGTAATAAGGGATGACTCAGGAGTATGAATAAAATATGTCTGACCTCAGCCATATTTCCTAAATGAAAAATATATGAGCTATGAATTGCTGTTTACCATCTCCGAGCTCTGCCTTCAATCTTAAATTGTTAGCTGCGAGAATATTCTTCATAAAACGTTTAAGTCTGAGTGGATCATTGTCATTGCTTCATGTCAGTGTTTTTTGGTCGGCCTTTTAGGACAAATGGCTTTGAGAATATGAAACTGTAAGTCTGGGCTGGAATCACATGCTCTGTCTGATCTTTTCTGCTCGTTGTGCTCTATAAAACTCACATTAATTGTTCAGTACAGTTCAGTTTTATTTATAAAGTGTCCGTTCACAACAGAAATCATGCAGGTGTCAACCTCAGTAGTACAAGGAGGTGGTACGAGACCATGTATAGGACCAGTGCAGGGCAAAGTCACTAAATCTCCTTATGTCATTTCCCAAATAACTTCCCGAATATTTTATTTACATGTTTCCTGTAGGATTGTGAATTTTACCTAAGACTCTTGAACATGTATTAAATCTGCATGAGTGAGAGCCCAGCCCTTCTCTGTACCCCTTCTGTGGCACCCCACAGGAAAACGTTGGACACGCCCCTGCTCACTCCACAGTCGTTTCATTTTTCTGCCCATCGAGGTCAGACCAGGCCAAGCTAGACCCTAATCACTAACAGACAAACTGTGCATTCACGCACAGAGCCCCGCTATAAAAGCCAGAAACACCCGTGCTGCTGGTGGAGTCATGACGGAGAGCGGCGGGGCTCTGCAGCGCCTGAGGTGAGTACACGCGTGGAGCTGCAACAACGCGGTAGGAGACGTTTTGTCTGGGCCGACACGTTTGGTTTTAGCTTATACATTACATTATAGAGCAAAATGTTATATTGCTGAAAAATATCAATTTCATACTTTCAACTCAGGTTGTTTTAAAATATATATTCACATTAAGGGTAATAATATTGTTGGTTGTAGTTTACATCCTTATTTTAATGCTTATTTTGTTTTAATATAAATTTGTTATACTGGATATTCAATTAAAAAATGAATTATTATCATTATTATTATTTTTACTGCTGCTGTTGAGAAGCGATGGATGGCTTTCATGTCTCTTCTCTTCTGTTTCAGTTTTCAGTTTTATTTGTCATATGCAAGTTAGCACAGGGTCAACATTGCAATGAAATGTGTTTGACGAGCAGCAGTCACTCAGCAGCATGATACAGTACAGAAAATATAATAAAATATAATAAAATAAAATAAAATAATTGAAAAAAATTGAAAAATAGTAAGGAGCAAAATATTAGAAAGACATGTTAAAAGAGAAAAGATGACTAAATATATATGTGTCTATAAATATAAATATATGTACACTAGTAATTAAATAAGAAAATCTTGAAAAGAAATATGACGGAGGGCAGATGGGATATTGCACAGGAATGAGCAGCAGAAAATCACAGTATTGCACTTTAAATATAAATATCAATGACAATAAAGTGAAGTGACCAGTGCAGATTAAACACTTGTGAAGCTGCAGGGTAGCTTCTGAGTGCTGTGTTGTGTTTAAGTGTTGTGGTTGAGTTGAGTTGGTTGTTTACATTGTATAAATAATGAAGGAGCAACAGTGACAAACTTATAGGAATAAAGGATATTTTTAATGGAACAGAAAGGCAAACACCTGCATCATAATCATTTAATCCGCCCTGAGTGTTTGCCTCTCTGTTCCAAATAAACAAATAATAATCCTACAGGGAAAAACCGGGCTGCTGTGGGTCACATTAAAAGCTTAATGGTGTTGAAACCAAATGTTTTCTAACTTTAGAAATTAAGAATTTATTTGTTTTTGAAGAAAAAGGATCACATTTACATATTAGTGTGAGTCCAACTCAGGACCTTCTTCCTGTGAGGCAAAAGTGCGCGACAGATTTTGAATGGCCAGCAGGGGGCGTCCTCAGCGGCTGCAAATAGAGTTCCAGTTTTATGGGGCTCGTGTTTCTTGCCCCGTGACCTAAACAGTTCCCTGATAATTTTATGGGTTTCATGTTTACTTTTAGATTATATTATGTAGAAGATATGTTCAATATTAGCAGAAATTATTATTATTGATTATAGATAATAACCCTATAACCCTAATTATAGAAATTATGGATTATTATTATTATTATCCAGGATCTGCTCACTGGATTTGTCAACATCAACTTTTTAGTGGATTTCACAGTGAAACTCTGTTTATGGTTTGTATCTGCAGTCGTGTTCACTTTGCACCCAGAACTCATGACCACTGTGAGGGCTGGAACACAGCTGGGCAGATGTTGCCTTCAGCTCTGCTCCTTCACTGCGTCTAACATCTAACAAGCTTTTTAAAACATGTCTCGTAAATGAAATAAGACCTCTGATTTCACATAAACTCTGATGTCAATTTACATTTTATGTTGTGGGCTAACTTTACTAACTCAGCTACACACAACAGTACAACATCTCAAATGTTTTCTGTACTCGGATTCCAAAATAAACCTTCACATGTATGACAGCAGCATTGTTTCTGTGCACACTACAAAATCAAAAAGAGGCCCACACAATTATTGCACTGTGTGAAATTCTTGGCTCGGATGGTATCACATTGTTCCCAGATAGATCAAACAGACAAAGAAACCACTGTGATCTACAAACAAATGAGTCTGAGAGTCTTGGTGAAAGACTGATCTGGCCATGTGTGCCAGATCTGTGGCTCGTCGGTGTTATTACGCTTAAACATTATTACCAAAAAGCTCGATTTCAGTCATTTATCGTCTGTAGCAACGATTGATTTAACGTCAAAGTATGTGGTTCATTAAAATAAATTCATGAACATCTAGGTTGAAACCAATTAGAGTAGCTAATGAGACAGTGGATCTTTGGCTCGCTCCCCGTGGTTTTTATCTTTTTTAATTATCTGCAGGGTTGGATTGACCCTCCAGAAGAGTCACTGACCCATCATTTGTCCCACCGTTACAGTTTGTACGCACTCATTTGCAGTTTCTGATCATTTATCATAATGTAATTAAGCACAAATATGGCAGTAAATACATTTTTGTTTAGCAGCATCCTTGTGTGGTCAATTACAAATGCAATCAATCCAAAAGCTCAGACAGCTTTTAAAAGGCATTTGAAAGCTAAAAATAGAAATGAGGGCAGACTACCGACTGTGCCGAGTGGGCAATTCTCCACACTGGTTCACGCCCTGAAGGGCTCTGTAAGCTCAAAGCCCACTGTGTAATTTTCTCACTGCAACTAATTACAAAAAAACATTAGTTTGTTAATCTGGTATGCACCATTACAGCACAGGAAGTTGATAAAGCCTGTTAAGTGGGATATTCCTTATTAGCTACCTGGAAGCACCAGCTCATGATGAGGAGTCAAAATCTAGTTCATATTAAGTTGTTTAGTAATTAATGTTGTTTTTGTTAATATGCACCTGTTCCCCTTACCCCATTAGCCAGGGTAGGGATTTATTTATTTATTTATTTATTTATTTATTTGTTTATTTGTTTATTTGTTTATTTGGACAAACACTAAAAACACTTTCAGAAACTAGAGCATCCACATACTTTTTGAGCCAAGCTTGACGAGTTAAATCTTGATTAGGCAGGTTAACAGTCTTAATATGACACCAGAAGAAAAGTCACAGAATAGAATAGAATAGAATAGAATAGAATAGAATAGAATAGAGCATTTCCATCCTTGTAGGTTGCATTGATACAATATAATGATAGTCATTCTCAGACCTCCTCAGCTTGAATAGTGTGAACTTGTTTATCTGCAGTGAATAAGAAAGTGTGCTTTCCTGTCACACCGTTTACAAAGCAAACTAAAGCTAAGGCCATGGTGCAGAGCAGAGCAGAGAAAGGTTTCGTCCACAGTGAGCAAGCACAGAACCACTCAAGCTCAAAACTAACAAATGAGGTGGGAACCTGCTCTACTCTCTCTCTCTTTTCAAATCCAGGTGAGCTGCGTCATCGTGAAACCAACACGTTGTCCATGTGTTGTCTCCCCATTAAAAGACCCCCGTCTCACTGCTTCCTGTCTCCACGCTCTCTTCCAGGAGGTGTTGCTGTCCCTGTAATCCACACTCTCAGTCCCGGCCGTGCTTCACTCGAGACAAAGCCATGACTGCCTTTAAGGGCATCTGGACGAAGGAGTTCTGGCGCTGTGTGGCGGCGGAGTTCTCTGCCATGCTGATCTTTGTCCTGCTTGGCCTCGGTTCAACCATCAACTGGGGCACTGAGGATCCCCACCCCCCCGACCTCGTGCTCATCTCTCTCTGCTTCGGCCTGACTATTGCCACCATGGTGCGGTGCTTCGGCCACATTAGCGGGGCTCATATCAATCCGGCGGTCACAGTAGCCATGGTCGTGACCAGGAAGCTGAGCCTGGCTAAAGCAGTCTTCTACCTCCTGGCCCAGTGCGTGGGGGCCACAGTCGGGGCGGCCGTACTGTACGGGATCACCCCCGCCTCTGTCAGGGGTGGGATGGGAGTCACTGAGGTGAGAGCAGGAGTGTGTGTCTTTACATGTGTGACAGTTTCATTCTTCACTGCCGACCTTTTGCCTGTGAATACAGTAATCTGACTACATGCTCACACAGGTGAATGAAAGCATCTCTGTGGGCACCGCCCTGGTCGTAGAGCTCTTCATCACCTTTCAGCTGATCTTCACCATCTTTGCCACCTGTGACCACAAACGTAAAGACCTCAAAGGTTCATCTGCTTTGGCTATTGGCCTTTCTGTCTGTGTTGGTCACCTGTTCGCTGTAAGTACCCAGACACCTGTGCAGCACGCCGCACTGATTCATCGTGATGTGGGAGAAATTCAGTCGTCATTGTAATCAGGAACAGCTTATTATGTGAAGGGGCACATGTTTAAGATTACTTACAAACCTCAGTTCACACGTTCGTCAGAACATTTTCTACTCTCTTCAACATACATGCTGTGTTAATTCATAAATGTTATGTAATAATTCTTCAGCAGAAAATATTCAAAGAGGAACCAACAGCATAAAGAGGAAGGTCCAGTTTAGTCTCTCACGTTACTGCAGCTGATGAAGCCACAAAACCAACCTTCAATTATGTGATTAACTGTTTATAGTGTAGATATACATCATTGATGTATGTAACTGAGCTCAGGTGATCACTGTGCTGTGACTGTTAGTGTGGACAGTGAATTTGATGTGCTTGTTTCAGTCAGTTAGACGACTGAATGGTTACTGAGTGTTTTCACAAAGTCAGGAGAACAGGAAGGTGCCAGATGTGACAACACCTGGTAGATCATCAGTTTAAGAGACGGGTCAGTCCTCCAGCTCACAGTAGCCATTGGTGCTTCAATTTAAGGCAGCTGACCTTCTTCTTAAGTTCATGAAAGCGTTTCACTGCTTATCCAAGAAGCTTCTGCAGTTTGGTTTTTTTTTGGACTTTATTTATTTATTTATTTATTTATTTTAAATTATTTTTTTTCACAAATCATGGTTACAATACATAATGAAAACGTGCGATTATACACACACAAAAAAAAGAAACCCCCCCCCCCTCCCTCCCCACCCGAGGCTCATGTAAAGAGAAACAGAACAAAACAAACAAAAAATGTATGTCACAAAATATGTTTTTATAGTCAATAAATGGGTTCCAAGTCGCAGAGAATTTTTGTTGTGATGAGAGAATCTGTATCTAAGTTTTTCCAGTGGTAAAAAGAAAAGCACCTCCTTTAACCATGTATGTATGAAGGAGCCTTATCAGACTTCCAGTGAATAGAATAAGTCTACGGGCAAGCATGTAGCAAATGCTCTGGCATTTTCCTGAGATTTACTCATTTTGTATTGAGGCATAACTCCAAAAATGCCAATGCGAAATCAAGCACTAAGTTCTGCGCACTGATGAGATAATGCTTTAAATATATTTCCCCAGTAATTATCCAGGTTCGGACACATCATGTGACCCTCATTTGCTGGATTATGTCCACACCTGGGACAGGCAGGATCGGCTTCTGGGAAAAATTTTGAAAGCCTCTCTCTTGTATAATGAAGACGATGAAGAATTTTAAACTGAATTAAATGGCGAATGCAAAGGGAGGAAGTATGTATACGATTCAAACAAGATCTCCACTCATCATCAGATCAAATCCACCCCAATGTCTTTTTCCCAATTATTTTTAGTTTTTTCCCAAGTAATAGGCCTTAAGCTCTGTATCAGTTTGTATATGACGGAGATTCTCCTTTTGCCAAAAGGATCTATTTCCAAAATATCCACTTGATTTTTAGGAGGTAGGTAGGGGAAAGAAGGAAACAATGTTTTTGCAAAACTTCGTATTTGCAGGATCTAAACATATGTGAGGTTGGTATATTGTAATCTCTCATCAGAGCGTCAAAGGTGTTAAAAGTTTCTCCTGAAAATAAATTGTAAAAAAACTTCAAACCATTATTGTGCCAAATTTGGATGCTTTATCTGAAATGGAAAAAAAGGGTTAAAAGCAACAGGGAAAAATTACTAACCTGTTGCAAACAGAAGTGCCTTCTGAATTGAAGCCATATTTTAATAGATGTTCTTACAACTGGATTTGTTATTTTCTGTTTTTGATTTAGAGCTAGTGATGAGGTTAGGAGGTTAGGAGGAGAAGCTTCTGCAGTTCTAAAAGCTGGTGGAGGTCTTTAACCTCTCCTTGTGAGAGCTGAAGCATCTTCAGGCTCCTTAAACGAAGCCCAGCTGTCCTTAACTCAAACTTGTTGTTTCGTCTGTGAGGTTCATCGCCTGGTTGTGACTGTCCCCTCAGATTCCCTTCACTGGAGCCAGTATGAACCCTGCTCGGTCCTTCGGCCCAGCGATGGTCACATGGTCCTGGGAAAACCACTGGGTAACAACATTTTGATCAATATTCAAAATGCAGAGCTTTGGTTTCTGTAGCTGCAGAGTGAGTGCAGCTTTTGCCATTTTGAAACTAATTTCAGTCCCAAATATTTTTCAGAAATTATACGTAGTTAATGTGTGGAAATAGTTACAGGCATCAATTCAATAAGAATCTGCAGCTGCCCTCAGCTTTATGGAGCTTTGTGGGAGTTTCAGGTCATTAAGTGTCTGGTCCACAATGCTTTGTTTTTATAGCATCGTTTCCTGCAGCAGGCATGCTGACACTGTCTGCAAGGCAGCACACAGCAGCAGCACAGTTGCATTGATTAGTGCTGTTTACAGGAAGTCTTCATAGCAACTGAAACAACAGCTGAACTGCAGACGTCTCCACACAGATACAAGTGAATGATCGTGTTTACCTGTTTGCATCTTTATGAGTTATAATGTGTTGTGTTTTTTCCTGTTCTTTAATCGTTCTTCGACGGTTTAACGGCGTCGAGGTTACAGCTGACAGCACGCCTTTGCTCTGCTTCCCTTTGAGCTTGTCCTGTGTTTAACCTCTGCTACTATAGTTTGTTCTTGGTTTGTAAAACATGGCCGTTAGCAGCAGACCTGTCCGTGTGTGACCGCTCACATGCTTCGAAGGCCGGCGCTTTTACTTCGACACATTCATAATGAAACTGAGAGACCTTCAGCTGATCGAGGTGATCACGACCTTTGTGTCACTGCTGAACCTGATTGATTATGTTTGGATAAGTGAACATAAGAAGAATTACTTCTTTGTCTGTTGGATTCGCTTCGTACATCAGAGGTTGAGGTGGCGAATTTCTGTCCCAAGCTTTGAAAAAATAATTCTTCCTAATGTGAGCTGTTCAGATTTATTTCTGACTCGTACAAACACACATTTCTGCACATTTGCACTGCCAGCCTGGCTCACGCTAACCTGCTACCACACATGCACTGTAATTCAATTCAATTTTCAATTCAATTTTATTTATATAGCGCCAAATCACAACAAAAGTCGCCTCAAGGCGCTTCATAGATACAGAGAAAAACCCAACAATCATATGACCCCCTATGAGCAGCACTTTGGCGACTGTGGGAAGGAAAAACTCCCTTTTAACAGGAAGAAACCTCCAGCAGAACCAGGCTCAGGGAGGGGCGGGGCCATCTGCTGCGACCGGTTGGGGTGAGAGAAGGAAGACAGGATAAAGACATGCTGTGGAAGAGAGACAGAGGTTAATAACAGATATGATTCAATGCAGAGAGGTCTGTTAACACATAGTGAGTGAAGAAGAAACACCCAGTGCATCATGGGAATCCCCGGCAGCCTACATCTATTGCAGCATAACTAAGGGAGGATTCAGGGTCACCTGGTCCAGCCCTAACTATATGCTTTAGCAAAAAGGAAAGTTTGAAGCCTAATCTTGAAAGTAGAGATAGTGTCTGTCTCCTGAATCCAAACTGGAAGCTGGTTCCACAGAAGAGGGGCCTGAAAACTGAAGGCTCTGCCTCCCATTCTACTTTTAAATACTCTAGGAACAACAAGTAGGCCTGCAGAGCGAGAGCGCTGTAATGCTTTCTTACCCAACACAAACGCGCAGTATTTATTCTCTAACATATTGTACAAACTCAAACATGTAACACAATAACTGAAACAGTATCAAAAATATTTGTCTGTAGATCGTCTCTAACAGAGGTGATGATCCGTCAGATTGTGCTGATATCAAACTCATCTTGCAGCTGATTCTGTTGATGATTTCAATCATGTGATGGGGAATTTTGCACCAATGTGGCCAATGTCAGCTTTTTGTTTGGAAAGTTTTCTCCAACAACAAAGACGAATTCTCTTTTCGACAATAATCAGAGAAACTCTGCTGTTACCCCGACGCCTCGTTAGTATTCTGGGTCTTTGTGTGTTCTTCCAGCTTTGAAGTCGTTTCTTGTTTAGATTTTGATCTTGGAGATTGTTGTAGTCTCTCTCCTTTGTACGGCTTTGATATTCTTTCTGCTTCTCATCATTTTCACGCAGCACTGTCTCTTCACAGGGAGACTCTTTCTCTTTCATTTCCTCTGCCGTCGCACTTCTACCTGTGTACCTGCTGCTGTGGGGCTGGCATCCTGAACATGGCAGTCGCTGAGTCGGATGTCGCCGCTGTTTTAGTTTTAACTTTGTAACTTTAGACAGTTCAGTGCTTTGAGCAAACATAGGTGTAGCTTCTGGTGTGGATGAGTCACGTCCCCTCCAGACTTTAACAGGAGCGATTTTTAAAATGAAGAAACCAAAGAAGGAGATTGTGAAGTTTGCGCTACAATGTTTCTGCACAGGTCCGGTCCAGCTCTCTCTGCCGTCACTGATTAGACAAACAGAAAGAAGACCCTGGCATCACACAGTCGCCACCACCTGTGGCTCACCTGCCTCCCGGTCCCGCCCCCTCACTGCACCACTCCCCCCTGCAGCTGCGCCAGGCAACACTTAGACTTGGTTTAAAAGTCAAACTTTGTTCTAAAGACATTTTTGGCCTTCATGTGTAAATTTCTCTCGTCTCCAGCTGGTTGCAGCTGCACATCCCTGAGCCCGGCCCCGCCCGAGGAGGCTTCCTGTTAGCAAAGAGCTTTTCCTTCCCGCCGTCACCGAGCGCCGGCTCACAGGGGTTATTTGATTTGGGGGGTTTTCTCCATGTTATTGTGGCGTCCTTCCCTTACAATATAAAGCTCGTTGTTTTTGTGATTTGGTGAATTTCAGAATTTTCTTCTTCAAATATCTCTGCAAACTTCTGACCAAAAGAAACGGGATGTTGGGTTTTCTCAGTGAGACGAGCTTCCCACTGCACCGCCACGCTGGCAGGAACAGTGAGCCAAAGATTCACAGTGTAACAGGACATGATGTGCTGGATGCAGATGCTGCAGACAGTCTGCACATGTTTGCTCGCAGCTCCAAAACCAGAAGTTTGGAAACGAGTTCAAGTCAGAATTTCTCTTAAGTGGTTTATTTGATCTGTTTCCACCTATGTGGAAAACAGGATCTGGGCTGGATTAATTATTGATCGATCATTATATTTCTGTGTCACAGCGCTGCAGGATACGTCAGCCGAGCAGCAGGAAGAACATCAATGAGAAGTCATGAATTCAGCTCTACTTTAACAAGCACAGCCTTTAAATGTCTTCTTATCCTCATATTTTAGCCCTGAAGGTCATTTCTAACATTAACATTGTAAGTAAACGGATATTTGAAGTGTTTTGTTTGTGGCTTTTCATCAATTTGAATTTATCATTGATCACAATAAACACTGACTGCCCGTCCAGCACCTGATAACCAAGCAGAGATGTGCGTCCGTCACATCAGTGCAGATGATGCGCTCTCAGCTGTTAGCACCACTTCGTCCTTTTTGTCTTTCTATCCTCATCTTCACTCACATCTGTGGCTGGTTCAGGCGATGATGGGCTGCCGACACTTTCCTTAGATACTCAGTGAGTGTGCAGGAAAACCAACGTCTCATTATTTATTCTGCTTTTTCCTTTTCTGTAACAAATCTCTGCTCCAGTGTTTTGTGCTGTTCTGTGAGCTGAGACGGTGATGCAGCAGCACATCGTGGCGTTCACACAAAGTTTGATTTGTTATTTACTAAAGAAGAAGAAAAAGCACTTAATGACGGATAAAGTAAGAAGGAAACGTAAAGAGAAGGACATATCTCATATCTCACTTTTCTGTGAATTTTGTACAAACATTTAATTTTGTTGATCCTATGACTTTGTTTCCAACATGATCTCTGATCTCAGCACTTCAGGAGTTAAATATGGAAACATCCTTCCTTTACTAAAGTTTCTCTTGTAAATTTATTACTTTGATTTGAAAACTTCTTTGTTATCTTGGTTTGTGTTTAAAAGTCCCCGAGCTCTACTGAAATGAAAGCGTAGACCTTACTTTGAGCATCCTCGGGTTCACCTGTGTGTTCTGTGTTTCCGTGTGCCAGGTGTACTGGGTGGGTCCGTCAATGGGCGGCACCCTGGCTGCAGCTCTGTATGAATACCTGTTCTGCCCCGACCCAGAGGTGAAGAGACGCTTCTCTGAGACATTCGTGAAGACGCCCTTCACTCAGGATTCAGCCGCGGCCCAGGAGCCTCTCTTCACTGTCATGGATGTAGAACGAGCTGAGAGGAGGGAGAGGGAGGTGTCTGGGGAGGTGCTGTCCTCTGTGTGACGAGAAAGAAAAGAAAGCAGCGATGCTCCGAATGCTGCAGTCTGCTCTCGTCTGCTCCTGTAGACGGGCGCTTTAAAACACTTCACGAGGGGGGGGCTTCTTCTTTTGGCAACCAAAAAGCTTGTGTTGGCTAGTTTTAAGTAAAGGGCTGCGAGGCTTTCAAAAGAAATACTGTGAATAAAAAGAAACTGCTGAAAGTGTGTTTGTGCTCATGTAATATGGATTTTAAGTTTTTCTTTCCAGGGAAGTGTCACATCTGAGGAAAACTGGGACGTGAAACAGCAACCATGAAGTAACCTTGTCCCCCTCAGTAACAATGTGGATGCAATATAAAGTCAGTGCTGAGCTCCCTGCAAACAAACGCTCTGATTCTCTCGTCTTCAGGCTGAGTGTCATTTCTGCGACTTTCTGCCAGAAAACACTGACGCGCTTAAAAGTCGGCGCTCACAGCACGCGCACTCCGGTGTTTATGATGTCAGCAGCTAACAATACTTGTTAGGGTCCAACATTAAGTTTTCAGAACCTCAACCTTCATTCGCTGATCTTTCTGTTGTGCTCACAACATCAGGGGGTTGCAGTCTTCTTTTAAAGTGGCATCAAGTTCAACACAAAGAAAGACGGCGCCCTGTGGAGCCTCGTCGATTTTTCACCGCTAAAGACAAAAAACTGCACACCACAGAAAAACATTTGACCCCTTTGAAAAGGGAAACTGTGCTTTGCCAGCAGAGGTGAAGCAGAAGGAAATGTGGCTCATAGTTTCTCCAACAACAAACTTATTTATCCCGCTGTAACTGAAAGTGGCTTCAGTTCAGCCACAGCGATACGAGGCTGCTGCTGCCTCATATCGCTGTGGACGAGGCTCTGAAGGGTCTCATGGTGAGCATCTTATTACAATCAAAACCATGAAAACTGTGCAAAGAACTCGATATATTGTTTCAACACAAACATGATGGAAACATGCACTTCATGGAAGGAGAGGTTCAAGGTGGGAGCCGAGAGCTTTTCAGTATAAGAGGATAAATCCTGGTTAGAAAAGTACAAGGACGTGTTTTATTTAATCGTCTGTTCCTCAGCAGACCTGAAATGACTTAAACACAACCTCAGTTCAATGACAGCAAATGTTACATTGTGCCAAGTCAAAGTGTAAGAAGACGAGCACGTCCTGATTCAGTGGCTTCAGAAACCCTTCAACAGCAATAATTAGAGGTTTTCTGTGTGACTCTTCTTACATCATTTATGCATTTCTATTCATTCGTTCCACCACAGCTGCGGTTCACAGTTCATATGAAGTGTTTGAGTCCCTAAAAACTGTGTTACGGCCAAATGTGGTCTCACATTGAGGTTTGACAGTTTGCTCAAACTTTTACTGTGCTGCCATGTTTTTAGACAGAAGAGTTGTTTCACTGTTTTTATTGTTTTTGGAAATTTCTCCAAGAATGGTGCCGTCTGAACTTAGGATGAATTTTCTGAAGATTCACCAGATTGTGAGAAGAATGAATATTTTCCTCTAATCTACAGACTTTCTCACTATAAGATGATGGATTTCAAATTACTTGCAAAAGGCCATACAACCTCTCCCCGACTGATGGGAAGGAGCGATGGCTCCTCTAAGATAAGTGCTCGTTCCTCCGTGGCTCTGAGGTAGCACGAACAACTGAATTCAAACTACCAGAACTTTTACAGGTTTGGTTGATAATGAAACGACACAATCAATGTGTAGTTTTAAATATATAATGACAGAGTGTAACATGATGTTGTTTTGTTCAGGTTGTATTTAACTCATTTCAAGACCTGCTAATGATGAGAACCGCTGATGTGAAGCTGTTATGGTAACGTGGCCTCTGTCTCTGTTGGTCTCTGTTGGTCTCGCTGTGGGAAACCAGACCAACCAAACCACAGTCGTTGCTGAGAAATTCTAGATTTGCTCTAAAATCTTATTTTCTGTCTTGGAGTCTAATGTCTGAATTTGCAGGAGCTGTTCATGACACTGAAGCATCCACACTGTGCCTATAGTGTAATAATCTGTTAAACACTCAAGTGTGGAACATGAGCTGGATCTACTAAGCAGCACTCACCAGATGACTGGACTGCACGGTGGCTCATTTCAGCTATAAGAAAGAATAAACTGTTAATATCAGAGTTAGTACAGCAGTAAAGCCTCTTATGGCCCTGTGAGACTGCAGCACTCATCACAGAGCAGAACAGCAAACTGTTAGATCAATGAAAAACTGCGACGTGTAAAGTTTGGCCTCGAGGCCTGAAACAGATTAAGTTTGCATTTAAAAATGTGTCGGTGTGAGTTGTTGTGCTGATGGGAGGGAATCTAAAAAGATTGTTCTTCTTAACAACTCTGCAATAAATCTCTGAAGAACAGCACAGAAAGTTCTTTTAATGTATGAATATAATACTGGCAAAAGATGCTCACCTCGCACTGCTGTACTGACAGTGTGTTGTTGTTGCCACAGCAAACAGGTGCACTGTTGCCCTCTGTTGGTGACAGCAGCAGCGAGCTCTGCTGTGCGGATTTACAAGTTTCATTCTCTCGACCAGGATTGTCCGACTCCAGGCCTCGAGGGCAGGAGTCCTGCAGGTTTCAGATGCGTCCTTGATCCAACACAGCTGATTTAAATGACTGAATGACCTCCTCAACATGTGCTGTGGTTCTCCAGAGGCCTGGGAATGAACTGTGTTGACCCAGAGTGAGATCTAAAACCTGCAGGACACCGGCCCTCGAGGCCTGGAGTTCCCCCTGCTCTGCTCTCGGCCATGAAGTGTAAATGAATATTTGTTGGATGTGTTTTCACTCATGTATTGCTGATAAATATTGCACAATAAATAACTGTCGTAGACACTGTGCACCTAAAAATCAGAAAAATTTATGATATTGAAATCCATATATTTAAATATTTAAAATTCTTTGCCAAAATATAGAATAACGTGTTTGTTGTTCTTATCTGATCAAACTGACCAAGTGATGAATCAATCCTGAAACTGTGTTTAGCTTCAAAGAAGAAGATGTTGTCAGTCACGTCAAACACAAATCTGTGTTATTTTAAAAGAAACCACCTGCAGGGTTTAGATGATCCATCCTGTCCACACTGCTTTTATAAACACGATGAAGCTCATGTGTAAGTTCGATGAGGAAGAGTCACTCGTCTGTTTCCCAGGTGTTGGCAGCTAATCTAAGCTTTGCATCACTTCCACTTTCCCACGCTGTCAAGACGATTGTGACTTCTCCAATCAGCTTTCTGCTGACCGTCTTTAGGCCGATCAGCCTTCACGTACTTTAAAATCTCAGAGTGCATCTGTCATTCTCCCACTCAGTCACCTCCGTGCAAACGACGTCCTGGAGTGGAGTGGGTCCTGCCTTTATCCCTGTCACTGCTGGTCTTTCTAACGATCTCTCCTCATTGAACCATACTTCACTGTGATGTACCAGAAAAAGTCAAACTCAGTGTGTACATGAGTAGACTGCATGATTGAAAGTTACAAAAGTTTTAGACATTAAATCGTTCTCAGGTACAGAACGAGGCACCGACGTCCAGTTTAGTGCAAACTGCTCCACACAGGCACCACTGGTTCTTATTTTAGGCTTATTTATTCAAATGTACTACGTACTAT
>NC_140453.1:28437326-28542326 GCF_963576455.1 Neolamprologus multifasciatus
ATTTCCTGTTTTATTTTGACAGTCTCGTTTCATGTGTACAGTGTGTATCGTTTTACTTCCCCTGCTGCCCTTCCTCTCGTTAGTATACTTTAGTCCTCAGTCTCCATCTGCTCGTCGTCTCTTTGTACCTCGTTTGCTTTTGTTTCCCAACTTCCAGCTCCTTGTTACAGTTTTTGCATTTTCTTCTGTATTTACTTTGAGTTTCTAAGTGCAGTATAAAGAATAAAGATGAAGGTAATTCCCTTGTCTCTGAGTCCTGTGTTTGGGTCCTGACTTGATGCCCCACAACGGTTCATGACAGTAAAGCCGTGAAGGAGCGAGGAGCTGTGGCACCCAGTGAAGGCTGACTTTATGTGGTCGGTGCATTTGGAAGAGAAAAGCCCTTCTAGGTGGGTGGAGAGCAGTGTGGAGCCAAGGTAGGAGAGCAAAAAATTGATTGGCTGAATGTAATTTATTTACAATGAAAATAGTCCTGGCCAGGGAGCAACAAGAATTAAAATATAACAATATAAAAATAAAATTCTAAAAATCCATCAGCGAGTAGCCAGAATCTGCACAAATTGTTAAAAACACTAAAAGTCCAATAAAGTGCCTGTAAAACACTAAAGCAGCAGCGTCCCCACACGTCCTCGTCAGTCCTGCACTTCAGTGCCGAACTCTCCAGGCGGGCACAGCCCTCAACTCTGCCCACCGCTGTGCTTCGTTTGACAGCAGTCGTTTGTTCAGCAGAGATCCAAACGCTCCCTTGCTACAGATTGCACAGGTTTCACAATAAAAGCATGCGATAAACTATAAGAACTAAAAACACACTTGAGAAGATAATCAAAAGATTAAAACTTATAAAACACTGCGACTCAGTGACTTCAAACAAACCAACCTGACATTTATGTTCACTATCTTGCCAAAACTCGTCACTCACACGTCCAAATCATCAAATTCAGGTGTTCCAAGCACTTACGTGGCCTGCAGGCATGCAGACTGCTTCTATAAACATTGTGAAAGAACGGATCGCTCGCAGGAGCTCAATTAATTCCAGCATAGCGCCGTGATAGGATTACAGGACTTGCACAAGTCCAATCGTGAAATGTCATCAGTAGTAACAGGCAGCTATTAGTGATATTATTACAAAGTGGAAGCGACTGGGAATGACAGGAACTCAGGAGGTAGGCATATAAAATCATCAGCTGAGCCGTTCTGTGGCGCATGGGTCGCAAAGGTCGCCAAGTTTCTGCAGAGTCAGTCGCAACAGACCTGCAAATT
Source organism: Neolamprologus multifasciatus (assembly GCF_963576455.1). NCBI lineage: Eukaryota > Metazoa > Chordata > Actinopteri > Cichliformes > Cichlidae > Neolamprologus > Neolamprologus multifasciatus. The sequence continues at coordinate 28,438,587 of NC_140453.1, forward strand.
TAGTGTGTTCTTCAGATTAGCTGAAGAACAGCGCGTGGAGAGATTCATGGGATGGGATTGCCAAGCAGCTGTATCCAAGCCTTCCATCAACAAGTGCAATACCAAGCATAAGATGCACTGTTGTACAGCAGAGTGCTGCTGGACATTAGAGCAGCACAGAGGTGTTCTCTGGAGTTACGGATCACAGACACCCTCTTGAAGGTTTTGGCAATCCAATAGAAAAATCGTTTTGATGATTGCCAGGAGAACGGTACTTGTCCAACTGCATTGTGCCAAGTGTAATGTTTGATGGAGGGGGGATTATGGTGTGGGATTGTTGTTAGGAGTTGGCAGTGTTGGGAGTAACAGAGTACATGTACCGCTGTTACGTATTTAAAATACAAATATGAGTAACTGTATTGTATTACAGTTACCGTTTAAAAAGGTGGTAATCAGAATACAGTTACTTTGTTGAAAAAAATCGATTACACGGCGGATTTTTCCTGTTTCATATGTTCGGCTATGCTCTCTCTATTTTTGGTAATTCCACGCTGGTGGAAACCCAAACAAAACACACATTAAGAGGCTCAAATGTCTGTGTCTCAATCTCGTTTCTCATAATGACGTGAAGAAATATTTTTAAAATGATTTAATATAAAGGCAATAGAGTGTTACAGGCATCGCCCTAAAGAATGTAGCATCATGGGCAGTGTAGTCCGTGCTGCTTATGTGTCTGTGAGCGAGGGAGGGAGAAAAAGGAAAAGTAGGAGCTGTCATCGAGCAGAAACGGGAGCTGGAAGCATGTAAATATAATAATAACCACTGCAGCCAAGAAGAGAGCCTGACGAGCCCAGCTGTAAGTAAGCTATTAAGACTCGACTGTACACCGTGTTCGTGTTTTCCTCTGAAACAATAAGTTCTGTTGGAGCAGCCTTTCAACGCCTCTCTCTGTCTCTGCTAGCAAAGTTGACCCAGACAACAAAGTAAAGCTAGTTTTCAGCTACGAGCCGACACGAACCCACCGTATTAGCCAGAGGGTCCCTTTACTACGGTTCGGAGCCGCGGACCTTCAGTAACAGTAATAAATCACAGCAATAGTACATTCATGTAGTTGTAAACAGCATGATAATATATTAAGTAATCCAAAGTATTCAGAATACGTTACTCTCATTGAGTAACGTAACAGAATACATTACAGAATACATTTTGGGACATGTAATCTGTAATCTTGTAATGGAATACATTTTAAAAGTAACCTTCCCAACACTGGAGTTGGGCCCATAAACACTCTGCTAAAGCACGTGGAAGCTGTGATGCAGCTGCTGGGTCAACACTGTTAAGAATGGGATGTTCATATGCTTGTGAAGGCAGACGTGTGAATGCTTTGAACAATATGGTTTATTTTATTGCACATTTCTATGACCGCTGCATGTTTTTTTCTCTTACTTATGTTTCAGTGCAGTGAGTCTCTGCACAGCTGCACTGACTTAAACTGTGACTTCAGAGTGGTCTGTTTGTCCAGCTCCCATCAAGACTCCACGCAGATGTTTCAAGGTCATTTCACTGCTGTAGACACATCACATCACCTGATCACAGCTAATGTTTCCAGATGTTGAACCATTCGATGATGGACTAGTATCAGAGTCCTGACCACTTCCACCATCAACCCAAATATCAGATCCCAAATGCAGGTTTGTACTGTTCTCTCTTCAGGGACAAATTAGTTATAAAAATACACACATGCACTACTTTACCCCCGCTTCAGTGTTTGTGTGCTTTCTGTTTGGCTCAGCTTATATTTGGATGTGCTGCCTCAGGCCACTCAGTAGTTTGTCAGGTTATTAATAATATATCAGACATTCATTTAAGACAAAGCACGAGCTCGCTCTGCATGCCGATGCAGTGCATGCTTATAGATGCACAAACCTGGAGCTATTCACACCACAAAGGACAAGGACGCAGTTTGAAATGTCACTGCTAGCCTCGAGTTCTGTCGCTGATACAAATTAAAGTCACTCATTTAATTCATGGAATTCATTTTTACACATCAGTCTGAGAAGCTGTTAAAACTTTTTAAAAACCTACATGTTATTGTATTTAACATCTTTCTTTGACAACTGAAAGATGTGACACCTTGAAGCACCATCCATCCATCCATCCATCCGCTTCTCCTTTTCAGGATGGCGGGAGCCTATCCCAGCTGTGTTAGGGCGAGAGCCGGGGTACATCCTGGCAGAGATGGGCAGTAACGCATTACAAGTAACGCATTACTGTAATCCGATTACTTTTTTCAAGTAATGAGTAAAGTAAGGGATTACTATTGCAAAAATGTAATAGATAGTAATTGTAATTAGATTACTGTTACTTTCCCGTAGGAACGCTGCGTTACTGCATTACTAAAACCGTGATTTTTTTGTGAGAATGTCTCATGACAGTGACGTAAGCGAGTGCGACGTTAGTGACAACAGCTGTGTGCAGATCAACAATGGATCATATATCGAGTGCAGAGAGAGTATGAGCGTGCAGCGTTTAAAGCGTGGAAGTACTGACCTTACTTTGAGTTTGATTCCATAAAAAGTGACAAAAACATTAGTGTCCGTTGTGCGTGGGAAGAAAACTTCTTTTTACAGAGAAAAAACCCTAAACTTCCAAACAAGCACCGAGTAGCTACGACGTAATGGGAAACTCACAGAGAAACTCGCGGATTCTTCCACTGACCGCTGCACACCTGCACCAGGGTAACCCTCCGCCTACCCCACTCCTGCTTTACAGGTGAAAATAGAGCAACAGGACCGCTAGTCTTTGACTTTATTTATTTTCTGCTGTGTTTTACTTGCATCTATTTGAAAGACTGAGTGTAAAAATAAATATATATATATAAATATATATATATATATATATATATATATATATATTTTGTGTGTGTGTACTGGAATGTGTAGAAAATAGGTTTAAATATTAAACTAATTTCTTCCAGTCAGAGAATGTTGCAGATAATTTAATGTTTGCTTGATGCATAAAGTTAAAAGATTAAAACTAATAAAACAAGTTTTAAAAAGAGACTTTTCCATTTGATTACATTTTGTATGATGATTATGCAGAAAAAGTAGAATTGGGCTGAAAGATCTATCACTTTATCACCTATTCAGGTTGTAAATCGTGTTTTTAAAAAGTAACTAAGTAACTAAGTAATTAATTACTTTTGAAAATAAGTAATCAGTAAAGTAACGGGATTACTTTTTGGGGGAAGTAATCAGTAATTAGTTACTGATTACTTTTTTCAAGTAACTTGACCAACACTACATCCTGGACAGGTCGCCAGTCTGTCACAGGGCTACCACATACACAGACACAACCATTCGCGTGTTTCCAATTAACCTATCCCCACTAACTGCATGACTGTGGGAGGAAGCCGGAGTACCCGGGGAGAACCAGCCTGATGGTGGAACTGAACTCAGGACCTTCTTGCTGTGCGGCAACAGTGCAAACCAGCGACTTGAAGCACTGCTTACAGCCTAATGCTCAGAGGTGACAGACTCACATCCTTCAGTTCAATTTTACATCGATTTATATTCTTTTGTTGACAAAAATACTGAAGAAATTAATTTTGGCTTCGTGCATCCCTCTCTCATGGCAGTCTGTGATATAATCACAGGCTATATTTTCACCGAGTTGTGTTGCTTCTGACTTTTTTAAGAGCTTTTGTTTTTCTCTGTCACGGTCCCGGGTCATTTGACCCAAATTACATTTTCCAAACTCCCACTGCAGATAAGAGCACTGTGAATATGTTCCTGCGTGAAACTGTTCACATTTACATGCTGCATACTCTTGTGGTATAAAATGGTGTTACATTCATCCCTCTTCAGTTAATATCTCTTTATAACAACACTGACATAAGAACATAAACATAATAAGTAACAGTTTCTTTGCATTCTGCTTTGAGTTCATTTGGAAACGTTTTAAACCTTTTTCTGAAGTTCTAACTGGAATTTACAACAAATATTCATAAGATAAAGATCAGATTTGAACATTAGGTCAGAAGCGTTGCTATGCAGTTGCTAATTAGTAAAACATTTTGACCATTCACTGACCTGAGGGACACTTAAACTGAACCACCTGATTAATGTAGACAAATATAAACTGAATAAAGCAATAAAAAAACTTGCAGTGCAGTTTATACTTCAGTTTTAGCTCCATCCAACCTCCACCTACGCTCTGCCTCCCTCATCCAACACAAACAAACAGAAACAGTCTTATGTCTCGTGTCGCACCACAAATTAATTATCTCCGGGCACATATGTGCTCTCATATATACATGAATACACTGCTGTGTGTGCACTGGTAAAGGCAGACATGTTCACACACATCCTCTCATTACCTCGGAGGTTTGTGCTGATGCTTGTCTGTTCCAGCTATTACACCTCGGTGTTAATTTCTTCAGGTGTTTGACGAGCCTCGCAGCTACAGCTTGCTCTTTGTGTAAGTGCTTTTTCTGAACTTCTCCCTATCTCTGCAGATTAGTCAGGGAGCAAATTACCTGCCTGCACAAAAAAAGCGCAGTCCTACACATTTTGCTGTGCTTGGTGCACAGATCTCCCTTTGAAGACGGGCCATGTTATTTCCCCTCTCCCTGCAGCAGTCCTGGCATGCAAATCATCACGAAATTACATTAAAAAAAACCTGCGCATGTACTGCGGGTGCTCTTATCAGCGTCTGCACAAACTGCATACAAATCAGGCCAGAATCACACACCACAGCAAAGGTCTCCACTTAAAAGGCTGGCTAATTGCTAATTGAGTAGCAAGGTCTAAAGTGGGCTTGCCTAACAAGAATTAAAATGCGGGGGCGCCTCATGCCTGTGAAGTGTCTCCGGCTTCCTGGTGACATGCCCCAGAGCACAAACACACTGACGAATGCAGCAGAGGCTGATGCTTCTTTAGAGCTGTTTAAAAACATCGCCTATATATCACATAATGGATAAAACAGGTGAAATTATTTCTGCTTTGCAGCGACGCTGGCGTTTCACTGTGGTGTGCATGGACAGGCGCATTTATTGTTAGCTGCATTTACACAACCATGTTTACAACAGACATTTCTCTTCCTACATGAAGCCCCCACCCGTCTACATGTTGGAATTAAGCATCTGTTTTATATCCAACTGCTTTAGCACAGGGTGAGATAATGAGGCAGTGGGCCCCTGGGCACAGAGATGTAAAACACACCAATCCGCTCCACTTGCAGCTGTTACATGACTTTTTGTCCCTACTATAATAAAATTACAGAATTATGCAAAATATGCTAAGTAAAACAATAAAGAAGTCTGCGATATTTCTTGCAATATTTAATCAAAATGTAATTATGTTTTCACAATAATAAATTGGGTGTTTTAAAGTGCTGTGAAAACGTATTTGCCCCTTTTGAATATTTGCCACACTGACATGTTTCAGATAATCAAACAAATGTTAATATTAAAGAAGATAACCTGAGTAAATACAGAAAAGATTGTTTTTAAATGAAAGCGATTAAAGCCTACACTGTATGAAAAGGGAATTGCCCCCTAAACCCAGTAACTGGTTGAGGCACCTTTGATGGCAACAACTGCATTAACTGCCAGTGAGTCTTCCAGACCTCCTTTGTTTTAGTTCAGCAGATTCTGTGGGTTTCCAAGTTTAAGGTCGTGCTAAATCATCTCAATTGGATTCGAGTCCAGACAGGACTTGACTAGGCCACCCTAAAACCTTAAGTTTGCTTGTTGAGCCAATCAGAGGAGGACTTGCTGTCATGTTTTAGGACATGGCCTTGCTGCATCACTCAAGTGCACTTGAGCATCAGTTCACCCAGCTGAATATTAGCAGCTGAATATTTTCCTTACAGAGGAGATTTCGTAGTTCCATCAGTTATGTCCAATCGTTCAGGTCCTGAAGAAGTAAAACAGGCCATCACACTGCCACATGTCTCACTGTATGTATGATGTTCTGTTTATGAAGTGCTGCTTTCATTTTTGCCCGATGTAAACTTGTTGCTGTTGTCTCATTAGTCCCCAAAAGTCTTTTGTTGCATTTGTGAGACGAGCCTTTGTGCTCTTTGTGTCCAGCAGGGTTTTCCTCCTTGGAACACTTCAGCGGATGCTGATTGTCTTTCTTGTTGTTGAATCATGAACACTGATCCTAACTGAAGAGAGTGAGGGCTGCAGCTCATTGGATCATTTCTGGCTTCTTTTTGTGACTTCCTGGATGAGTTGTTGATGCCTCATTCTAAATGAAATCCTCTCCAATATCTCAATGACTGTTCCTTGAGTTTCTTTGGGTCCTGATGAGATTTGTTGGTTTATTAAACACATTCAGGCATCTTCACTTTGTCTGACAGACAGTAGCGGGTCTGGCAGTGGCCTGAGCGTGGCTACTGGAATTAAACTTGGCTTTCCAACAAAATGTGATCACAGTTGAGTTAACAAGAGAAGGCCACTACTGTTCTACTCGTGTAAGGTTCATTAGCTTTCTTCACTTAATACATTAAATCAGGGGTGTCAAACTCAAATACACAGTTGGCCAAAATTCAAAACGGGAACAAAGTCGCGGGCTAACATTAATATTTATTGAATATATATTTATTCCTCCAGATATAAGAATGAATCTTTTCTTATGGACTCAAACAAGTTTTGCTGAAAAACTGAATATGGAACAAGCAAAGCTTAATACTAAACAATATATATATTAGCTGTATAATACCAGTAGGCCAGCTCTGATAGTAATTTGGTATGGCTTCATGGGCCAAATGTAATTCGGCTGCGGGCCAAATTTGGCCCACGGGCCAGAGTTTGACACCTATGCTTTAAATCATCATTTAAAAAACAGATATATTTACTCAATTTAATAATAATAAGAATCTGATATATCAGATTTGTTACTTAATAACAATAAGTATCTGATTAACAATAATTATCAACTAACAGACAAGAATGAGTTTGTGTATAGTTTATAACTAGCTAGCATTAGTAGCATTAGCACTTCACTAGAAAAATAATAATATTGATCACTAATATTAGTGATCAAAATGTGGTTTCTGAAGCCTTCTGATTGTCACTATTATTGATACACAATCTATAACCAAATGCAAGAATGCTAACTGCTGAATTTAAAAGGCTGATAATTAGGGAGCTGATTATTTAGGCCTAGAGACCAGTTCCTAAACGGTTTCTGGCATTAGCTGGGAAATCAATTGCTAAACCCCAAATTAAACAAACCTAGAGACTGCTCAGTGACCACCTGACGACGGGGAAAAGTGTGTATTCTGCACACTTTTGGAGAGTGGTTGCTGGAGATTGCCAGCAGTTGCTAGCTTGAAATTGGTTGCAAAAATAAACACACAGTGCTGCACTCAAAATCTCTTTGGAACTGATCCGATTTTTGTATTTACAAGCAGTTTGCATGGAAGATGCCCATTTGACCGCAAACAGTAGCAAACTGCTCATCCAGTGGAAGTGGAAGAAGTAGGACCCAAACCAGAAGCACAGAGTTTTTGGCCTTGAAGTAAAAACAGCGTCTTTTGAAATGTGTTGGTTACAGAACAACATTTACTTAGAAGGTCAATGTTCTCAGTTTGCGGTTTATGTCACACGAGTTTTATTACCGATTGAAGAGCAAATGGCAAGTGTTTGCAGACAAGTTGGAGACTTTCATCCAAATAACAGGCAACTGCAGCAACTACATCAGCCTCTTTGCAACTGATATCACCTGGTGACCGCCAGCAACCACTTGCCAATCAGTCGGGACAACATCACTTATCCTGCTGAGCTGTCTCTTCATTTCAAAGACTGTGATGTTGTGAGTTGTTGTAGGGAAACAGTTATTTCAAGCTTGTGTGCGTTGTGTGGTTTATGGTAATCCCACACACCACATGATTAAGTTGAATTATACATTATAAGTAACAAAGATGCCCTGAGTCCACAGTGAGTCCACAACATGATTTGTTGATTAAAAATTAAGCACTTTGTGTGCGTGGTCAATGTGCAGTTGTGTTTTGTAATATTGTTTGACACACATTTTCATTTGAATGAATTCAAAGTTTTGTTTTTTCGATCACACTCTAAAGAATATTTTGTGATCGCCACCACTCTCTCTGTCACAGGAGCAGCAAGCTCTGTAGTTTAATATGAGATAATAATTTGATGTAATCCCAACAGTAATGAGAGCAGCACATGGGGTGCAGACTGTATATCAAGGTCATGTTTGCCCAGGGGAGGAACCAGTGCTCTTAGCTCGGAGCAGGCATAGAGCATGATGGGATGCTATATTAAGAAGCTGCTAAAATAACTGCTAACATAACTGTGCATCAGAAAGGGTGTCTGAGACGAAAAGATCAATGCTGCATTCTTCCATCAACGAGCCCAGAAATGCAAATAAACAAGCAGAGCAGTGGCAGGTGTGTGGGGCTAACGATGACTGCAAACTGAAGCGATTTCACCAAAATCCTTTTGGGTCAAATGGTTCATAATGATAAGTGGGACATGTTAAAGTGCAAACGCATTAATTCAGTACAATACTTCCTTTTATGTTGGGGGACTTCAAAGTTACCTCTGGCTCTTGGTCCTGACATTTAATGCACTTAATGGCTTAATTTATAAAATGTACGTTAACATGTTGCAACAATAAGAAATGTAAAAGACACAGACAGCGAAAAACCACCACTTTTACCCAGAAGACAGATTTCAGGGACCGCTGCTTGTATTTTTATATTTTACTTTTATTTTTAGTCTCTGTGTCGGTTTAGGCGCTAAAGCTGTTGGTGAGGTTTAAGAATATATCCTCGCCTCAGCACCTGGGTCGGCTGATTTGCTGAAACCATCGCCATCACATTAAAGGACAATATGTTGTAGAGTTGTGCATGCATGCAGTGCATCAATTCTTCTAACTGCGAGGAAGAGGAGGAGGCAACTCTCATTTTAAAAACTACAGAAGCCTTGCATTGTAATATAATGGGGTTGCCTTCACCCAACAAAGGAGTCAAACTGTATAAAAGTATGAGAAAATGATCCTACTGCTCACTTCATTTGTGACCTCAATTAACACTTTCCTGATGAGTTCACGGCCTCAATATTTTCAAGTCATTTTGAATACATGTTTATTTTGTCAATTTTATACACGTTTGTCACGTCACTACCACACTGAGCACGCAGCGTCCCTCAGTGTCTGAAGCATATGTCCAGAGTTTGAAAGCTCACCTGAGGTTTCACAAACACGACTTTTCTTTCAGTCTGTGTTCAATAAACATGACTGACAGTTTAACAGTAGCAGCAACACAGCCTGTGATCCATACAGTTTGCAACCACTGAAGATAATGATATGAATGAAAGGCTCAAAGGTCCAGATGCTTCTCTTTTAGATCCTAATGTCCCTCAACAATTACCAATGTTGTTCATGCAAAAAGCACAAAAATCCCAGTGCACATATCCAAGATTGTTATGTCTGTGTTGTGTGTGTAAGGTCGGGGGGCGGGTTCATTCCACTGCAGGACAACCTGCCACTGCATGTGGCGAATACAATTTGAACTTGAACTTGAAGAAATGCTCAGATCAATTTGCTTTATTAGCTCAGTTCTATAGTTTCTGTGGCTGAAAGATTGGTCTGTGTATTGTTTGGTGAATTTAAAAGGACTCATAAATGTGCTGCTCCGTTCTCCTGTCTGTACTGCTTCCAACCCTTATGTTGATGCCACTTTATTATAATCACAGTAACAGTCATTTTATTTTTCAGCAGTTGAGATGAAAAGCTTGTTGGGTGAAGGCGACCCCGTTATATTCCAATGCAAGGCTTCTGTAGCTGAAATGATAAACTTCAGGGGTGCAAATTCCCTAAAATACAAAACATAAACAACACGGGCTTTTCCAACTACTGTCCACTTTTCCCACGTGAGTCATGCGCCATGTTTTCTAAATTGTGATGACCTCTGATTGAATATTTTGACACCCATCTGCGTGCATCGCCCCCTCCCTGCCTTAATGTTACATGCATTGGTGGTCCAAAGCAAGAAAGAGACGCTCTGACCTTTCATGGCACAGATATACCCGGATGTTCTCTACATTGCAACAATAAACAAAATATACAAATGATATTGAATTTGCACTGAACTGCAGTTCTGGACTACATCATGTGCATTTTTTGCTTGTTTCACGTATCATGACCTTACTTTCTTTTTATAAGGCACCAACTGGACTCTGTGACTGGTGCAGCAAACACACGAGCACCTAAGCTATCCACGCGTGTACGTAACTAAAACAAGCTGCGTGATATTTATTGTTGCTTTTCTTTTATTCTTTTCCGGTTAAGTATCAAACAGCTTCTAAAGTAAAACATATTTGGATACTGGCGGTGGCACTGCTGCAGTCTTGCCATTTCCCTCATCAGTGCTCGTGCTGCTGGTCCAATATTCAGTCCAATACTGCAGCCTTTCTGGCAGGGAGCGCGCCTCCAAATTTACCCTCCCGCTGCGCTCGCTCCCCGTACCTTAAAAAACGCGTGCACGGCTGAAGGTCACTTAAACACAAAAGGCTTTCAGCGCTGCGGTCCAATATAGCGCATGCGCGCTGCCGGAGGACTGCTTCACAGACCGCAATATGGCGAGAATGCCTGGCAGCGGAGACACGGAGCAGGAGCAGATGAGCTGCCCCGAGAGGAGCAGGGATGAGGAGGAGGAGGAGGAAGATGAAGATGAGATCCAGGAGGTCCAGATCACCGGGGAGGAGGAGGACGAGGAGTCCGACAGAGATGGAGTGGAGTGGGAGTCAGGGAGCACAGTGCTGGACTCCAGCGGTTCCGCCGCGCAGACACGAGCGGTCGTTATGCGGAGTATGGACCGAAGGGAGGAGGAGGGGGGGGAGGCGGACCCACTCGGCAGCAGCATCCCCTCCGGGCGCGAGTCTCACCCGGAGGGAGAACTTCAGCGGTCAGAGCGAAACAAGCTGAGCGAGAACACTCGCCTGGCCACCAGGTACGCCGTGAGGATCTTCAGGGAGTACCTCAGCGAGAAAGCCCAAAGTCCAGACTTTGAAACTCTGGACAAGGATGCGCTCTGCGCTGTGCTGCGCTCCTTTTACGCCGAGGCGCGCTCCAAAAGTGGACAACTGTACAGCAAGTCCTCCCTCATCAGCATCCGCAGCTCTCTCAACCGGTACCTGAACGAGCCGCCCTACTGCCGCACCTTGGACCTCACCAAGGACCCAGAGCTGCGCAGCGCCAACCTGACCCTGGCCGCGGTCATACGGAGGCTGGAGGAGCAGGGTGCCGGGCCGGTGGTGCAGAAACAAGCCATCACGCGCTCGGACCTGCGGAAACTGTACGAGTCCTCCGTGTTCAACACCGACACCCCGTTTGGGCTTCTGAACAAAGTCTGGTTTGAGACCTGCATGTATTTCTGCACCAGGGGAAGAGAGAACCAGCGGGAGCTGGAGGAGGACTCGTTCGGCCTGGCCGTGGACGAGGACGGAAGAAAGTTTGTGTATTTTAAAGCTCTCGGACCCTATCACAAGTCCCGCTCCGCCGCCTGGACCAAGAAGCGCCCGGACGCAGACGAGGACACGCTGCCGCGCATGTACGAGACGGGCACGGAGCAGTGTCCGTACGCCAGCTTCGTCCGGTACGTGTCCAAACGGAACCCGCTGTGCAGGGCGTTCTTCCAGCGGCCCCGGGACCACTGCTGCGCGAGCGACGTGACGTGGTACGAGAACAAAGCCATCGGGAAGAACCTGTTGGGCACGAGAATGCAGATGTTGTCGCGCGCTGCCAAGCTCTCGAAAACCTACACCAACCACTGCATCGGTGCCGTCTCCATAGCAACCCTCAACAGCATCGTGGGGGCCGCGGGCTTCAAGCCCTCGACGACGCTTTACGTTGCCTCGGAAACGGTCAATGGTCACGCGCAGTCCCACCTCCAGCTCGTGATCCCGTACCTGCGCAGGGTCAGCGACGCTGCGGATCTGAATCAGCAGCAAAGCGCAGAAGCAGAGACGTCGCACACATCGCCTGCATCAGCAGCAGCAGCAGCGAGGAGGGAGAGCAACGAGGACGACCCGGGAGCTCCGTCTGCCAAGAAGCGCTGTGTGCGCCCCGGGACGCGCGCCGAGTCGCCCGCGGAGCCGAATGAGAGAGAGCCGGTGCCTGCCACAGCCACGGAGTCCCGTCTCGCACAGTCCCGGTCCCCTGTGCCCACAGAGGTAACCGGAACATGTTGGTCCGTTTTCATCTGTTGGAGCTTCAAGCCTCCCGTGTTAAACCCGACAGGGAGTCAGTCGATGTGACGCCCATCTTTAGGAGGAGAGTTAGATAAGAGCGCAATAAAATATTAAACTAGTAGGTGTTTAGTAATCTATGACAACCTTTATCTGAACTGCTTTATTAGGGGGTTAAAGTAAAATTAAAATAAACAGACGCTCAGGAAAAGAATATTCGAGTCGGCTACCTTAGTAAGACTTTATTTCTCTTCTCGGGCAAATACAACTTGATGTCTTTAAGAAGTGCATCAGTATCAGGGTGAACTTCTTGTTACGGGGACATTTGGGATCAGATCAGCCCAATAAATACAGAAATAAATAAAACTGTTGCAAAGTGTTAAAAAAATAAAAACAAATTACAGTTGCCGAACCATTGCACCCTTCATTTACAAAGCAATTCATCACTTTTGTGTTATTTTCACGTCTTATAATCTTGAACATGACATAAAATATCTGTAATCATGTTTACTTCAGTGGTGCCACTTAGTGTGAAAATCGATGCACATACAGACCTACAAACACTAACCCGGAAGCCTCATTAAGCGTTCAGTTCTTTAGATCCAGGTTTGGATACCAAAACATTACACTTGTGCTCAGTTTGTCAGTGAAATAATGAAAGTAGAATTTTGAAGTACGCTGAGCTTTAAGTCCTATAACAGAGTTTGTGCACAATTATTCTGAATTACAAACCATTTGCACAACATCAGCTCTAGTGCTTGGTACGAGGGAAAAGAATGACTTTGTAGTCACAAATGTTTATCACTAAGGGCTGCACAGAAATATGTACATTTGTCTGTGAAGGTTCTCAGTCATGCAGGTCATCGTAGGAGCTTGCAAAGAAAAGCATCTGGACTCATTTAAGTTGCTTGAAGACGTTTCTCCTCTCATCCGAGAAGCTTCTTCAGTTCAGTTCCCCAAATGTACATGCATTTGTTTGTTTTTAAATCAGTAGTAAGTGGGTAAAAATGATCTGATTGTACATTTTTATATTTTTGTTACATAAGTTGCTCTGATGTAACGTAATGCAGAATTACAGAATCTCACCCTGTAGGAAACTGTGTTGTCCATGTGGCCCAATCATGTGAGGAGAAGCAGAGATTTGTCTTTGGGAGTGTCCCTCTGTTGCCAAGGGTAACTATACCTGCTGATGAATTTATCCACCGTGCATTAGTGCCATAGCTGCAGGGCACAGACTGCTTGTTCGGCAGTCACAACACGCACACACACACATGGATTATATAGATGTGATCATCTCGTGTGAGGCCGGTGTCTCAGCCGTCTGTTCGCCCTTCATGGTGCTTACTCTGATATTTATTTACATGTAATTTGGTGTACGTGTACATACAAGCAAAGAATTAAGCAAAATGTTAAAATTATGAATTAGACAGCTGAACTGTTTGTGCTCTCTGAGGTTCAAAAATGAAGGTCAAGGGAGACGAGGCAGGAATGTGAAAGGTCACAGCAGAAATCCTTTAATGGCACCGAGTCATTCAGGAGGAGCTCGGAGTAGAGAGACTCGTCCTCCACATTAAAAACTACCAGCTGAGGTGTTTGGGGGATTTGAGTAAGATGCCTCCTGGATGCCGTCTAGATGAGGTAGTTCCTGTATGCTCTTCTGTAAGGAGACCCTGGGAAAGCCCCAGAACAAGCCAGAGAAGAGTTTGTCTACTGTCTGCTTGGAAACACCTCAGTGTCCTCTTCAGAGAGCTGGAAGCTCTGGCAGGAAGAGGAAGGTCTGCTTATCTCTGCTCAAACCGCTGCTTACACTCTTACTGTTTTCTTCAGCAGTACCGGTTGTTGATTACTCAGTTAATCCCGTACATATTCATCTGTAGCCAGTAACAGCAAATGTTCAGGGCACATCCTCACTGCAGACCATTCACATTTAGTGTTCAGTGTAGTTGAACTGACATGAACACAATCGTTTGGAGCAGAACAGAAGAGAGCAGCTGGAACAGCATGAAAGGAAACGGCGGATCAGTCTAGAAGAGTGAAAGCCCAGAGGACGTCCCAGCCTGTCAGGCACTGGCCTCCTACCAGGCTGCCGATTGTTTCTTTCAGAGCTTAATGATTTGTTTCGTGCCAGACACCTGGCACCATAACGTAGCCTACAAGGCAATCGGGAATAGCTCTGACCGAGTCGTATCTGTGAGCCTGACAGGATGTCCTTGTGCTTCTTAGCTTCCTGTCAGGCTCCTGGCTTTACCTGACAGTCCCACGTCTGCCTGGCAGGAACTAAGCAATCAGCTCTTCTGTAAAACTGTTCAGGTTTGCCAGCCTGCTTGCAGGTTTTCATACAAACATCGACGAGACCCAGTTTGGCTTCAAGCACAAAACATCTTTCAGGAGCTGCAGATAGATGCATTTATTATGGAGCATAACTTCATGACAACATGCAGAGATTTCTCCCATTTAACCTGCAGCAACCAGCTGTTCACATAAAGGTTGAGGGTGCTGCACTTTGGGTTGCAGAGGTGGTTGTGCAGTTCGCCTTGTTGTCTCCAGCTGGTCCAGCCCGGTGGCAGAGAGAGGTTTGCAAATATTCGCTGCATAATTTATAAACACAGATTGCCAACATGTTGCAATCAGTTACATTTGCTCTGCAAGCGGTCGCAAGTTAAACTCGTGGGTGGCGATGAAAATGAGTGTGCTGAAGCGGACAAATCTCCCCTCTTTGCTATATTTCCTGCCTCTCCTCAATCATTTTGATTTATCACAGATTGCACGGAATCGAAAACTTGATCCAAACTGATAGCAGGCTGTCTTGTCGCTGTTTTGTTGCTGCCTTGTTGCTGCCTTGTTGCTGTCTTGTTGCTGCCTTGTTGCTGCCTTGTTGCTGTCTTGTTGCTGTCTTGTTGCTGCCTTGTTGCTGCCTTGTTGCTGTCTTGTTGCTGCCTTGTTGCTGTTTTGTTGCTGCCTTGTTGCTGTTTTGTTGCTGCCTTGTTGCTGCCTTGTTGCTGTCTTGTTGCTGCCTTGTTGCTGCCTTGTTGCTGTCTTGTCGCTGCGTTGTTGCTGTTTTGTTGCTGTTTTGTTGCTGCCTTGTTGCTGTTTTGTTGCTGCCTTGTTGCTGTTTTGTTGCTGTCTTGTTGCTGTTTTGTTGCTGCCTTGTCGCTGCCTTGTCGCTGCCTTGTTGCTGCCTTGTTGCTGTTTTGTTGCTGCCTTGTTGCTGCCTTGTTGCTGTTTTGTTGCTGTCTTGTTGCTGCCTTATCGCTGCCTTGTTGCTGCCTTGTCGCTGTTTTGTTGCTGTGTTGTTGCTGCCTTGTTGCTGTTTTGTTGCTGCCTTGTTGCTGCCTTGTTGCTGCCTTGTTGCTGTTTTGTTGCTGCCTTGTTGCTGCCTTGTCGCTGTCTTGTTGCTGCCTTGTTGCTGTTTTGTTGCTGCCTTGTTGCTGTTTTGTTGCTGCCTTGTTGCTGTTTTGTTGCTGCCTTGTTGCTGCCTTGTCGCTGTCTTGTTGCTGTTTTGTTGCTGCCTTGTTGCTGCCTTGCTGCTGCCTTGTTGCTGTTTGGTTGCTGCCTTGTTGCTGCCTTGCTGCTGCCTTGTTGCTGTTTTGTTGCTGTCTTGTTGCTGCCTTGTTGCTGTTTTGTTGCTGCCTTGTTGCTGCCTTGTTGCTGCCTTGTTGCTGTTTTGTTGCTGCCTTGTTGCTGTCTTGTTGCTGTTTTGTTGCTGCCTTGTCGCTGCCTTGTCGCTGCCTTGTTGCTGTCTTGTTGCTGTTTTGTTGCTGTCTTGTTGCTGCCTTGTTGCTGCCTTGTTGCTGTTTTGTTGCTGCCTTGTTGCTGTCTTGTTGCTGTTTTGTTGCTGCCTTGTTGCTGCCTTGTTGCTGTTTTGTTGCTGTCTTGTTGCTGTCTTGTTGCTGTTTTGTTGCTGTCTTGTTGCTGTTTTGTTGCTGTCTTGTTGCTGTTTTGTTGCTGCCTTGTTGCTGCCTTGTTGCTGCCTTGTTGCTGTTTTGTTGCTGTCTTGTTGCTGTCTTGTTGCTGTTTTGTTGCTGCCTTGTTGCTGTTTTGTTGCTGTCTTGTTGCTGCCTTGTTGCTGCCTTGTTGCTGTCTTGTTGCTGCCTTGTTGCTGTCTTGTTGCTGTCTTGTTGCTGTCTTGTTGCTGCCTTGTTGCTTCTTTGTTCTTTGTTTTGTCTTCTTTGTTCCTTCTGAAGATGGCCACTGACTGCGAGTGGTCGCATCACCAAATGTTTTGTGTTAAATTGTTGTTTAAACACACACACAGCAGTTCCATGACTTGGTGATAATTATGTTCCAATGTGTTAACTTTAAAGATAACCTGTGTCCGTGGATGTGGAGATATTCGTGGCTATATTTGATCTTTCTTTCATATACTGGCACCACCGTCACTACAGCGTGTATTTGTGTCCCAGGACAGACGTAGCAGCGGCAGCTGCAGCAGCATGTCGAGTCAGAAGCTGGCTTCTTGGTCTCCGATGTCTCCCCTGTGCACCACGGGAATCCCAGCACCAGCTCAGCTCACCAAAACCAACGCACCAGTCCACATTGATGTAGGAGGACACATGTACACCAGCAGCCTGCCCACACTCACCAGGTACCCCGAGTCAAGGTGAGGCACACATCCAAGCTCTTAAAGTATGAGTAAACACTGTAATCCACCTCAACACCTCAATATCAACAAACTAGTTAAACACTACTGATTATTTTTGAATATCTGCCTCCTTAATTATCACATTTCAATGCAAATGGATTATTTTTCCTATGATTCAGGAAACCGAACTTTAGTATATTGAGTTGGTTTTAATGGCTGAAAGAGTTTGCTTTTCAGTTATTTGTTCAGAAAGTTTAAATCTGTGAATAGTTTGAGAGGCAGCGGTGATATACGTCCTGCTTCATGGGGAAAAGGAGGTCTGCTGTCCACACATTAATGAAAATGCAGCTCATCAAACAGCGAAGATTTGATTAAAAAAGCCTCATAATCTCGATCACTGTACACGTACAATAAACTTGATCATCTTTGAACCTACTTTTTAAATTAACTTAGCATTTACCATCCAGTGAGCTGGGAAAGGATTCAGCTGCAACATGTATGTTTTCATTTAGCCACAGCTGAGTGCAGAAGCTGTTTCCTTCTCTTTGGGCAGAATCGGGCGTCTGTTCGACGGGACAGAGCCCATCGTGTTGGACAGTCTAAAGCAGCACTACTTCATCGATCGGGACGGGGACATGTTCCGCTACATACTCAACTTCCTGCGAACCTCCAAGCTTCTCCTGCCTGATGACTTCAAAGTGAGTGCCTGATCAGGTACTTCCACAGTTCACTGCTGCTGCGTGACCTAAAGCAGGAAACGAATGTCAAAAGAAAGACGTCAGAGTCTCACACGAGCCTGTCGCTTACAGGACCTGAGACTTCTCTGAGTGACTCTGTTGTCCTTTTCTGTATTTTCTGTCATATTCTCTCAAACATCAGACATAGAGTCATAAAATGACCAACAGATAAACTGCAGTAAAATAAATGAGTATTTGTTCCATCACTCTAGGAAGGCGACATGTTAACGCAGCAAAACAGATCTCAAAACTGATGAATGCATGGAAGGATTTATAGTAGCAGTGGCTTAATGTTTGCATCAGGGAAATTACCTGATATCAACACTGTGTGACTTCAGGCGAGAAAGAGCAAGTCCGTGCCAAAGACACATTCATTCTCTTCATTAATTCTTCATCACAATCATGACAAACAGAAACCGCCTGCAGCCAGCGTGTGTAAACTTTTCATTGGCTCGTATCAGCAAATGAATCAGAAAGTTTTGTTTGTGATTTGTTTATAGAATAAATGTGAGTCTTGCTTCCTCTAGTGTGTTAGCAGCAGAGCAGCTGCTACCAAGGCGTTAGCACAACATTAGTACTAAAGTACTGAACGAGCCGTTTATATGTGTTAATGCATTTTTTAAACTTTGTTTTTTGCAAGAAAACGTGGAGTTTTCTGCATTTTTTGCATGTGCATCATCTGCATGTGTGTATATTTGTGTGCATTGTGCGTCTTTTGGCCTGTATAAGTCTGCACTTATGCTTCTGAGTGTTTTCTTGTTTCTGCTGTGTGTGTTTGCAGGAGTACTCCCTGCTCTACGAAGAGGCTACTTTCTTCCAGCTGGCGCCTCTAAAGACCGAGCTGGAGCGCTGGAGGGCTGAGCAGGAGCGCCGGGACGTTTCCCGAGACTGTGAGTGTGTCGTGGTCCACGTGACGCCGGAGCTCGGTGAGAGGATCAGTGTGAGTGCGTCCCGGGCACTGATGGAGGAGATTTTCCCTGAGGTGACCGATATCGTCTACAGTTCTATGAACGCCAGCTGGAACCAGGACGCCACACACCTGCTCCGCTTCCCGCTCAACGGCTACTGCCACCTCACCTCAGTTCAGGTACATCCTCTGAGCCACACTGGTGTATATTCTCTCAACATGTCAGATGCTGGAGTCATTTTTAGAAGTCAGCTATACTGAAATACACATGCAGCCACTTTGCTGGGTTCACCTGCTTCTCATCAGCAAAGCACACGGCAGCAACGCAAAGCATTTAGGTTTGTAGACACAGTCGAGACAGCCTGCAGAAGTGTCATGATCATGGTTGTTGGTGGCAGACGGGCTGCAGTATTCCAGAAACTGCTTCTCTTACATGGAAAGGTTGGAAAAGTCAAAAATATCCAGTTTTTGAGCCAAAATGTCTTGTTAACACCAGACCGCAGCTGACAGGAAGAAAACTGGGACTCGAATAACAGCTTGTTACAACCAAAGTGTGCAGGAGAGTTTCTGAATGCACAACATGTCAGACCTCGAAGCGGCTACAGCAGCAAGAGCCTACAGCTGCTACTGTCAGCTAAAAACAGGAAGCTGGTGCTACAGCTAGTTTAGACAACAGGAGACTGAAAAACATCGCCTGCTCTGATGAGCCTTGATTTCTGCTGCAATGTCGGATGGAAGGTCATAATGTGACGTAATCAACATGAAAGCTTATATTCATCCTGTCATAGGTAGTTTATGCACCACAGCGTCTGGACTGTTGCTTCTGAACATCCTTCATAAAGATGGAGATGTCACACGGGACCTGGAACTTAGACGTTCACCGTCCAGCCAGTGTGAGAGAGTCAAGCTCAACAGCCGCTGTGACCGACAGCTGTGTTCAAGCTGCAGTTTAACTAAAGGAGTCGAGATGATATCTGGGACTCTAACATGTCTGTCAGCTCCGTCTTTGGCAGATGCCACCCTTCCACCATCCATCAAAGCCTGATGTGCTTTTATGTGATGTTAGCATACTCTGAACGCTGACAGTCGGTTTGTAACAGCGCTGTGTTGAGGCAGGTGACACGTTTCATCACCTGAAGGTCTGCCTTTGTCTGCTGGGGGAGACTCAGTAAGAGACCAGCAGCAGAGAGCAGAAGCCTCCAGAGGGCAAACGGAGATAATGTCACCGTGTTCACCTCAGGAGGAAACGCTCAGAGAGGGGAACTAATGGACTGCTTCTGAAGTGTTTGTGTTTCAGGCCAGATAGGCTGATGGGTCTTTCAAGATGGAGAGTGACCCTGGGTCCTGGGCTTACGTGTTGTTAGCAACACATTTAAACACAAACACAAAAGAAGTGCAGAGAATAACCGTAAATAACACAGATTTGGCTGCTTGCTTTCCTTTGACAGTCATACTTACTGCACACAAAAACATCTGTTTTGTTTCAAATACTCTTTCTAAAGAAAATGCAATGATTTGGTCATTTCATAATAAGTCAGGGGAAGAACAAAAACAGAGCACAGAGACTAAGTGTTTATAAAGTAAAGTTAGCCATCACTGACCTGAAAACAGTTGGATTGAGGTACTTCATGTGGTGTGGTAAAGGCCTAACAATAACGGACCCTAACAATCAGATGACCCCGTATGAGCAAGCGCTTGGTGACACTGGGAGGATGAACTTCTGTGGAACAACCAGGCTCAGGGAGGGGCAGCCATCTCCAGAGACTGGCTGGGTGTACTGAAGAGAGCCAGAGTTTAAAAACAGATAATAATTAAATGCAGTGTTGGTTATAAACACATAGAGAGTAAATGCAAACTGGGAGTTGGTACTACAGGAAAGGAGGATTCTGGATTTACGATTGTGTAAAGAGCAGTGGCTCCAGCACAGAGCCCTGTGGAGCACCATATTAGCCTTAGTGTGACTAATCTGAGTTTATTAGATATTATTCAAACCCCTGCAGAGCTCTACTGTTAATGCTACTAGTGTGTTCTGATATGGTAAATGGTAAATGGCCTGCATTTGTATAGCGCTTTTCTAGTCCTTAAGGACCCCAAAGCGCTTCACACTACATTTAGTCATTCACACACTGGTGATGGCAGCTACATTGTAGCCACAGCTGCCCTGGGGCACACTGACAGAGGCGAGGCTGCCGGACACAGGCGCCACCGGCCCCTCTGACCACCACCAGTAGGCAAATCTACAGTAAGTTACTGTGATGATCATAATTAGGGTTGAAGCACTAATTATGAACTTCGCCCTAGCCTGCAGGAAAGGTTTCTTCCACAGGAATGTGTCTTTCTGTGACAGCAAGCATCTGTAACCCAGTGGGCTATTTATGCCCTTTTACCCACCTTTCCACATAGAGACTTGATACTTTGATTAAATACGGACTATATGCACAATATCTAACGAGCTGCCCAAGGAAATCAGGTCAGATGAGTTGAACCATATTTTACTGCAGAGGCTTTAATTTCAGAGTCTATTTCTAAACTGTTTAAATGCCTTCATGCACTGGGCTGGTTATTATGTGCTGTAGTGCGTAAGTGTTGATAGCAGGGAGTGTTTGGTAAAGGTGTGATAAAGTTATTGGTATGCATGATGGTGAAAATTAGTGGTTTTAATGCACTTCACAGGTTCAACTCTTGAGGTGTAGCGAGCACCCGGGTGGAAACGCCATCAAATGCTGAACAAGTCCCACCTTTCTTCAGCACTCCTGACTCCAGCGAGACAGAGATCACGTCTAAATCTTCTCGTTATGCCTCATTCTTGTGTTGCTGTTATTTGGTTTGTGTCTGACTGCAGGTGCTGGAGCGGCTGCAGCAGAAAGGTTTCTTCATCACAGGGTCGTGTGGCGGCGGCGTGGACTCCTCCCTGTTTAGTGAATACGTCCTGCGAAGGGAGATCCAAGGCAGACGCCCCCTGATCCTCAAAGCAATAAAACAGGAACTCCTGCATTAAATTCAGAAGACCTGATTGCACATCTGTTCTGTGCAAGTGCGTGGACGGTTTGTCACATGACACAGACTCCCTCACTGCAGCAAAAGAGTGAAACAAAGCGGGACGCGCGAAACGTGAACGTGAGGTAGCACCTGAATTCAAAGACAACACAGACATCCTTTCAATTTATTTCATCACATTGATGCAAGATGTTTTCCTTTCTGATTCCCAAAAATGTCCCCATTAACTTTAAAGTCCGTCTGTGTCACGCTGAGTGACATCAGCCATCACAGTAAATAAAGATTTTTCAAAGAATAAATGTTTTTAAGAACTTGTGATGAAATAAAAACACGTAAGAGGTTTTTTTAGATTTGCTGGAAATCAAAAACTCGATTCTCGTCTTTCAAGGTCTTCAGATCTTTAACTCTGCGCTCTGTAAACGCGTCTCTGGCAGCAGCGACAGCCTCAGGTCTTCCTGTCTGGTCTTCTCGAGCTTAGATTGGATGAAAGCATCAGTTCTGTGGTCCCGCACACGCGTGTGTTATATGTAACCATGCTCATTTTCTCCTTTAACGCACACTCATGTAACCATGTAGGCCTCACATCAAATCTGTACACAAACGTGAGTCGGTGGCCCACAGATCATCAGAAACAGGTTTCCACAGGCGATGCTGGTTCCTGTGCTTATCCACAGAAACCAGTGTAAACCAGTTTACCCACAGTGTAAATATGAAGGCATGAGCCTGCATGAACATTGATATTTAATACTTGCGAAGACCATCAGTTACTTTTACCTGATGCAAGCGTGACAGGTTTATTTTTGGTAAAAAACAAAAACATGTAACAAAACGAGCTTTTCAGTTATTTTTTTAAGCCTTAATTTCATTTATGGCATGCAACATTTTTACTGTAGAAGCACAATTTTCTCCTCATGCTTTGAGAACTTACACAAAAAAAGAAATGAATGTATTTTGTATTTGGTTTTTCAAACGTGTTTTAAGGGACAACGAATCAGTCCCACGTTGTGTATTCACGCCATCTTGTTTTGCATAATTACTGTACGATCATTTTATGAATGAAGAACTGAGACTCTTTAAAAGGCTAAATACACACATCTGTCATGAACTTTATTTTGAAAAGGCAAAACTTTGACTCATGTGTTTGGCATCGTGCACTTTGAACAGCTCAGACGTTTGGAAAATGTGCTTGTGTGACATTAAGAGGACAGATCGAGCTCATATTCATGTAAAAAGGTGAACAGACGTTAAATAGAAAATCTCCTGTCGCTGTGCAAACAGTTAACTAACACGAGCAGCCATCGATCAGATCACAACAACAAAACAAAGGAGCACATTTTCCAAAACGTTGAGCTAATCATGTAAAAATATCAGGAGAACTGGTTTCTTTTCATGACGACACTGGAGTGCACAGAGGCGTCACGTCAAACAATTACAACAACAATTATGTAAGAAACCACAAAATGCTTGAGAGGAACTGATTCAATAAAAGACATTTGCCACATCACATGTTACTCTTTATTACCTGCTTGAACTATAACAGCGTCTGATGTTGTGAAGTTCAGCTAAACCAGAGTTTGCAGTTTTACATTTAACTGAATGTGTGTACATGCATGTGTGTAAATGACTTAAACATGTGTCCACAGCTGTAATCACTGCGTCTCCATAATCGACTGCAGTGTTGGTCTGTGGTCATGGGCACAGCTGCCTCGTGTGCCACATGTTGGCCTTCAACTGATATCACTGAGAGAAAACGTTGAAACTATAAAAACAAAGCAGTGGGATTTAAATATGTCATTCTTCATTCATCAGACATGTTTATAACCCTACTTGTGTTTTCTTGTTAGTCGCAGCAGAGATCTACAATGGAGTAAGAGCGGGGCGATCGTGGCTCAAGAGTTGGGAGTTCGCCTTGTAATCGGAAGGTTGCCGGTTCGAGCCCCGGCTTGGACAGTCTCGGTCGTTGACAAGTTGGCAAGACACTTCACCCGTTGCCTACTGGTGGTGGTCAGAGGGCCGGTGGCGCCAGTGTCCGGCAGCCTCGCCTCTGTCAGTGCGCCCCAGGGTGGCTGTGGCTACAATGTAGCTGCCATCACCAGTGTGTGGATGACTGGATGTGTAAAGCACTTTGGGGTAAAGCGCTTTACAAATACAGGCCATTTACCATATAAGAGGTGTCAGAAGGAAAACTAAAAGACTCGACCCCAACAAGGAGCAAAGAAATCTGCTGTCAGGCTGCTGATGATCAGAGATGTGATTCCAGGTTTATGTGAACCAAAGAACATCTTCACATTTCTCCTTCACATAGCGGTCACTCTGTGCTCACTCTGAGCTCACTCTGTGCTCACTCTGTACAAACACCTGTAAGCAATGAACTGGACTCTGCAGTGTAACAGCAGGATGGTTTCTGGGATCAGCAGCACGTTGCTGTATGTGAAAATAGCCGCGCTGCTTTTGTGATTGAGTTTATGGTCTTTTAAATCTTAAAGACCGATTTATTGCACCACTTTGTTCACTTTCTCAGTTATGGTCTCGTTAGCGTCATAAAGGAGACGAGTCGACCGTGGCCAAGGTGACACTGGCGTGGTAAAATTCATCTTTTATAGAGGCTATTGTTGTCTCACTGCGGAGGCTGCAGTTAAATATTGACAAGTCATTAGCTAATGAACGTTACCTAGTGTGTTTCTGAGTCTAATGGAGATTCTGTTGGACAAAAACTTAATGTTGTATTCAGTGAGCATATAAAGTCATTAGGAGTAAATCACAGGAAAGCTCAGATTTTTGGCATCCGACTTCATTTTCTGAGGTTTTGTAAGATTAGAAATGTCAGGTTTGTTTCCAGCAGGCTGGTGTTTCTTCATACTACCTGAGAACATCTTGCTAAGCTTATTTAAGATTGTTCCCTGGCTGTTGGTGTGGATGCAGCGACAGGCCACAACTGCACCGCATCACTGAGTTCTCTCTTCTGGCTCAGCATGCTGTGCTTAATTACAGCAATGAGCTATCAGACTGACAGCATCGTGCCAACAGCCCACATTACAAATCAAGTCTAAGTAATTGTAGCTGTCCAGCTACACTTACCCTCACATCAAGCAGTCACACAGCTGATCACCTACTCAAGTAAACTCAGGGTTTCCCAGTTTAGCCAGGGTCATGGACAGGTATCCTGACAGCAGATCGTATATTTTACAAACTATGAGAAAAATCTTATCATGGTCTCACAACGTGCAGCGAAGAAGAGAAAAAAGTAACAAGTGAAGAATGTCCTTAATTTCTTCCCTTAATTGGTGCAAGTGAATATTTAGTTGGGCTGCTTCAAGCTACTGACTCTGGGGTCCAGAGTCAGCCTGAGACTCCCTTCCTAGAGATGCGACTGCTCAGTAGGCTGCGATTTATTTATGTTTTTAACCTTCATGACCCTAAAAACTCAGAGGTAAAACTACAGTTTCCTGGTTAAGCAACAAAACGTCCTTTGCACTACAGTCTTCTGTTGCAGAGGAAAGAATCTGCAACTGCAGGTAAGAAACAAAGACAGTGAGATGTGCAATTTCAACATATTTTTAATGGAAAAAACCCAATAATCCAGCAGGAAACCACAGTCACTTTACTTTTTCCACACAGCTCACAGACACACAGCTGTGCTCACTTTTAGTTTTTTTCAACAGAACGACAGCAAAACCAAAACTGACTGCGATTCAAATGCAGCTTAACCCGACCGTGACAGAAAACAAAACAGAATATCACAAACGAGGATTAACAAATGATTTTAGATCAACTGCAGGAAGACAATGAGCTGATCAGAGCATGGCTTTATAGAGGGCGAGAGAGCGACGCAGAAAGGGTTCCTCCTCCATACACACCAGCAGATCCTTCAGGATCACCCGGGTCACTCTGTGAACACCTGGCCTGGGCAGCACACACACCTGACACACACAGACAGTTTCTGTGTTACCCTCCCTGCATGAACCTGCTGGTTGTGCTGCGACATAAACACATGATCCTGCTCTTCAGTGAAACGCTCGCTCGGCTGCTACAGATTTAATTTAATCTGATCTCTTAAAACAAAGCAGCGCAGAGGTGATGATCCATCGACCAGCACGAGTACGGAGAGGACGTCTCCCTCGTTCAGTTTTATGCTTGGAATCATCCTGACATGATAAAAATAATCTCATTGCAGGTTTTAAAACAGCATCTTTCCTGTTAAGTAGCTAATATGTTGCTTTGCCTTTGTAACAAAGTTTCAAATATTCTAAAATATTTTAAAATGAAGGGGAAACGGTTCTTCTGGTTACTGATGTGTGATCTGAGCACTAACACACATCGATACTGAAAAAGAACATCTGTGCAAAGATGGCGCTCTCTCCATCACTACTCCATGCTTCCTGTCAACGTTTGCTGAACTAGCTGAGGTAAAGTCTGTACAGACGTGGAGGAAGGCCTGCAGCAGCGAGAGGAAACGGAGGCGGCGTGCAGTCTTTTCCTCTGGGTAATGGAGTTCAAAGGCAGCGAGTGTGCAGCTAACAGAGCGTCCCCATCTATAAACCTACAGCCTGAAGCGCTGCGACTTAAACACACAAAGAATTAAAGACTCAATGAGCTAAACTAACAGTCTTATACAGGCTGCAGGTTGAGCTGAGGAGGGCAGCAGGTTTACAGCAGCAGGTTGAACATTCACAGATATCAGATTAGAAAAGATGATTCTGAAATGATCCATTCAGACCACAAAAGGATAGAAAACTAAACTTTGCGCACCCACCTGGCTGTCGGTCTGATCCAGGGGTCTCTTCCTGCGAGGGCCAATGGCAGCCAGAGCAGCGAGGTTGGCCTCCCTCTGCTGCAGCTCAGCTTCCTCTATTTGTTGCAACTGAAAAGAGAATGAACATTTTTATGTTTTCATACATATTTTCTGTATGCATACGTGGACACACTGTCGTTTTATATATATGTTTATATAGTCAACATATAAGGCAGGGTTTAGAGGCAGCTGTAGCTAATCACTGTCCTCCAGGTCGCACATCTACTAATTCATGTCACTTCCAATCACTGAAATGGGAAATATGACAAATTATGGCAAAGATTTGCTAATCAAATCCAACTTTGTTAAGTTCGTGTCACTAAACTCACGATATTCACTAGTGGGAATCCTTTCAGTTTGTACTCTCAGTACTCGTGTGTAGGTACAGACTTGGCAAAGTGCTAGCTTGTGTGCAGTGCAGAGGTTGTGTGTGGGGGTGGGAGGGCATGTAAATGAACAGATTGTGTTGCTGTGGAGAAGCCTCTGGGGGCGTGATGGCTGCGAGCTACAGCTAAACGCGCCATGTGTGGCGTTTCCGCCTCCTTAAATAGCCGCAGTGCTACCGCTGCCTTTCATCCTCCTCACACTACTCCGTCTCCTGCCAGCGAAAACATTACACACACCATGGTTTTATTAAACGAACAATTAGCATGAAAAGTAGCAGAAACTTACAGAGTTTGACTTCCTGATGCTGAAAGTGAAGCCAGCGATAAAATACAAACTGCCATTCCCACAATGACCCAGCAGAACAAAGACGTTTATGGGCTGCATCTCTCCTTCACTACAACTGAACACACTAAATCTTATCAAGGCTTCAGAATTAACTGAGGTGTGGCTACTTCGACTGACGCCTGCTCGAGTCTTCTGGACTTCATCTCCGTGATGATGCTGCTGGTCTGTGGGATGGGAACAGCAGGTCATCTCGGCCACTCTTACTCCTGTTACTTCACCTGTCATTCAGCTTTCAGCTGATCTGTATTCAGCCAACATGTAGCATTGTTCAGTTAAGGTTTACAACCCCTCCCTCTGTGAAGCCAAACAGACTATGGATGATGCGTACTAACCAATAGTGTTACCTGACAACTTTCTGATAATTTTAAGTTGACTTTTATCTTTAAAGTGGTCACGTGCGGCTCAAAAAAAAATCAAGCCTTTAAATCTGGACTTATAGTGGCAATGCTCATGTTTTATATACATGTTCTTTCTTCACAGTTACAACCTGTAGTCACAACAACAGTTTGTGTCTCCCAGAGTAAACAGCTCACAAACACCAACATAAACGGGGGAAGAATGAGAGCCGACTCCTGTGGAGAGTTTGGAGAAGGAAACGCACCTCTTTGGCTTTTTGCTTGAGCTGCTGATACTCTGGATCTTCAGTGTGAGAGCGACTCTGTGATCAACCAGACATGTAACCCAGGATTTAATGCACAAACTCTTCTCAGTAGTTGTTTTCAAAGATACATTTAATCTAAAAACACTAATCGTGTTAGAGTTGTAAACTTTGCTTTTGAATATCTGGGGTTGATAAGAAGCCTCATTCTGGCTCCACCTACTCTGGCAAAACGCAGCAATCTCTCCCTCTCCTCCTCATCTCTCTTCTTCTTCTGCAAGCTCTCAATGTCCTCCAGGAAGCGAAGCTGAGAACGAACATCGCTGACTTGCGTGTGCCACGAGTTCTGCTGTTGGAAGACACATTTAACACATGTTGCATTAGTTTGCTGTAGGTTCACGGCCCTTTGCAGGCCATGTCTCCATATAAAGTATATGATAGTGCTTCAAAATAACATCTTGTTAACAATATCTTAACAAGTACCAAGCACCAGGAATGCCACAGTAAATTAGATGGACATTACCTCAGCTGGGCTTTTTCAGAGGAGCGGCTGATGCATGTATTAACACCTCGTAGTGTTACTAGATGCTGCTCGGCTCTTATTCATGCCTCGGTTTTACATCTTTACCTTCAGGGTCGTCTTGCGGTGTTCTGCCATTACAGTGAGTTTCTCCAGCAGCCCACGAAGAAACTCCTGAGTAGCATGAGAAACCAAAGCAACCACATCTGGACCAACATCAGTTACTCCCAGAGGCTGTCCTAACAGAGGGGACATGACAAGATCACATCCTGGGAGTCTCAGAGACTAGTCTGAGACAGTGTCTGTAATAAACATGAGATAATGAAACCGTGTGTCTCAGCGTGGATCCTGTACCTGTGTGAAGGAGTCTGCTGAGCGCCGGGTGAGTCGACAGGAACAGCTGATCCTGACACGACTGCACCACAGCACCAACCGTGCTGGTCAAGATCTGTGCGTTCTCCTCTCTCAGGTTGACTCCAGCCATGGAGGTGACGTCATTGATATCATCATCTTCTCTGGGACACACACATTTGTGCTAATTAATCACTGTTTGTGACTAAATGCTGCTGCTGCAGTTAAACTGTTGCTTAATATTCTCTCATCATGCAACATGAGGTAACTGTTGGATCACAACCACCTGCCACAGGTGAACACACCCCCTCTCTGTGACATATGATCGGTGCGAGCTGTGTGAACCAGCACGGCTCCACTTTGAAGGACAAACAGCTGGATGTAGGGCTGCTTTTACACATCATCCACCCCATAGTGCACTGATTCCAACCACCACAAGATTCCTATTAAAGTCTCAAATGTGTGAACTTTATATCTTACTTGTAAGATCCTGAACTGTCTCTGAATGCAAACTTGGTAGAATTAGGTGGCTCATGAGCGAAGGGCTGCTTCACTGAAAAACCTCCTATAAAACAGCAAAATGCATAAAGAGTGAGAGCAGACCAGGGTCCTGCAAGCGTCTCTTGGTGTCACATGGTCTGTACACGTAATTCCACTACACATTTGAATTTCTAAAGCCTAAAAAACACATTTAGGTCTCCTGCAACATTGTGAGGACACTGAAGCACCCTGACTGTGTGCACAATTATTTAAAAAAACAAAACAACACCCTCACAATGAAATAAACAACTAGAGGAACAAAAATGAGCTGATTGATCAGTCCTGTGTTCACCTCAACGTGGCTCCAAATCTAAAGTTTAACAAAGTTTACCTGAGAAGTTTTTCCCCGAGTATCCCACTATGTGCCGAGTGGTGGGTTTCTTAGATATGCAGTTTCTGGAGTGGACTAATGTTGTGAGGCCAGGTCTCAGAGCCACTGCTCGAGCCTGGAAAACCTGCATTTTAAAAAAGGTCATCATTAGTCGGCATTTCATCCTAAATCCAACACTATGATCATAAAAATGATTCCAGCTGTAAGTTTCTATGCCATCTAAATATCTCATACACATTTGTATTAATACAATAAAATCTTATATCTTATCTTAATATCTTACTATAATTTCAAACGTCAGACAACAACACCTCTGCTTTTTTGGGCTGTTTTTCTTTTGTGTGTTTTTGTATAGTAAGATACAACCTGGGTATGTTTTCATAGTGAGACCTTAGCTGCCACGGGGGAGATAGAGTGGTGATGGCGAAGTCTCTGCAGGGGATGTTTACACCCTGCTGTGCAGTGGACACTTGCAAGTTTTGTTTTCAGGGGTTTCCAGGTCCAGTTCATGTCGTTCCATGTGTATTTGTATTGTCTGGTGTTTTCCGGTCAACTTAGCCAAGTCAACAAATCATAGACCCGTCTGAGCACAGTAAGGTACGTCGAGCACAATCAGTGGTCTTAGAATCGTCTCCTGGGATGTGAGAGGTGCAGGAAATGCAACCAAAACCAACAAAGTGATGGCGCATTTACAGCAGCTGAAAGGAGATGTGTTTTTCTACAAGAGGCGCATCTCTGCAACTAAGAAGCGAGGCGACTCGAGAGAAACTGGATCGGTAATATACATCACTCCAAATTTAACGCCAAGGCTCGAGGGACAGCCATCCTTATTCGTAATAATATTCTGTTTGAGCAACATAAAGTTATTGCAGACCCAGATGTGTGTCAGGAAACTTGCAGGGCTCACTTGTGTCACTGGCTAGCGTGTACGGGCCGAACTGGGGCGACGACTCTTTTATAGCTGAAGTTTTCTCTTCACTCCCAAATTTGGAAAACTATCATCGTATTACTGGAGGTGACTTTAACTTGGTTCAGGACGCTCTGCTGGATAGATCATCAGCTATTGTTCCCTCAGTAAATCTGCTGAAACCCCAGAAAAGCTTGTGGATCCATGGCGACATGCGAATCCTACTACTAAGGCATTTTCCTGTTTCTCTCATCCCCACCACACATATACACGCATAGACTTTTTCTTATCAATATTAGGTTTCTCTGTGAAATTAGCCACTGTGAGTATCGTGCTATCGTGCAGATCACTCACCAGTTTCTTTTGATGTGTTATTAGCGACCCCGTCTCGACCCATTAAACGTTGGAGATTCAACTCTAGCCTGTTGATAAGGGATGACTACACAAAATGTTTGAGATCAGTTTTCACGTTTCCTTGAGTTGAATGATTCCACTGAAGTGTCGAGAGGTGTACTATGGGAAACGTCGACAGCCTACACGAGAGGCCAGCTTATAGCTTTGTTTCAAATTTAAAAGATAGAGCTTTCTTACACAGATATGCATCGAACCCAGATCCTAACTTCTATACAGAACGTGGGAAACTTCAACCCAGTCTCAATTTAACCACCATCGCAACAGCTGTGGTTCAATTAATTAAGACAAAGCAACGCTTTTTTGAATCCGGTGATACAGCAGGGAAACGTCTGGCCTATCAAGCCCGTGCTGAAGCAACCTCTGGGTCCGACATAATTGGGCGATCGTGGCTCAAGAGTTGGGAGTTCGCCTTGTAATCGGAAGGTTGCCGGTTCGAGCCCCGGCTTGGACAGTCTCGGTCGTTGTGTTGGGCAAGACACTTCACCCGTTGCCTACTGGTGGTGGTCAGAGGGCCCGGTGGCGCCAGTGTCCGGCAGCCTCGCCTCTGTCAGTGCGCCCCAGGGTGGCTGTGGCTACAATGTAGCTGCCATCACCAGTGTGTGAATGGGTGGATGACTGAATGTAGTGTGAAGCGCTTTGGGGTCCTTAGGGACTAGTAAAGAGCTATACAAATACAGACCATTTACATAATATCGGACCAAGAGGGAATTAATGAAGTATTTGTTAGTTTCTATTTCGATCTGTACACTTCAAGCTCTCCACCTCTATCAGATGAAACTCCAAAATATACATTTTCCAAGAATAGACAGAGATCTGACGAAGGGATTAGGGGGACCAATTACTGTACTAGAGGTGCAAGAGGCCATTAAAACCTTAAACACGGGTAAATCGCCGGGAACGGGTAAATGACGGCTACTCTGCAGAATACTATAAAGCCAATTCTGATCTTTTGGCACCGTTGTTGAAAGACATGTATAATGAAGCCTTTTCAAAATGTCAATTACCCAAGACTTTGTCCGAAGCTGCTATTTGTTTAATCTTGAAAAAAGACAAGGATCCTCTGTTGTGCAGCATTTATGGACCAGTTTCTCTTTTAAATATTGATTTTCAAATACTTTCTAAATTCTCGCACTTTGGCTACAACGTGTTCTGCCACAAATTATCGCCTCTGATCAGACGGGTTTCATGGCCGGCAGGCACTCATATGATCATTCAAGACGCCTCTTGAATATTATCCACACATCGTGCAACTCAATTCCAGAGGTTGTGGTATCTCATGACTCAGAGAAAGCTTTCGACCACGTCGAGTGGAGGTGATGGATAGGTTTGGCTTGGGGGCTGACTTTATTCTCTGGGTTAAGTTACTGTTACTTATTATCTGCTGTTACTCATCATCATCAATACTCAGCTCACCACTCCTTTTCTCTCCAACCCTTGTTGGGGAGAATCCAATAGCTAAGGAACGGTAACTATTTGGCGACAGTTCAGAAAATACTTTGGGCTACGTGGGCCGTCTTTGCTAACACCTTTACTAAAAAATTGCAATTTTGCACCTTCAAACACTGATGCGGTCTTTAGAAGTTGGAAAGATAAAGGACAGGACTGTTAAGGACTTGTACAGTCAGGACACCTTTCTTTTGCTAACCTGTCGTCTAAATACAACCTGCCTGAGTCCAACTTTTTCGTTATCTTCAGGCTAGAGATTTTGTAAAAAAAAGCAGTTCCCTCACTTTCCCAATCGGCCTCCAGAAACAAATCTGGATATCATCCTGCAGACGAACCCTCATCAAAACAGACTGATATCAGCCTGGTATAAGATACTAGCTACTTTGGTTCCCAAACCAATTTCTCCTACTAAGCTGAGATGGGAGGAAGAGCTCCCAGAACAGCAGTGGGATTCTGCTTTGAAACTGATTCACTTGTCCTCAATTTGTGCCCGTCATGCTTTGATTCAGTGCAAGGTGGTCTATAAAGTACACTATACAAACACAAAATTATCTAAAATCTATCCAACCATTACTGATGCCTGGAACAGATGCGGACTATCACCTGCCAACCATGTCCACATGTTCTGGTCTTGTTCTAAACCGAGTGCACATTGGAGGAATATATTCGACACACTTAGTCAAGCATACGGCCAGACTGTCCCTCCTAACCCACTCTCCGCAATGTTTGGCATCCCCCCCAGTTTAAAGTAATCTGGCCCCCTTAAAAAGGCCCTAGCCTTTACCACTTTACTGGCTTGGAGGCTTATTCTGTTGAAGTGGAAGCTTCCCCACCCAAACTCATGACCATTGGGCGAGGGACATACTCTTTAACTTAAAGTTAGAAAAACTTAGATTCTCTCTGAAAGGTTCAATTAGGAAAATTTAACAAAACCTGGAAATCATTCCTCTTACTGGTGGACACCTTTACTTTACTTCCTGAGACTGAAGTGAACTGAGCGAGAATACATTATGAAGCTTTTGGGTTTTTTTGGTTACTCACTTTCTTTTGTGTGTGTGGTATGTGTTTGGGTGTGACTGGGTGATGTGGCGTGAGATATTTTTATGTGTGGAGACTGGATCTCCGTGGTGTCTCATCTAGTGTGGACGTGGAAGAGGGAGAATTTGGGATTGGGGGGTGGTTGGAGGGTATAATGGACAAACATTGTTCTGAAATGAAAATCGACTCTGCTGTTGCTGACTCTGTGTGTCATGGCTGAAATCAATAAAACAAAGCTGGGATCATTTCAAGTGTCTTACTTCAGGTTGCATCATGTTCTTCAGTGTAATCAGGTAATTGGAGCACACACACACACACACTAATGTTAATCCACTTTTACAGCACAGTGAAAAGCTGTGGGATGCTTAATGTAACATGAGGATGTTCCTGAGAAGAAATATTTTTACTCTGTCAGTCCTGCCAATACAAGACGACCAAAGTCACATTTTAATGCATTTAAAAGAGCACGATTTCTCCTCAGTACACCATCTCTGATTTCTGTTTTGACTATATATTCTTGTGCACAGCTGGATTTTTCTTTTTGCATTTCCAGTCAGTGAATTTCACTTGTGTTAAACTGTGAACCTCCATGGATGCAGTACCAACACAACCGTGCTGCTCAGCAATGCCTTCAATCACGTCAACATCCATGAATAAGATCACAGATCAGACATGGTTTATGTTTGGTACAATTAATGTCAAATTCCCCCCCCCCCCCCCCCCCCCCCTAAAATATTGCATCTGGTTACCTGCTGCCTGTTCTGGAGGGTTTTTCCAGTCTCGGTGTTGGACTGCTTTATGCTGGTAGACGGTGTTGTGGGAGGGCGTGTGGAAGCTGAAGCTTTTTGGATGAATAACTGGGGGTCTGCAGTAAGGCAACGCACCGCAGGAAGACTTTTCTGGTGGCAATGAGGAAAAACGCCAGTAGAAACAGAGATGTCATCAGCTAAATATGGAACAGTCTAGCTATGATCAATGTGATTCACATCCTTTCAGCAAAGTGTAACGCAGTCTGCACAAATACAAAAAGGTTTTATTTTTAAATCAATCAGACATCTGGAGGCTTAAAGGCAAAAACGAGATGAGGAAGCAACACGCTTCTCAATACCTTGAGAAAAGGCACCAAGCAGGGTTGTGGAGTCGACTTCAGCGTGTCATAGAGCTGCTCCGTAAACGCTTCTGCTTCCAGTTTCCCTTCCTGCAGGTAAAAACAATTCATCAATAAATAAGCCGGTAATTTAATAATGAACTTCATGATAAGAATTAAAAATTACAAATGTGTAGCACAACACAACAAGCATACAACAACTTATTAACTCTTACTAACAAGCCTCTTTCAGTCTGCCTGGTAACAACACTTTTTGTAAACAAGGTTAAAAACAACAAGAGAAATAAAGAGACGTACCAGCAGACTCCTGACCAGCGCTTGGACATTGTTAGCCATGGTCACAGATCTGGAGTCACTGGAGGCCAGCTTGATCAGCGTTACCAAGAAGTTCTTGCACTTCTTCACACTTTCCAGCGTCTCCTGTTGGGGAAATATTTAGTAGTCACATCTCATCTATCCAGTGTTATCTCAGCTGTTATCATCTACTCTAAAAACTCAATTTGTGGCTGCTTTTTGTTGTGTTTTTTGTGAGAGGATATCCCTCATGTGGATTTCTCAGAGACATCGGTAAGCACTGCACTCCTAACTAAACTCTGTTCTGACTGGCTGTCCCTGACAAAGTTGGTTTAAAGAGGAAGAACTAAGCGGCTACGCCAGTATAACAAAGATTAGTCTGAACTGGAAACTGTGTGAAAAGATTTCCTCTTTGACAATAAATCCTTGGATTTTATAAACAGTAAACTGAGTGTGCAGGTGGGAGCTGGGCCTGGTCGGGCTCACCTTGCTAAACGTGGGCGCTGATTCCTTTTTAGCGCCTGCAGCCTGAGTGCCAGCATGGCTGCCTCGCTCAGACACCACGTTCACCGTCTGGACAAGAGCTGGTTTGGGGGCAACACCGATGACCTGAACACAACGTCACCAAAAACTAAAACCAGGAACAGCAAAGAAAAGCAGCAGCATCACAGCAGCAGCTGCCTCTCTGGGGTTTGTTGCTTATTATTTGTTTATGTTTCATTGGAGAGCTCTGCTTTTACTCAACTATCAAACTGCAACTTTCCAGCATCATTCTGTTTTCATTAGTGTTGTTGATTAAAGATGAAGTATTGTTATTAACACAAAGTTCAAGCTTCAAATACTTCAAATGAAAACAAATGAGTCCATCAGTCGTGTAATTATTGCATAATTGTTTTTTCTTTCTATAATACCTAAAAGAAAAAACTAACTGCCAGAGGTGCACAGTTATACACTGCATAACCTGCTATCAGTGACTGTGAGCTGCAAACACACTCCTGTAATTTTACCACAGCAGTCTTCTGGACTGGTGCTGCTGGCTGGAAACTGGAAGTAGGCGTCATCTTGATCACGGTTACATTCTCATGCCTTTTACTTTCAGCTGCTGCACACACCTGAACAGCAGACATGCAGCTGACATCACAGGTGCAATCACACATCTGTCATTATTATATAACATAGAAAAGCAGCCGCGCACATGCACCCACCTGCGGTGCAAGTATCCTGGTGGGTTGACCACTGATAAGTCTTTGTCCCTGCTGAGCCTGAGCCAAAGCCTGCTGAGACACTAGCATCAGCTGCCCACTGTCACTGCGGATCAGCATCATACCTGCCATAAATGCAGCCCAAACACTACAATAAACTGATGAATTCTCCTTGCAGGTGACAGCACATGCCCAACAAGGCTTTGGGATATAATAAAGGAGGATCTGTAATCAGATTACAGTGTAGACTACAGTCAGCGGGCTGTGCAGCTCACCTGGAGGTATCTGGATATTGGCTGGAAGATGTGGGGAGGTGGCCTGTGGCAGTCGAGGAGTGACTGGCTGTGCGGTTGCTGATCTGGGAACAGTTATCAGCACCGTCCTTCCTGTGGTTGTAACCTGTTTCACGGAGGCCACCTGGTTCTGAGGCTGTTTCGTTGTCTGTTGGTTACCTGCACTCACTCCTGCATTTGCCACCACCATAACAGGTGAGGTGCGAGGCCCTGACACCGTCACTGCACAGGCTGAAGGCTGGCCACTCGGGATGACTTTAGGCGGGGCTGAGACAGAGTCACTCTGTGAGATGCTTGCAGCTGTGACAGGACCGTGTTTGGCAGCGACTTGTATCATGATTTGAACAGAAGCGCCTCCATCCCCGGGTGCTGCCTGGGGATCCAGCCTGTTAGCTTCAGTGTTGTTAGCGGCCATGACGGCAGCTGAACGAAAGAAGGGTTCAGCTTCAAAGCAAAAACATAGTTAAATACAACAAAGGAGTTTACTGCTTTTCAAAAGCGCCATGGTTAGCTAGACTCAATGTCACCCTCGCCAAAGTGTGTCTAATATCTCAACCTGTTAGCAAACACCTGTCTCGACATGGAGTAGCTAAAGTTTCATATATTTGCAAACAAATATGAAACTGTTTCCGGCTCATGTTAACCACAGATCTTACCTGAGACACAACCAAAACCCCCCACTCGAAAAACGCAAACAATTAACACGAACGTGACACCGGAAGTGCAAAAGTACTCGTTTATTCCAGGTTTTAAGACATTTCTGTGAATTTCTATTTCAGCTGGATCTGACCCATGTATGCTTCGGAAAATTAAAACTCCTTGGGCCTGAATCCAAAATCATTTCGGCCAGTTTTGGTGAAAGACTTGAATCCAATCAAGCGAAACTGGGAGCCAACCGGTGAAAATGGCGGCTGTGGCAAAATGAAGATGCTAATAATTACAAGACGAGTTTATCATTTTCAGCTATAATAAATTCAGGACAGCTACATGTAGAATGGTTTCATTTTTAAAATGTATGCGTGTGTTAAACACCCCTCATCCGAGGGTAAACCCCGTTTCCCGCCAGGCTCACACACAGGCTATGCTAAAGGTTTAAAGGGGGGAAGGTTTATTTGGTCCTACACGTTTCCCCATCCAAGTCATATTTACCTAACAGTGAGACACAAAACGTTACCTGTGTGCTAAATCTCCCACACACCGAGGTTCAGTCACATAAACCAAAGTGTCCAATTCCATTTATGAGAGCTCGTGTCCTGCAGCTTTTACATGACACACCTGAACCAGATGAATGGCTCGTTACCAGGCTTTTGCCAAACTTGGTTTCATGCTAAAGAGGTAATCTAACCATTAGATTAACGCTGTATTGGAGTAAAGATGCATCTAAAAGCTGCAGGACAGCAGCTCTTGAGGACGAGCTGGACACCCGTGACATAAACGTTGGAGGAACAAGGCCTGGAGCGCGAGCTCACCTGTGGTAGCTTCGAGAACGGTGTGACGTTCACGCGCTGTCCTGTGCTGCATTCAAGGGCTGCAGCTAAGATGACCCAGCCTGAACTTTATTTATAAATCACCGCGAGTTATTTCTTATCAATCTATTCTGAATTTCACTTTAAAGGTAAAATAGATGTACTCTTTGGTTTCTGTTATATGTAGATTTAAGGCCAGTGCAGTATTTAGAGCACTTGCCCTCCTTCTCCATAAAAGAAACAGGTAATTAGGGGTCGATCTTCTAAATTTTATCCCCAAAATATGATTTTAAAGTATTTCTTCATAAACCCACTGAATCTTTTCTGGAAGCTACCTTTACCTTACAGCAGTGATGGCCAAATGAAGCTTTCTGAAGCTTGTATTGAAAAAACGGTTCATTACAACAACACAGTCCTCTCTGGTGACATCTGGTGGCCAGAAATATGAAGAGCAGCTTGAATCCGCAAAATAAAACCAACCGCTTCATTATGACTGCCCACTCTACAGTGGAGTTCTGTCTGATATTGGGCCGCTGTTGTGTTGCTTTGAACGTGTATTTTTTTGGTGGTTAAAAAAATGTTTTATTTGTTTAATAAATAATTTTGACCAGTAAACTCTCCTTGTTCAAACATGCACCATGGTGTGGTCTTTCTTTGCTTGTGACTTCTTGATGTTGGTAAATACAATAATTGAAAAATACCACATTACATATAATATATACATATAATAATGTACAACACATTATGGAGTAGGCTTCTGCTGTGAGGTCCTGCCTCCATGCACTTATGCAATTAACTGCTAGACAGGTGTATTTATAAATAATATTATATTAGGGAAATATTCCCAGACATATTTTTGACCTGGGGGTAGAATTGATTGTGAACTGGAAAGGGAAAATGCTTATGAACTTTGCATTTAAGGTAACCCTTTTTCATTTTTATTTAAGAAGAGAACCTGTTCCTTTTCGTGGATGTTATGTATGGTTGTAGTAACTCTCTGATGTCATTTTCAAAGGTGATAATTTCAGGTTAACAAAGAAATAAAATTAATCCACAAATTTGTTAGAAACGTCAACACATACCAACCCTTCTGAAAGCAGCTGGCTTCCTTTTGTCCTCAGGTGTGTGTTTGGAAAGGCCCGAGACTGGGGGGGTGGGGGGGTAACAAGACCCTGATTATACTTCCCTAACCTTTCCCTTCGGTTTGCTCCAGGAGCTCCTTTTACTTTCACACATCGTAACAAGAAGACAGCTAGAAAAAGGTGAATATTGCTAATGTCTAAATTAACATCCACTCACAGTAAACTAAAAACATTTAGGTTTATAAGATAAATATAAGTTGTTAACGGTTCTGATTAAGGTTTTATTTCCAACAGCTGGCCCGTCCTCTGTTCCTTCACCTTCAGCATAAACTGTCACCTAAATATTACTCCGTAAACTCAGTAGAGGCTCCTTAAACATTTAGCGTACAACATTAATCATTCAAACTATTAAAATATAGGTTAAGCATCATAAATATAATTAAAATCACCCCCAGCTGCAACATTAAAGACTCAATAATTATGATTAAATATGACATATATGATTCTCCATAATGAGTACATATGAGTTAAATACACTGTCAAGTGTTTAAACATGTAGAAATTCAGATGTTATTTTAGAGCAGTCAAACCACGTTATTGCACGTTGATAGAATAAAATAAAATGATTGCTTCATATTTGAATAAGAATCTCAAAGGATTTTTGAGTCTATCGCATGAATTGCTTTGTATGGGGAAATGTAGTGGAACAAAGCTCATTTGTTTTAAATCTACATTTGCACTTTTCCAATTAAGTCTCTTTTGTTCTTGCTCTGCATCACCGGCCCTAATTCACAACACATAACAGCCCAAACACGTGCACAACCAAGGAGCCGCCATCACTGAGATGAGCTGCTACTGGGCCAGCAAATGAGTCACTTTAGCTCCACCTGCTGGACACATGTTGGACATGCAGGGTGTAGCGTCGCATCTGAGGAGCAAAATAAGTGGGAAATCTCGATGTAAATCAATCTGACTGTAATCCTGACAGTCTTAATTTTTCACAGAAGTACATGTTTGTGAAAAACAGGCACACACCTGGGGAGCAATCAGGAGACCTTAACCTTAACTTCAGCTGACTTTAGAGCAGGTTAATCCATCCAGGTCACCAGAATTTACTTGAAATTCCTGGAAATTTACCCTTAAAGTCCTTAAAGTTCAAACCAATGACAAGAAAACTTCAATGATTACAAATATTTTAATAGCACAACTCAATAATCAGACAAGTCAAAGTTGTGACCCTCAGACATGAAATTATATTCATGGATCATTAAATAAGTTCAGTCCCTCTGACATGAAGGCAGAAGGTTGGAGGGAGCACAGGGAGGAAGAGGCCACGATTGCAGGGGTGAGCCAGGAGCCATATGGAAACATCGGTGCATTAACTGAGCTGTTCAGTCCTTTTGGAGAAACACAGCTCCCCACGGATGCCAACCAGGCGCCGCTCGTCCTCATCAGCAGCTCTGGCATCGTGGAGCTAACCTGTTCACATTTAACAGTGGACGGTGATTAAAAATGATCACCCCTCAGATACTAATGTGGGCATATTTTCCACATCAGTGCCATCAGAAAACAACTTCCTGTTTGGTTTTCAGTTGAAAAGTCACCGACTACCTTCCAGAAACGGTTTTATCCCACGATGAGAGCAACAACACAATGACCTGGTCTTAACCTCAGCAGCCTAATGGACATTTTAGCCACTTGGGGAAAAGTAGAAGTGATTTCAAATCCACAACAGTTTAAACATAATACATGTAAAATAAAGATGCACTCATTGTCCCTCTGCAGGACCTTCAGTGATGTTTGCATTACAAACTGGAATTGACTGTTTTACAGGAAAGTTCCACATTAATGGCACGCCGCCATCTTTCTTCTGTTTTGAATAGCTGGGTCACAACTTCTGCCTCAAAGTGAGCTTTTATTTTTTGCTAATGTGCTCTAATATGACCGACTGGAGCATGTTTGTCTCTTTGCTATGACTCTGTTCTTGTGTAAGCCAATCAGGACGGGGCAACATTCAGCAGTGTTTCTTTCACAGCCAATGCGATCGGTCCTGATAACCTTTGATGTCAGTTTGTGATTCGAGGCCTCTGAACCGTCAGCTGCACGTTTGCACTGCAGAGTGAAACAGTGGTCAGACTGAACCAGCTTGAGAACTCTTCATCAGAACTGACTGAATCATTCTGGTCTCTTCGGGTCGCCTCTACCTTCGTCCACCCAGCAACTGTAAGACTAACTCCTCATCCTCGGCCAAAGAGAGACCAGTGTCCAGAGCTGTGTGCTCATCATCTTCATCGCTCACTTTCCTCCTCTTTCCTGCTGTATGCTTCTCATCCTCCTCTTCGCTGTCCTCCTCCTCTTCTTCTTCACTGCTGTGCTGCCGTTTAGACGACCCCATTTCCATCTCCTCCTCCTCATCCTCTGACGACGAAGACGACGAGTGCACTTTGTCGGGATCTGGCAGGGTACTGGGGTCAAACTCGTCCTCGCTGTCATTGGCCAGGTAGGCCACGACCTCGTCCTCCTCGTCTGATTGGTCCTGGTCGCGCTTGCTTGCCTCCTTCCTGGCGGCCCTCTCCTTCAGCCTCTTCTCTCGGTGTTTGGCTTTCACCTTGCGGCTGTACTCCTGCTTATCGAACTCTTGATCTTCCCGCTTCAGCCTCTCCCGAGCCTTTTCCACATTGATTCCTGAAGCGTCCTCTTCCTCCTCCCCCTCATCCTCAGCAGTCACTGCTTGCTGGACGGGTGGCCAAAGCTGCACAGCCTCACCTTCTTCACTGAAAGTCACTTTGGTGTTTACCTGAAACTTCCTCTTGAGGATCTTTTTAGCTTCTTTGTACTTCGTCTCTTTCTCAGTTTTCTTTTTCGGGTCGTCTTCAGGATCCTCTGGACTCTGCTGATCCTCCGTCAGGTTAAACACATCCTTTCGTTTGACTGTCAGCAGGTCCAAGTCTCGTAGATCATCGTCGTCATCAGCGTCACCTGCGCTCACGGTTAATGTCTTGGACGTATCCAAACCTCCTTCATCACCACCGTCCTCGTCCTCACTGGACTTGTCTGACTCTGAGTTTTGCTGCTCCTCACGAGAAACCTCTCCTTTCAGCTGGGCCTTAAATCTCCGCAGCTCTTCTTCTTCCTCAGACTCCTCTTCCTGCGCTTCTTCTTTCTCTACTTTCTGTGCCTGAGCTTTACTCAGGAAGCGAACCCTCGGGGCCACAGCGAGGCCGAGGGACAAGGCGTACTCGTGAAGCTTGATCTTAAAGGCATCAAACACCTCTTTGTTCTTCATGAGGTACACCGAGCGCAGGTAGGAAACAAAACACCTCTGTGCTCGCTCCTTCTGCTCCTTCTCCTGAGCGAGGAAGGCCTCCAGCTTCTGCTGCACGTTCTGCAGTTTGTCTGGGTTCACCTGGAATCAGCCAAACAATTAACTTAATCAGATGTTATGTGATGTTTTGTGACTACACTTAAATCTGCCTGTTTGAAACCACAATTATGAATATATATCAAATAAATGAACTATAATAAATATATTCTGAGGAGGTTTTTAAGACTAGTACAGCTCTGGGTGACGATTTGAGGGCAGAGATGTGTGGACAAGAGATGGACCGATCCGATATTACGTGTCGGTATCGGTCAGATACTGACCTAAATTACTGGATCGGATATCGGAGAGAAATAAAAAATTTAATCGATCCATTAAATATAAAAAAAGCACCTCACAAAACTTGTGACACGGCGTAACTCGGCTCATAACCGTAGCGCGTCGGAGCAGTGTGGTCACGTGATAGAGCGGCTGTGTGTGTTTGTAGCGTCGCTAACAAACCAGCATTTCATCTCCGAGGAAGTTTTCCCAGAGAGAAGTAAAGCAAGTGTGTAAGTTCATCTCTGAATGTTTGTAAAGCATTCCCACGTTAAGCTTAACAACCGATATATGGAGCGACTGCCTCTCTCTCTCTCTCCTGCTGCTGCTTCAATCATGAAACTGATCAATGATCAGCTGATCGTCTCTCTTCTTTGTTTTTGTCTCACTTTGCACCAGAAAGAGGAAACCAGCGGCTGAACAACAGCAGCACGTTTAAGCTTGATAATCTGTTGTTAGAATTTATTTAATATTATTTCTACACCAGGATCTTTTTCTACAGCTGACGTAACTGTGCAGGGGCGGAGCTAGCAAAGTTTAGCCAGGGGGGCCGATAGGGCATGAACAGGGAAAAGGGGGCACAAAGACATACTTTTCTTTCTTATTCTCATTTAAAATGTCGAGCTTTTAATAAATAATTATCTGAATCTTACACCCAAAGTTTTAATCTGATGTAAAATATATAGAAGTCCATCACTGTGTATAGTAACTGTTAAGTCTAATATACTCTAGTAAGCTATAGTACTTTTTCCTTTGGGAACCATCTGTGCAGTCTGCAGTTCTGTTGAAGAAAGATGTTGAATCTATTTAATTATTCTTGAAAAATAATTTATTTCTGTGCTTTTTCCCCCCTGCATCAAATTAAAGGTGATTACATCGATTAAGCATCATGAGGTGGAGGGTGGTTTGTTTGTTTTTTGCTGGGAGTTTGCAACCCTATTAGTCAGGTTGTTTAATATTTCTGCTAAGTACTCTTTAAAATATCAGAATAGGGAGGATGGAGCAGGTTTACGTTTATTAGATTGATCAGTGTTGCTGATCTATGAAATATTTTGGGTGCAGTGTGTTTTTTTACATACAGGTATAACAGAATAGACACTATATATTGAAAACACACTGTATCGGATTCATATCGGTATCGGCAGATATCCAAATTTATGATATCGGTATCGGACATAAAAAAGCGGTATCGTGCCATCTCTAGTGTGGACATAAAGTTTTTTATTATTATTATTTTGCGATATTTAAACATAAGTACCACATTAAGCTGTATCAGCAGTATTGGGTACAGCATAATCATATTATATCTACCTGTACTTGTTCCTAAATTTGAGTTGCTGTCACCACTGTGAGTCTTTTCTGTCAGATTTGTAGTGATACTTAAGTTATTTGACGTGTGCACACCTCGCTGGGACAGCAGTTTGTGCAGATGTTAACAGTTAACTTGTAATTAATGGGGACTAATGCAAAGTATTGTACCGAGGGTTTGAAATATTTCCTTCTAAATGGAGTAAAAACATCAAACTGTTATTTTTTTACTTTTTTACATAAACCTACTGAACAGTGTGTGTGTGTGTGTGTGTGTGTGTGTGTGTGTGTGTAATGGGTAGATGGTGTCTCACTTGTATCTTGTTGATGGGAACTTTCTTCTCCTCCAGCTGCTTCACCATGCCTTCCTCCTCCGAGGGCAGCAGCAGCAGCAGGGCCTCTCCACCCTCCTTGTACCTGGCCGTCCGGCCCACCCTGTGGATGTACGTGTCGGCGTCCTCTGGACAGTCAAACTGCAGCACCCAGTGGACGGCAGGGAAGTCCAGGCCTCTGGCAGCAATGTCGGTGGCAAAAAGCACAGCGTTTTGCTTCTTGAGGAAGTCGTTGTACACCTCCACCCGCTTCATTTGCTGCTGTTTTCCATGCAGAGCCAGGATGGGCATGCCTGGCCGGAGACGGCAGAAAGCTCGGAACAGGTACTGCACCTCCTTGCAGCAGGCGAAGAAGACTATGATCTTCTTCTTTAGGTGGCTCCTGATGAACGAGTAGAGCATGTTGACCTTCTGGTGGAGCTCACACGCGATGTAGTTCTGCTCCAGCGTGGCTGGCGTGCTGAACTTGGCTTTTTCGTGCACCCACACATACTCCGGATCTTTGAGACTGAGCCGGGCCAGGTCTTTGACTGATTTGGTTTGCGTGGCAGAAAACAGCAGAGTCTGCCGGGACTTGGGGAGATTCTCCACGATGGCATTGAGCGTATCTGCGAAGCCCATGTCCAGGATGC
Organism: Neolamprologus multifasciatus; assembly: GCF_963576455.1. Taxonomy (NCBI): domain Eukaryota; kingdom Metazoa; phylum Chordata; class Actinopteri; order Cichliformes; family Cichlidae; genus Neolamprologus; species Neolamprologus multifasciatus. The sequence goes on from NC_140453.1 coordinate 28,483,038, forward strand.
GGTCTGCCTCATCCAGGACCAGCATGTGGAGGTCGGACGCGTGGAAGCTGGCTGTTTCATCCATGTGCTGGAGGAGTCGGCCCGGGGTGCAGATGACAATGTTGGTGCGGTGAATCCGCTCACACTCGCTTTTCAGGTCTTTCCCGCCGATGATGAGCCCTGCAGAAAACTCGTGGTTCCTGCCCACCTTGCGCAGGACTTCAAAGGTCTGGTAGGCGAGCTCTCGGGTGGGAGAGATGATGAGAGCACCGAGGCCGTCCATGGAGCTCCACTGCTGGCGGTAGAGACACTCCAGGACCGGTATGAGAAAGGCTAAAGTCTTACCGGAGCCAGTTTTAGCCGCACCGAGAACATCTTTCCCCTGCAGAGCGAAGCCGATGGTCTGCCGCTGGATCTCCGTGGGCTGCCGGTACTGAGCCTCCTGCAGGCCCAGCAAGGTCTTCTTAGAAATGGGGAAGTCTGAGAACTTGACAACCTCCTTGAGGTTGATTTCTCCATACCTGCTCACCAGCTTATCGATGTACTCTCGTTCTACCTGCCACTCGGGCTTCTTCTTCTGCGCCCTCTCTTGCTTCACTCGTGCTTTGGTCCGGTTGTACTTTTTCTTCCATTTCTCGAAGTTTCTGACGGGGTCGACGCTCGCTTTCATCTTTTGGGGTTTCGTTTTTTTCCCAACAGGATTTGGGGCTTTTTTCTCCATGACTAAAGACGAAAATCGCAGCAAGATCGAGTCAAACACACACGCTGGACTCTAGATAAACAGCATGGAGAAGCCAGCTCGCCGTCGCGTGTTGAATGACGTAGTCATCCCGCGACTCAAATCTTTAACGTGGGGAAGCTTTGCCCTGAACTTCATTTGACAGGCTGAACTGCAATTTCTTTCTTTCTTTCTTTATTCATTAATTTATTTATGTATTTAAATGTATTCACAGCGCCGTGTAAAGAAAACGGGAGAATAATAAAGACAGAAGTGCGTGTAAAGGTCAGTGTTTTGTATAATTCCGTAGTGTTGAATATTTTTCAAAGGTGGCGATCCAGCTGCTTTGGCCAGCTTCAGAAAATGTGTAAAATTCTCACAGAGGACTCACGTATTCACATCCAAATGAAACCACGATGTTAAGTTGTGTAAATCTCATTTTGCTGCTTCTTTTTCTTTCACTTTAGGGGTTTAGGAGGTGGAAATATACTTTCTCCTTATTATTTAACACCAAATTCATTCAGAATATAATTCAACTTTTTGGGTTAACATATATTTCAGTGATTTAACTGCTGCAAATCAAAATTCCCACTATATGTTTAGAAAATCCCCCAACTTTTGCATTTAACCACTTCCTCACCTTTCGCTATAGAAATATTGTTTGTTGCGCAACACATGGAGTTTGCGTGTTTTCCACATATTTTCCTAGGTCCTTGTTGGGTTTTCCAGTTCCTCCCACAGATATGCGTGGGGTTCGGTTAACTTGGTGATTCTTGATTGACCCTAGGCTTGAATGGTAGTATATCTCTATGTTTAAGACCCATGACAGTTGGCAGCCTTTCCAGGGTTTACCTTCTCTCTCACTCTATGATATCTTGTTACCCTTCAGCCCACCAGCTACCCTGGACTGGACAAGTGGAAGAAAGTGGATGGACAGAAAGATTTAAAATCAAAATGTTTAATAAAGCAGGGTATGGTTGGGGTAGGTCTGCCTTGGGACCGTAGTTGCTGTTGTATGGGTGTGCAGTGGTTCTTGGTGTCACAATTACATCAACTTATTATGTCTGTGTGTGTCACTGAAGTAGCATCAAAACTCTGAGTCTTCACAACAGGACCTCACCTGAGTGCATCACAGTGACTCTGTGGTTTAGCCCTGTGACAGACTGGCAACCTGTACAGGTGTATTCTGCCACTTGCCCTGTGGGATCTGGGATAATGTTCAATGTTCACAGCTAGAGTGGAAAAAACAACTCAAAGAGTGCGAGAAGCAGAAAATATTGTCTTCAATCCATCATTTGTTTTCAACAGACATGATATACAACAGACCTAACGAGTCTGCTTCTCTATTCACATTTCAAAAACTCCTTCAAAAACGTATATGCGTATAAGTATCAACTGCTTTTTAGATTCAGCTTTCACCGCCATCTTATCCACCTCCAATTATTCATAAAGACCCTGCCACAGGCAACATATGGCAGCAGTAACAGTTCCGCTATAATTTCTTTATTAAAATCATGAAAATCATTCTGTAATGCAAAGCTGTGTCAGAGAAAATCTAAGAATGATGTTATTGCTGGAGATAGTCCTCGTTTATGAAGTTTGTAAAATGCCCCATTAGTGCTGTGCCACACTGCAGGTTTTATTTGGTATCACTCCGATACCAAGTAAAACCAGGGCCAGCATTGCTGATACCAACAGATACTTTGAACTTATAAAGGCAGCTCGTGTCGTGGAGAACAGTTTGTGAGCTTTTTATGTATTTTCAAACTTCTATGAAGACCTGCAATGTAAATGTGCCTGTCTTTAAAGGACTTTGTGTTTGTAGCCTATAGCACATTTACAGGACAGAAGTCTTATAAAACAAACAGCATAGACCTGAGAGTAAAAAAAAACATCATATTTGATCGTGCATGTTTGATGTATATTTTTTAATTTCCAAAAAAATAATTAATTTAACACATGTAAATATTTATAAACAAAGTATAAATCTTATCACTCTTTCTAGTATTGATCCGATACCAACACCAGCATCGACACTGTCGTTTCGACCCGGCCACCTGTAGTTCCCGCTACAGCCCAGCAGGTGGCGGTAAGACCGCAGAGTTTGGACGTCAACTGTGTGAAAACAAGAAGACGAAGAAGAACATGTCGCCGCTGATACCGCTTTACGAGCACCTGATCAGAAGAGAAGACAGATGATAAACAAGTACTAATACAGACCACTTTGCACGACACAGAGTGGATATCCGTCGGCCGAGCCTCGCCGACACCCTGCAGCTCTTATGCTAAACACGGCATGGCAGAGAGACCGGACAATGAGGTAACAGTCAGGATAGCATTGGTTAGTAAAACATGCCACATTTTAACTTCGTGCTCTTAACACCCAGAAGTCGTTAAAGTCCCTTTTAAAGTGAAGCATGAATTTAAATAATCCACAACAGAGAGGCAGAGCTGTTACGTGACGTCTGCAGACGAAGAGAAACTTGTGGTAGCTGCACAGCTACACGACACAGGAAGCTAGCAGCAACTGACAAACTGGAAGTAAACACGAGTCACGTTAGTCAGAAGGTTTAAGTTAATTTTGCGGAGTTTCTGGCCTGTTAGCAACTCGGCGATTCGTGACTGCAGATTACAGAGCCAAATAAAACTTTCCTTCAGCATTAAAACAGCCAAAAGGGTTAACGCTCCGCGGTGTTCATTAGGAAACAGCTAAAAACATTTAGCCCACATTATGTATTTACAATAAATACAAATGCAGTTTTATGAAGTGAAATTTTAACATGAAAGTCCAGTATCTCAAAATACCAGCTAGCTAAAAGGAAGATTGACTATTAAATGTTACTTAAAGGCAAGCTGTACATTTGTACTGTTGGACTCTGCAGGAGGAAAGGTGGAGAAGAGAGTGCAGCGGGTGGGGACGAGTGTACGGGTGTTTTTTGACAGATGGACAGCAGCAAGAGATAAAGATTCATAAGATGTTAGTTAGACCTGCTATTATGCACTGACAGAAAGACGTGAGGCCGAGCTGGAGGTGGCAGAGCTGAAGATGCTACTGAAGATTTTTGTTGAATGAATGGACACAGGATGGACACAGGATGGACACAGGATGGACACAGGGACATGCTGAGTGTTTTGGAGTAAAGTTAATGAGGCAGAGCTGAGATGGTGCAGAGGAGGGAGAGTGCATGTGGAAGGATGTTGAACATAGAGCTGCCAGGCAGGAGGAAAACCACAGAGATGATTCATTGAGTAGTGAAGGAGGATATGCAGAGGACTTGTGTGACTGAAGACGATGCTGTTGAATTATAATTACTTCTTATTTTATTTGTATATAAGTAATGTGGAAGCTATAGCTAATGTTAATCAATATACTGCTGAGTGTGGTAATCTATAACTATGTGTAACGATGCACAAATATGTAGGCTATCATTGGTTTTCTCTGATATGGACCCTGCTGACTGCCGGTCAGCAAAAAAGATCACATTTACTCTGGTCTATGTTTAGCTGTTACATCAGCTTTGCATCGGCAAAATGTTGAATTGTGTTGTAATAAAAACCTGAAGCAGAAAATAAGAACATCGGCACAAAATGTGCTATCAGCCAGATGAGTGTTTTAAACTTGGTGAAGCTTTTATTTGGATTATTTAAATGATAATAGTAAAGATTTTACAGTACATTTAAGCACAACAACACTGATGAAAATGATGCACAACAGTCAATAAAGCAATTAGGAAAAATGACATCAAATTAAATGCAAAATTAAAATATAGTTACTAATAATTAAAAATAAGAGTCGGTGCTGTTCACAGAATCACACCTGTTAACAATTAAAGCTAAAAGGTGAGTTTTTAGTTTCCATTTGAAATCTGTTACTCTGGAGTTTCTGCGCTGTGACCTCTGAAACACGGAGAGAAAGCTGTGACCCTACTGTAGTTTAAATAGAATCACATAGATCTGTTCTACATGGACATGCTCATATTAGAAAATATGGTCTTTATTATTCCTGAATAATGCTGCCATCCAGTGGGGTTGATCCTCAAACCCTCTCTCGCTCATGCAGATGTGTGAACGTCCCACATTTATGATTGTGCATGTTGTTGTTGTTAAGGTGGAGGAGGCTGACCACATCTACCTGCTCATGAAGGAGGACTACCGGATCTCTAGGAATGTGCGACTGGCGTGGTTTCTTAGTAAACTTAACCAAATCATCTGTCCGGCTTCAAAGCCTGAAGTGGTGAGTTTCCTCTTCTGTCCTCATGATGGCGCAGCAGCACCAAGATTGGCACCCTTCTATTATTCTTCTTGTGCCACCGATGATTAGATGGTGGCTGTGACAACTTAAAGGAAAAATACTTGATGTGTGAGTTATGGGAGATGATTCTTGCTCTGTTGAGCTTTAGGAGGAAATGTGTGAGAGAGCTTTTCTAACATTGTAACTGCTGTTCTGATTGGTCACTAAAAGCTACTGCAGATCATATTTCCTCCCACTTCCTGTTGTAGCTGCTCTCTGAAAATGAACTGGACCTTCTTAGCATCTTACCTAAAGGATGGCAGCCAGATGTCTCCCCAACTTCACACCCATGCATACTGATGCCTTCCACCCGGGCCACCTTCCTGGCCCGGAGGTACCGCTTCATCATCGAGCTGGACCTCAGTCCCTCCACAGGGATTGTGGTGAGTCTTAAATGCACTGTCTCCTGAATGAGTTCAAACAATATTAAAAAGTGCTTAGTGCAAGAATAGATGTGATATTTAAGTTTGTTATGATTATTTGCTGTGTAAATTATTCATAGTGATCAATCCATTTGTCTACTTGTCTTATATGAAGTGCATCACGTCTCTTTCTGGCTCCTGAGTGTCTCAGTGTGTTTCCATTTGTAGTCAAGAAGGCTTTTAATTTATTCATACGCTGTTAGAAGAGCAAAAATATTTACATTTTGTGAATGAATTTTGCAAATGGTAAATATTTGATCACTTAAAGTGCTTTTTCTTACTCCAGCTGCCTCTTTATTTAACATTGGGGACAACCTGGGGTTCAGTATGTTGCTCAGGGATGCTGCAGATGACCCGCTCTGCCTTCTGAGCTCACAATAATCTGCTGCTCTGACTCGAAGCACCTCATTAAGATTGTTCACTTTTAGTTGGTTGAACCTGAATCGTGCTCGAGCTGTTGCTCAGTGGGATGTTGCTACTCCGTACTGAAACATCTCACAGAAAACTGGATGCATGGCCATCCGTGCATGTGAAGCAGCACTGCATGATGATCCAATGAACTCTTACCAAGTGCAATCACAAGGATAGAATTAAAGTCTGAAAGCACAGAACTGAGACAGTTGTTGTGCTGCTGAATGTGTCCCTCAGTCTTCACGTTTGACCCTTTTTATATGAACCAGCACAGAGTATTCAGTAAATCCACACGCTGCACTGTTGAACCATCGCTACATAAGAGAAGCACCTCATGCAGTTCAGAGGTTTCAGGGCCACTTCTCTCCATGTCTGGTAACATATGGACTTATTTGCTTCTTTGTTAGCATGAAGCCCATATTTGGAAAACTGTTAAGCAGTTACTTACAGATAAGAGATCTTTATATGGTGTAAAATGAGAACTTATTTTTAAGTGCTTTAAACCTGCATGACTTCAAATTGGAACCTCGGGTTGCAAAAAGTATTAATTCCTTTAAATTACAACCTCGATAAGAGATTTTTCATAAATTTATGTAGTTTATAAATTTACCTAATGTGCAAAAGGTCCTTTATTCCCGTGTTGACGTTCAACATAACAGTTTGTCAAATCAACGTTGCAGATCTGTCTGCTGTGGTGAACCCTGCTGATTGGCTTCATCCAACCGTCCAAAGACATGCGTGGGTTAAATTACATGGGTTGAATGTAAGTGTGAATGGTGGTCTGTCTCTATATGTTAGTCCTGCGACAGGCTGGCAACCTGTGCAGGGTCATGACAGCTAGGATAGCCTCCAGCATCCACTACTCTCAGCTGGATAAGCAAGTGAATAAGTAAGTAGATGGATGGATCTTCTAGAGTCAGAAAGCTGAATAAAGGAGGGTTTGCTTGAGTGTGGGCGTGGCTTGTGACTGACGTTGTATGTGGGCGTGGCTTGTGACTGAAGTTGAGTGCCATGTTTCTTGGTTTCACAGTGACATCAGTGCCGTTTGTTACGTCAGCAGTTTGCTAAAGTAGTGCCAACACAGATGTTCCAGTCTTCACAGCAGAATTTCACCTAACGTGAGTGACATCACAGTGATGTCATCACAGTGATGTCACTCACATGTTGCCTTTAAAAAACAGTTAAGTTAAGGCCTTCCTGCCAAGCCTCATCCTGCACGTCCACATCAGCCTGATGTTAATGTTGAAACTGTTGTTCTCAGTGTGGTGAACATCCAGCAGACGTCTCTTCAGTCTGCACAGCAGAGCTTCTGTGGACAGAGCTCCACTGGTTGAGTCAGCTCCACTAGTGACAGACTTTAATTCAAGTTTAATGTTTTTTTAAGACAGGAGCCTGACGTAGACCTGCACTCTCATAGTGGCTCCATTGATGCATGTAAAGAAAATGTATTCAGTTCAATATAAAACCTGCCTAAACTGGGCAGGTATGAATGTCATAGACTGAGGAAACAGCTGAGTCCTCCTCTGGTGAACAATATGCCAGATCATTTGGTGTCTGTGTTACACGTTGGTTTTGCAGGATGACAGCACAGGCGAGATGATCTTTGATGAGGTCTTCCACGCCTTGTCAAGGTGTCTGGCTGGTCTGGTTCAACCATTCAAAGTCCCTGGAACAGATCGATTCTTCAAGCCTAAGATCTTCATCACCATCCTTGCATATTCCTCCATCATTGGCCTCCCTTCACATCAGGTAATGACCGTAATTTACTTTAGTCATAAAAATGAATTAAAAACAAATGTCTTCGAGAGTAACTTAACGCCAAGAAAAGCAGAGTTTCTCTCTTCAGCACGTTTTTATTCAGCCCACATTGTGTGGAGTGCTTCATGCTTACTTTAAACTGTCTTTACTATGTTTGACTTTACATTTCAGCCACCAAAGCACACGTTGGGTTAGTTTCTGTGGGAGATGTTTGTGCAGTTCTCTGACGGTCCTTAATCTTTTGTTCCCTGCAGGTTTTGGTCCAAGGATGCCAGCTTGATAAAACAGACCTGGATGAGTTCTTGCATCGCATCTACCAGCAGCTCAGAGCGTTGGAGAGTAGCATCGCAGAAGTCCTGCATCAGCAGCACGAACAGGCAAGTGCACACTAGCAGACACTGTGCTAGCAAGAATGCTGTAACTATTAGAGAAACACTGCAAGTGTAAAAACTCTCACCAGCACCCTGTAAAGTTGTTCCTTACAAGCAAAAATAAAACAACCTCCAACTTTATCAGACTAGATTAGCATCGCTCTTCAGTTTGACCCCGAACATCCTCTCCACGATTGGCTTTCAACCACAAGCACCTGTTGTATCCATGGTTACCAAAAACAGCATGGGCGTGATACTTTAGCCAACTGCGGCAGGTTTGTTACACCCGTGGGATTCACTCGTGACCCCTGTGATCCACTCGTGACCCCTGTTTGTAGCAGGTCATTGCTTTTAAGAAAAAGATCTCCTGTCAAAGATCTTTACTGAGTGGTTCATTTTGGGAAGAAGGGCCAGCCTTTAAGCAGCTATGTCTGAGTCTTTTTGTGGGTCGACTGATTATGCAGGTCAATAAAATATCGTCTCTCATCACACGGCTGATAATCCCAGGGGAGCGAGTAGCTGATATCCTGATATGTTAACAAACACAAATTCCCTGCTGACATTATTCACAAACAGGGGCAGACTTTGCAATCAGATGGTCACTGCTTCCTTGTCCACCTATGAAAGCACATGTTGTAACTGCCCTCAGCAAAGTGAACTAAAAGCTCCTCCACCTGGGGGCAGCTTGTGAGTCTACATCAAAGCGAGTCACAGTTTAATGCTGCTTTATAAAGAATGAGTGTGGCATTAAATCCTGCCTTCTATGTTGTGCATTAAATGTATCCTAACTAAGGCTGCCACAAATGATTATTTTGATAGTCGACTAGTCACTGATTATTTTTGCGATTAGTCGACTAATCAGATCATCATCCATTGGACGTAAAACGTACAGCTTATTGCACCAGCAGCATCTGCTCTTATATAACTATCATTAGCTTACAGCTTTAAGTGTTTAAGGTATGTGCTAACTAAAAATAAAGACAAGATGATAGTTTATTAAATTTTAATGAAATTTACAGATTGTTTTGGTGAAGTTTAATAAACTCCTTGCTATCTAAAATATAACAGGACACCGGAGTAAATTCTCGAGCATCTCACACTTCTGATAATCAGCTGTCTGCTTGATGTTTATTCAACTGTGTAAAAACTTTAACTTTAATCTCAGCCAAACCGATTTACTCAGGAACAAATAAAACACTAAAAAAAAGCCCAACAATAACATTTTTAAGTTATCTAAGTGACTTATATATCATGTTTAACCTGAGTAGCGAAAGACAGCGGTGGATTTGAAAACGATTTCCCGGGAGTCCGGTGTTCTCACGGCTCTAGTTAGCCTAGCCCCCGGCTAGCTATCGAGCTAGTGGCTAACAGACATCTCCGAAAACGTCGGAGCGCTTTTGAAAATATGTGGTGTCTTGATAAACTGAGCAGATATTTGAGGTTTACACAGCTACATTCTCGCCTGAAAATATGTTAAAAGTTTATTTTGTGACCCAGAAAGAATAATAAGAGTAATATTAAAACTAACTAGCTGCCGCCATTGTTGGAAACTGAGCTGGGCTGCGCTATGAATTCTGGGACACAGCTTCTTCTTTTTCGGGGTTTAACGGCAGTTGGCATCCTTGTACATGCAGTGCTGCCATCTTCTGTTTCAGTCCGTTATTACACTCTTAAATCCTACTACTTATTCCTGCGTCTTTTGTGATCTTACAAAGCTACAAACGATTAGTCGACTATTAAATTCGTCGACGATTTTGATAGTCGACTAATCGTGGCAGCCCTAGTCCTAACACATTTATATTTCCTTTGCTTCTTAGTGCGTGGAGCCGTCACACAACTCAAGTGACCAGAGCAGCAGCTTGGACGAGCACGCCCACCGGACGCAAAGTGTTTCCATGGTGTCAGCTGAAATGGGGCTGGTCAGCATGGTACGCCAAGGCATCCTGGCCCTTCAGCTGCTGCCTCCCAACTCCAGTGCAGGTTGGTGAAGTTGCACTTCAAGTATCAAAGGGGTTATTTAGGAGTTTCTCTTTAGTTGTCATGCCTTCTTTAAAAAAACGTCTCTTCTAAGAACAAATCTGTTTTCATGCAGAGGATTTTGCACTTGACATCCACAGATCAAGAGAACTGTTTCCTCAGAGCCCAAAAGGTTGATTCTGTTCATCTGGACGTTTTCAGTGGGGGAGGAGTTTCGTCACTAATCCAGGCGACTTCTTCAGTCTCAGCTGACTGCAGGTTTCCAACCTTATAAACAGCACATTTCTGTGAAAAGGGAAAGACCACCTCTGAAGCCTAAGGGTGCATCTGTCACCATCTTACAAAGCTGTGATTGCAGCCGTTCCCCAGCTCTCTGTGAATGGGACTCATGGTCATTGATCAGTGGTCATGAGAATTTGCATGATTATGATGAAGGTGACCTCTCAGCCCATTGTTCCTTCACTGGGCTGGTTTCAGTCATTATGCAAATGTCCTGTTTATAAGTTTGGAAACCTGCAGTCAGCTGAGACTGAAGATGTGAAAACGCTGATGAAGAGTATCAGCCTTTTGGGATCTGCTTCCCTGGATGATTGTTTCCTCAGAAATAACTGTTAACATCTGAAAGCACAGCACTCCATCAGATATTACTGATGTTGTTTTCTGCTGTATGGGTCAACTTATTGATCTGATGTGAACCAGTGAAGTCACACATCTGGGACTTTGTCGTGGCTTCCTTTATTCTGCAAGCCAAGAAACTGTTGTTTTTATAGAGTTTATGACACGATTGATGCAGGAAGTGTGCACGCTCTCAGACAGGTTAAACCACTGATGCGCTCAGTTTCTCTTCTGTAAAATGACAGGTGTACTTATGAGAGAAATAAAAATAGAGAGGTTGAAACTCTGCATACATTTGTTTTTTAAAGTTAAGTTTCATTAATGAACAAGTAAATGCAGTCACATAAAACACACATAAGCTTCTTTTCCTGGAACTTTTAAAGGTTTTTAATGAATGGTTTTGTACCACATGACAGTAATTTATGTGACAATCCTGGAGCGATGGATATAAAGTTGCCAGTGCTTTACAAAGAAGAAAAACTTGTCTTTCTGTCAAAGGCATCATTATAATCACGGACGGGGTTACGAGTGTTCCTGATGTGGCCATGTGTGAAACCCTGCTGAACCAGCTCCGGAGTGGAACCATCTCCTGCTCCTTTGTACAAGTAAAGACAAGAATCTAACTCTGTATTCTGAATATACATGTTTGTGTGCAAGAGCTGTTATCGAAAGGAGTCACAACAATCGTTTTCCACAATAGAAGTGATGATTATTATTATTTAAAGATATTTAGGGGGATTCTCCAGCTGCTCGTCTCTGAGTCCTGTTTTTGCATGTACAGGTTGGCGGGGCGTACTCCTACGACTGCAGCTTTGGCTATATCCCCAACGTCGAGCTGATGAAGTTCATCTCATTAGCCACTTTTGGCTCCTACCTGCCCAGCTGTCCTGAAGTGGACCTAAACAGCGAGGAGATGAATGCCTACCACAAAGCCTTTCTAACATACTCCTTCCTCAAGAGCCCCGAGTCCATGAACTCAGAGTATTTCTGTGGTGAGACAACGATGTACAAGTCTGATGCTGGTTGTTTTCATCAGTCCTGTGCAGCTGAATCAGCTGCTGAGTGTGATGTGAGAAATGGTTCAGTGACAGGATGCAACACAAATTAGCTCTGACAATTTTTAAAACAGTGCAGAATCTAAATATTTATTCTTTGTTTTGAAACACAAAAGCTGTGTTTTTTATTGTTAACATTTTTTTGAATCCTCAGTCTTAATGACTCTGTAAACAACCACGGCAGACCCGGGTGCAAATTCATGCTTTGCAGCATACTTTATTGGCTCTCACGGTTGCTGTTCACAATGTTCACAGAGCTGCAGCTCTCCCGCTGCCCACTCAACATTATCACCACAACAACAACCCCAACCACAGGACCCAGTACAATATTTATATCGGCGGGGCGTGATTGCGGATGCAGTGCAGGTGCGTCCGCCTCCTCTGCGCGGCACCGCAGGCCACGCCCCGCCACAGACTCATTTTACATGAATATATGAGCGTTCCCCCATCAGGCCTCACAGGACAGCACTCTGGTTGACACCACTGGTACCAAACGACCGGTAACGGTCCGTGAGTCGTTTGGTACCGGTCCGCGAGTCGTTTGGTCCCGGGCTGTGAGTCGTTTAGTCCCGGGTTGTGAGTCGTTTAGTCCCGGGCTGCGAGTTGTTTGGTACCGGGCTGCGAATCGTTTGGTACCGGTCCGCGAGTCGTTTGGTCCCGGGCTGTGAGTTGTTTGGTCCGGGCTGTGAGTCGTTTGGTCCCGGGCTGTGAGTCGTTTGGTCCCGGGCTGCGAGTCGTTTGGTCCCGGGCTGTGAGTCGTTTGGTCCCGGGCTGCGAGTCGTTTGGTCCCGGGCTGCGAGTCGTTTGGTCCCGGGCTGCGAGTGTTTGGTCCCGGGCTGCGAGTTGTTTGGTCCCGGGCTGTGAGTCGTTTGGTCCCGGGCTGCGAGTCGTTTGGTCCGGGGCTGCGAGTCGTTTGGTCCCGGGCTGCGAGTCGTTTGGTCCCGGGCTGCGAGTCGTTTGGTCCCGGGCTGCGAGTCGTTTGGTCCCGGGCTGCGAGTCGTTTGGTACCGGTCCGTGAGTCGTTTGGTCCCGGTCCGTGAGTCGTTTGGTCCCGGGCTGCGAGTTGTTTGGTACCGGGCTGCGAGAGTTGAGGCTTGGGTGTGAAATTTCTGGTTTTCAAGGGTTTTTATCGTTAGCTCTGTTTCCCTGGGTCTTTCCCGTGTTGTAGTTGTGTCGTATTTTGAAAGAAATATTTACGTGTTACCATAGCGACCAGAGAGCATTAAGGGGCAGAGAGGAGGATGTTACTCTCAGTGTTGTTGGCACATTTCAGGAGGACGCTGCTAATAAAGTTACACAGTGAAATCATATTTATTATTATATTTACAAAACACAGTTTTTGTCTTGGTCGCATCATTTTATTTTGTGTGTATCTGCCACACCTTAAAGGCCGGTCTGTGAAAATATTGTCTGACATGAAACCGTCTGTGGAGCAAAAAAGGTTGAGGAGTGCTGATTTACACAAAGCCTATTTTCCTTTTTTACATTTTACTGTCAGTTTTTACAGAAAAGCAGCTGCTGAATTCTAATATTAATCTTAATTAATCATTATACTAAAGAATTATGATATACTAAAGTTTTAAACTTTTATTATCTTAAACCCGTATCATAAATCCAAGATATGTTGAATTCTCTTAATTCCATAGATTGTTAACAGTTACCTACCTGGGATCTCTTTAGCTACATTATATGAAAAACCAGTTATATTTCAGGTCATATGAAGGAATACATAGAATTATAAAAATGTCCGAGGAGTTCAAACACTGCTGCATTTATCGGTCCTCTTGCTCTTTATTGTCAGCTTATTAGCATTTGTAGGCCATAATCTCTTTATTGTTAGTGATGAAGATGGCAGTGATGGTTATAATCATCATGACTCATACTAACTGCTTCTGTTTGTTGTAGTTTCCCAGCACAAGCTGTTCAATGAGCACCTGGTGTCGGCCAGTGGAAACCCTGCTCTGGTCATGAGGAGGAAGAAGCACACGGAGAAAGAGGTCCATGCTCATCTAATCAGCGTGCTGTCTGTGAGACTGAGAGAGGGCTACACCATCACAGACATCAGCCTCACTAAAGGTAAACGGCTGTGTGTCTTTACTAACATCTCACACCAAGTCAGGAAAACTGTTTGTGTTGAGACTGAAGCTGCTGGTGACGTTAGGTGGGACTCAGCTGGAGGTGAAGCTCGTGCTCTTATGGAAACACAACATGCACATTGAGTATCTCGCGGCTGCCTCCTGGCCGCTGGACCCCTCCAAGAGAACCACCAGAGTGGAGGTGACGATGGAGGGGAGCTACGACATCTTGCACGACATCAGCTGCACCCAGAGGAAACCCATCACCAGCCAGTACCGCACCTCTGTCATCCGACGCTTCTGGAACACGCTGCAGAGGTACGACACGAGGACTGGAATCTGGTTTCCAGTTAGAGGTTCTGTCCCACCATCATGTAGACATATTGATATGAAAATCCATGTGCTGTTTGTCCTTTCCAGCATCAACCAAACTGATCAGATGTTGATGCACCTGCAGTCGTTTAACTCGATGCCTGAGAACTACATGATTCCTGAGAGCACCAAAAATGGAGTTCCCCTGTTCTACATCCCTCCTGGCTCCACCACTCCGGTCAGCCTCGTTGTTATACTTCACACTATGTTGGGAACTTACCAACTCTTATGATCTGTGTTGGTGAAGGTTTAAAAACTCTGTGTGTTGCTTTTGCGTAGTTGCATTTTCTTCTTGGAAAACTATCATCCCGAATGCTCCTAAATCCTGCAGATTTATGAAGCATGACACCAAAATGGACATAAATATTGTTCTTATTGTTCCTGCTGTGTGGGACCTACTAACATGTAGTGTGTGTAGAGACCAGCTCTGTTTGTCTGTTTGTCTCTTAACGCTGTCTCTCCTCCTCCTCCAGGTCTTGTCTCTGCAGCACAGTGGATCCAAAGATTCCTCTCAGTCCCAGTTTGCATCATACTGGAAGCCCATCCTCTCCATGGACGCCAACTTCTGGCAGAGATGGCTTCACATGCATCGCATTGTCATCATCCTTGAGCATGATATGTAAGAATAACGACTCTCCAAAAGTTGATTGTTGATCTGGACGTAGCTTTTGTGGGAGAAACGTTTCGTCATCATCAGGTGACGTCTTCAGTCTCAGCTGCAGGTTTCAATCTTATAAACAGTTCATTTGCATAATGACTGAAACCAGCCCAGTGAAGGAACAATGGGCTGGGAGGTCAGTTCATGATTGTAATTATGCAAATTCTCATGACCCTTGATCAACAACCACTGAGACTTCCTTACCTGGATGATTGAGCGTGCTTTAAGAATAATGAAGCTCTTTTATTCTTTTTATCAGCCACATTTGTTTATGTCAGCTTATTTTTCTTTATCAGTCTTTCGTTGTTACCACAACACTTTGACCTTTGCAGGCCTGTCCCCAAACATCTGCACACACCTGGAAACAACGGGCGCTACAGCACCATCCAGTGCCGCATCTCCCACTCGGCCCTCACGTCACTGCTGAGGGACTGCAGCAGCTTCGTGCTGGTGGAGGGTTACTCGTATGTAACACTCATATACAGGTGAGACGACAGGTGGAGTTGATGTTTAACACTCACTACTTCTGCCTCAACACTCTGTTTTCTCTCAGCAGCTCTTCTGATCAGCCTCCCACCTCCTTCTACTTGGTGCGTGTCATCTCAAAGACCCCCTGCATGGTCCTGCGTCTGGGTTTCCCCATCGGTACACCGGCCCATATTAGGAACAAGGTACATGTGGCCAATACAATATCAGTGTTATGATCCATATCTGTTAGTAGATGACAGTATTGTGTTTTTGTGCACTGTTTTTACAAAATGTGGTTTCCATTTCTTTTATGAGCAGCTTTGTAAAAACATGAAAGCATGTTATAGGACACGTTGATGCTCGGGGAACAAACCGCCCCACTTGTAACTCTCTGAGACTCGTGTTGTGCTTTGTTTTCTAAAATCAGATTGTGGATGAGCTGCGAGAGCAGATCCTCAAGCTTCGCTTCCCTCATCGCGTCCAGAACAAAGAGGCAACACCCAAAACCAAGAGGAAGGCTGTGGGCCACCCGTCTCCATCCAAGTCTCCCTCCATCCCTGCTCCCAAGCCTGCGCTCTCTGACAGACCCTGTGTGGTGGTGGTCAGTAAGCCTCTGGAAAAGCTGCTTATCAGGTCGGTCCATGTCATAGGAGGCCACCAGAAGGTCAAGTGATCTAATAATAAATAAATAAAAGCACTGGTTACACAGTTTGCTGTTGCTACAGTAACTGAACGGAGACTAACTGCTGATCCTGTGCAGGTATGACAAGCTTCCTCTGGACTTCAGGACTCCCTTCATCTTCAACATGGAGAACTTCCCACTGCCCTCCAACACCGCCGCTCCCCTCAGTGTGGCAGCGAACCGCACAGCCTCCTCGACGCTGGCCTCTCTGTCACGTTACTTCCTGCACCAGCGTTGGGTGTGGGCCGTGCAGAGCAGCCAGGGACCGGCTGTAGCCATGCAGGCTGTTGCCCACATCCTGTCCATGCTCTCGGAGTAAGTTCAAACTGTTAAATGTGATCTCTTTAAAAACACGACAGCCAGAGGAAGAAATACACGCATTTGAGCAGCTGTTTTGATGGCATCTACTCTGTGGTTAAGCTGTTCTCCCATAAATCAAACTGGAACAAACAAAGATGATTCTGATCTAAATTCAGGATTCTTTAAGTGTCTCTCTTTACAAATTTCTTCTCTTTGAGATGCAAAACCTTAAAATGTCCTGATGTCTGCAGGATTCGCCTGTCAGAAGGCTTCAACTTTGCTGCCAGTGGCGAGGGCATCATAAACATGGTGGTCGAGCTGCCAATGAAGGTAAAGAGCAGCAGGACAAACTGCTCTGCCAAAGGGATTCTCTGTGATCCTGATTTGGTTTTGTGTCTTCAGGGAACGTCAGGAGACGTGGACAGAGAGAGCCACTCTTGTATTGTTCAGTACATCCTGTTTCCCCCTCACTCTACCTCAACTAAGGACAGGTAAGCCTGGCAGTACCCAGAGTTTAGACCAGGACTGTTAGGACGGAGCTTTGATTAACAGGAAGATGTTGTCACTTTGAGTTCAGCGTGATCAAACCTGTGTTAGGGAAAAAGTCCACGTTTAGTTCACCTGTTTATTAAAGCTACAGATAAGCAACAGAAACCAGAAACAGAGGAATTCATTTAAAAAACAGTAACATGTACATAACGCAGCATTTTACATCCAGGCTCAGTTTGACTGATTTATTCATATTTATAGCAAAGCTGCAGCTGGTCAGCGTGTGGTATCGTCAGCTCTGTGATGAGGAAGAAGCTGCGTGACTGACATGTTCATGTCAGCAGCGTGTCGTTGTCATTTAATCTGAGACACCCTGATACTGCGTCGATGTTTGTAAAGTGTTGATCTAACATGAAGCCCTTTAACACTCTGAGCTCAGCTGAACTGTTCAATTTTCAGCCTTTTGTTTTGTCTTTCGTGGAGTTCTAGCTTCTCCACCGACGATGACAACGACACCGAGGTGGAGGCGGTCGACCTGGACACAGAGCTGAACCTCGTGACCGAATGCTGGGTGGAACCGCAGTGCGGCACGGTGAACTGCACGGATCAGCACCGCTCCTTTCAGGGCCTGAAGTACCAGGAGCTCCCTCGAGCGGTACGAAAAGCTGGCTTATACAAGCTGCTCTCAAACTAGAGCTCAGCTTTTCTCGTTAAACGCAGCGGGTTTGGTTTACGTCCCTGTTGTGTTGCAGATCTTCCCGAAGGACTTGGCCTGCATGTCCACCATGATGACCTTTGAGTATCTGAGCCAGCTGTGTCAGAACAAGGATCAGGTCTGCTCTCTGCCAGCTGGACTCAAGGATGCACAAGGTAACGTAGCTTTTAATCAGCGTTAGCAAAACGTATGACATCACAGAAATGACTGCAAGAGTCGTGCTGAAGTGTTAGCACTCAGTCTGCCATTGTTAGACGTTTGTTGAGCTCATCTTAGTCAAACATTAAACTAAAGCTGAAGACGTTAAAGCCTCGATGGCTCAGCGTTTGCTTGTTTGAAAATGTGATGATTTTCCATCCTGTGTGCAGGAGAACATCTGGTCTCTGAGGAGAGCATCCACATGGTTCCTTTCCAGTTCGACCTCATTAAGCTGCTCCCAAAATGCCAGCAGGTCGAGCTGTTTTTCGTCACATTCAGCACAGGTACGTGCAGCACGTTTAGCGTAGTAGCGTCCTGTATATGAGGGCTCGCAGATTTTAATGCATCTCACCTCCATCTGTGTCCTACAACATGCATCTGTACGCTTGGAAATTATAATGAAATTAAAAAAGGATCGATTTGAGCTGAATTTTCTGATGTGCGCGTTTTTGTGCTCAGCGACGGGGAATGAGGAGCAGCTGAACAGCTCCCACTGCCTGCCCAATGAGCTCCTGCTCAGCCTCTTCCACACCAGCCTGGAGAACGAGCTGAGCGACAGAGAGATCCCGTTAGCTGACGGGGACCACGTCACCTTCATGCATCACATCTTGGAGCGGGAACGAGACGGCCACGTCGCTCCGTTCTCCCTGCCGGTTATTAAAGGTCTGTACGAGTCTGTATCCAGAGTATCGCTGGAGGTAGATGATCCCATTATAATGACAGGAGAGTTGTTGTGTTCTCTGTTTTATCAGTTTCTCTGTCGTCTCGGTTTCTTTAGAGGAGAGCGTGAAGCCTGCAGAGAAACAGGACACGATGACGTCATTCTACACGGCCGGCAGCAGCAAAGAGGTGATGGGGTCAACCAGCACTTTACAGGTGAGCTCCCACATTTACACAAAACCAAACCTGTGTCACGTTTAAGTGTGTTAGCTGTTTTATTTATGTTGTTTCCAACTGCAGCTCGTGATGATCTGTTGAAGCCTTTGAATGTTTGAATCTTTAGAGCTGTTGGTGCCTTTAGGCTTGATTGCCACACGTCTGTGATACTTGTATTGTTTTCTTCTGCTGTTTCTAGATAAACGTACTAAAGTAAATCATGGGATAGGAATGCAAACATTTCTCTAATAAATTGAAATTGTCCTCTTGAGCTCTCCGACTGTTTCTGCAGGTAACGAGGCCACAACGCTGGAAATCTGCAGCGGAGCTGCTTCAGGTCCCTCGTTGGTCTTTCCTGTGTTTGTGACAAATGTCTGTTGTGTTTGGCAGAGTTTCAGCAACGCAGACCTCGTGGATGAAGAGCCCCTGTTGTTGGAGAGCAGCTGCTCTGCGCCACAGTGGAGATGTTATGCCAAGTGCATCAGCTCCCAGCATCTAATCCTCACCTTCCTTCCTGCTACCTTCACAGGTGAGTCTGGAGCTTGTTGGCTCCGGTGGTTCCAGCGCGCTCTCATGATGTTCGTTGTGTTGCAGATGTTCTGATGCTGATGGCTGCAGGAGAGAGCGAGCCTCGCAGTAATGTGAGCACACAGGAGGACGACACTTTGACTCCCAGCAACAAATCTCAGGCCGACTCTTTGTCTGGATCCACTGGTGGCGCTGAAGGGTCCGAGTCTGGACTCAGCCTGCGCTCTAGTCGGCGACTGAGCTCCGGCACTGCCAGGTCCCCTGTGCTCTCATCTCCATCTGATGGCCAGACGGGAGCTGCTGACTCCCAGACCCTGGAGCAGAACAGCTGGGACAGCAGAGGCTCAGAGATGGAGAGTTGGATGCGGGGCTCAGGTGAGCCTAAAACCACGTCTGCAGGATTTTAGTTGTTCAAACATTTTGCACAAAGATTGACTTTTTCCTGATGTTTCCAGATGCTGCAGAAAAAGAAGGAGTGCACTTCTCTGAACCACAGAAGACAGACTTCCATATCAGCCTCAACAGACAGCTTTCCCAGCAGAGCACTGGTGACAGCAGCCAGCTGAAGTGTCCAGTTTACGTCTACAACTGTTCACTGGAGAATCTGAAAGAGCAGCTGGTTCACCCAAACTCCAGCCGCCAACCCAGAGACGTCTTCTTCAGGTACTGAGGGAAAACAAGCAAGCACTGAAATACTGAGAGACAAGTTTTTACAGTTGTGTTGTCAGGTACAATCAGGCATATAGAATTATTGTATATATTTGGGTCTTCCTCTCATCATAATGACACTGTTAACAAATACTGAATATGGATCATCTAACCCAGTCTTAGAAGACGTACTAGACAAAGAGGTTGTAATCAGGCTTTGTCATGATTGTGCGACGCACTGTGAGCCCTGGATGGTTGCAGTGGAGATGTTAACATGTGTGTCTCTGGTTGTCTTCACGGGTGAGAATAGAGCCCGAGATGCAGAGTCCTGGGAGATGTGTCAGCAGATGAAGTTCAGGTAGCACACGTCTGTCTGTCTGCTCTCCTTCTGTCTGCTGAGGGGCTGCTCAGCTTTCACTGGACACTTCTGCCAACGTAGGGATGCGCTTGTAGAGCGGGACGGTGCGGCTTTAATAAAACTAGGCTGGTAACAGCATCTGCTCCCGGGCCTCTCTGTGCTTCCTCCTGTTGCTGCATACATCAGAGAAAACCACAGACGCTCATCAAAGGGTCACATTTCTTCTCCTGTCGCTGTCATGTGCTCATTTGGAGCTCTGACATTGTTGAAGTCTCTTAACTGTGGCCTTGCCTTCATGCCTGCTCTCCTGTCCTACTGAATAAGACACAAAAATGATGTTTGTATCATAAATACTAAGACGTGTTTTTTTTCAGGTTGTAAATCAAAATAGCCTCAGACGGTCACTTCCTGTGGGAAGGGATGCAGGTTTAAGACACTTCCAGTTTAGACTGATATTTAAACCTGGGCTCTACATCCATGTTTTATATGCAAGGTTTTTACCACGAACATGAATTATTAAAGTCTCAGTGGGATGCTGGTCTCGCTGTATTTATATGTATTAACTGCTGATATCACAGGCTGCAGGTTTGTAATTAGTTTTATTGGAGAACCAGCCTCACTGCTGATGAGCCGAGGATTACACATGAACTATAGTTTCAAAGCGATGATGTGGACAGATCAAACTTTCTGTTTACATTATTTGTGCTGGTGTGACTGAGTAATGCAATCATTCAGTTTCCTGTGTGACACGGCACTCACTGCATGCTTGAAGCTGACAGAAACAGTTTAAAATAGTTGGCAGTGGTGCACTGGTGCACCTCAGAAACACTGACATTGTGGATTGTAGTGACATTTGAAGCCAAACTCTGTATATTTGTCAGGGATGATTATTTCTACCTGTTATTCTATATAATAGTGTCACACAGACACTGAACAGTGTAGATCAGCCTGTTTAACACCACATGCAGTTTACACGAGACAGTTTTATTTCTTATATGAATGTTATTTATTTTAACTGTCATGAACAGGATGTGACACGTCATAATAATAACAAACAGTCACAGCAGGTGGGATAGCCAATCGCTAAGTGATGACGTCTGAACAAACTGCTCAGTGTTTATTAAGGCTGTTGTGTTTTTAACATGTTTTAATACTTTGTTCTAATCTCAACAAGCCCGTAAAAACAGTCAGTGATCACTGTTGGCTTCTCTCGGTTTTTATCACCACTGTTCATTTTACAGCTCAGTGTTTAAACCCTTAGGATGTAACTACAGCCCAGCAGCAGTATATTAATGACTAACCTCGTGTTGTGGATGGATTATCTCAGTTGTTCTCCTGCTGAAGTTTGGTCCTTTTACAGCATCCTGCCATGCGATTACATTTGTTCCTGACCACCGAGAACACTCACGTTAACTTTTATCCAGTGGAAAAAAAGTTAGCTTGTTTATATTATGCTAACATAGCTGTGTCGCTAGCGATCACGTAGCACATCATTATATTCCAGCTAGCCAAACTTCAGTAACCCTACAAACGTCACTGCTGTTTAGTTTTCTGTCTTCATTTATGTTGGAAGTGACAGCAGAGCTGTACGTTTGAACCAGAACGTGCCAGATATCATTTAATCTGCAGACTTCCCGCGAACCACTAGATGGCGCCAAAGTACCACCACGCGTACCACAGTTTGTGAACCACTGATGTAGCGGGGATGCAGAGACTGGTGATGCTTAAACTGACACCACGGGGCCATGACATATTTGTAAACATGTAAAGTTATGCTGATGTTTATAAACAGAAGCATACTGGAGTCTGGAGTTTATGCTAATACTTAGAATGGGTTAACTGGGAAACAATAACAGACTTCCTGTGCTTAACAGTTAACTCTGGGTGTCAATACTGAATTAAGACTGTTGTTTAGATTTTTGTCTTATTTTAAGTTTAAACTACAAACCTATAAACACACACAAATAATTTCTACACTTAGGTTAAAAATAGAAATATTGTTAAACGACTCGTCTGACTTTGTCCTGATGAATCGTGTTTGCTCCTCCCCTGATTCAGCGCTTCATATGCTTGCTGTGGAGGTTCAGCTGTCCCTCACAGGCTTATTGGCTCCTTCGATGATGCGTAATCCCCAGTCCCAGTCACATAAGCATAGAGACCAGTCAACAACCACTGGTTAACATGGAAACAGTCAAATTTATTTGCTTTGGGAAATGCATGGCGGTCATTTAGCAGTCGGTCAGAAGGACTTTGGCTTGTGAGGGTTTCATCGACTGGTCTCTCGGCCTTGTGACTGGGCCTGTACTGTGGTGCAGATATGGGTTCATGCTTACATGTAAGTGCTTATGCAAAACTAGGTGCAGTGGAGCTGTCTGTATTTTAACCAGCACTGTTTTCTACATGTGTGAGATTGAGGTTTTATGTACTAACGTAATCCGTCCTTGTGGGTTCAACTGATCCTTCATCATCCTGTCAGACCCGGTTCCTCGTCTCAGTGTCTTTTCTGTGCTGTTGTTCCCCAGCAGGTCTCTATCTCAGGATCGCAGCAGTCCGTCTCCTTGGACCGACCTCCTGTCTCAGCCTCACAAACACAAGGAGCTGGCCAACTACTGCAGCATGCTGCAGGAGCATTACTACCAGAGCTACGTCAAAGGTGATCTGTGTCCACCAACACGAATGCTTCAAGCTTAACTGAGTAGTCAAAAAGAAAAATCCTTACTCCATCAAAACACACAAAAATGAGGAGGTTAAGTTCATCACAGCAGTGCAACATGTCACATGATTTCACAGGTGTTAAAATACTGTGACTGAAACTCGTCTGAGCGTCGTTTGGTCACGCGTCCATGTTGTTGTCAGGTGTATACCGCAGCCTGCAGCAGTCCTACAACATCAGCTCCCAGGACGTCCTGATGGCGATGGACTACTGTGAAGAATCGCTGCAGGAGATCGACATCACCTCCTTCCTGCAGACGCTATGTGGACACATCAGGGTCTTCAGGGAACACGGCAAGACTCCAGGATGGGGAGGAGGGCCTCTGAAGCCTTCAAGGAGCCCCGCCACGTTTATCATTGGTGAAGCTGAGGGGGAGCAACTCGATGATAAAGTGGCCTCTTCATGCAGGTGAAGCCAATCATCAGAATCAGACAAATGCCAGTTTTTGAGAAATAAGTTGCTTCTTTTTAACAAAGTTAAGTTACAGCTTCTTATATTTTGGTTTACATAAAACATCTCCGCACAGGGAGTAACCCACGTTTCTGCCCATCTGTCTGTGGATCTGTTTATCTGGTGGCATGCAAACCATCAGGATAAAGTTTAGTCATTTGGTAATGACTGAAACTGTCCAGCAGGTGGTGCTGTCTGGTCTGGTAAAGTCACATCCACTGAGGCCTAGGTCTTTCTTCACATGTGCTGATGTTGGTGCGACTCAAACATACTTTGATTCGTTTGTTATGTTAATGAACTTTATTTATTCTCCACTTTCCTGTAAAAAGAGGGTTTAGTTATATTATAAACAAATCTTTGTTTTTTTGTAGTCACACGTCTAAGCGCCCGTCTTCTCACTGTGCTTTACATTGTCAGGGAAAGACTCAGTAAACTGCAGTAAAGACCTCCAGACCAGCTCCTGTAAGCAAGCAAACGTGGGGAAGAAGAGCTCCAGTTTACCAGGATGAGATCTCTGACAGGAGACTTGGGTGGGGGTGGGGGGGCTTTTGCCACCATTTGATTGAAGAGTGAGAAGAACGAAAACGGCACAAAACTATGATACAACTAAGCAAAGTTTTAGTGTCATTTAATGTAGCTTCATGAAAATGTTTGTAATAAGAAGTATAGATGGTGTCTGTTTCCTAAATGCAGTCTGTGGGCCTGCGCTCCCACGGTGGGCCTGCGCGCCCACGGTGGGGTGCTCTGTTGGAATAATGTGGCGCTCTGAGACCTCCAGGATGTCAGAGTTGTTTGAGAAGTGATTTCATTTATTTATTTATTTATTTATTTCACACTTGGTACAACAATTCAAACAAACCAACCACACTTTCTATCAAAACGCACTACAACCATGTGTGAAAAGGAGCAGGAAGAAGAAAATATTCTTATTAAACCCCGCCCCCTATCTACAATCCCATTCATATTACAAGTGGGCACCAAAAATCAGGGAACAAACTAACATTAACATTTATCTCCGGTCCTAACCCAAACCAAACAACAAATTTACAATCAGAATAACCGCTCCACATAGCAACAAGGAGAAAAATTAAATTAAAATAAATAAAACAAAATTATAATGGATCCTTTTTCAATGAACTCCAATTTCATTCACATTCTTCATATTGAGTTATTGTTTTAAGCATGTAACACTTTTTAAAACAATGTAAATTTATACAATTCTTTAAATTATAATGAAGTGAGTTCCACAGTCGTTTACCTCTAACCGCTGGACTCATTAATCTTTGTGTAGTCCGAGCTAACTGATGCTTAAAATAACATTTCCTTCTGCTGTCTTCTCCCCCTGAACACAATAAAAATACTCTTTGTAACTTAAAGGGCAAAATATTATTTTTAGCCTTAAACATAATTAATAGTGTCTGTAATTTCACTAAATCTCCTAATTTTAATAATTTAGATTTTATAAATAATTTATTTGTATGTTCTCTATATTTAACATTATGAATCATTCGTATCACTTTCTTCTGTAATAGGTTTAGAGGTTTTACAAAATGAAACATGATAAATACATGTTTCACTTTCAGCAGTCATCATTCAGATAAAGCAACAAACCACCACACGATGTCGCTAATCGTCCTCCGATGAATCACATCTGTTAACATGTTCCAGTTCATAAGTTTGCTGTGGGTGTGTTGGCTCTTTTCCTTCCACAGCACTTTTATAACGACTGTTTTAAGGTCAGTCTGCAATAAGATTCATGTTCTGACACAGTTATTAATTGTGTGATATTTCCGGCTGCAGTGTTGAAGTGGAGGACACCAGTGAGGCTGAATCCAGAGGAGCTCCTGATTCCTCTGCTCCTACATCTCCACCGATCAAGGAGGAGCCCAAGAAAGGAACGATACCAGAATTCCCTCTGACGCTGCTGCAGACGCAGCCCACGTGTGACGTGTATCCAGATCTGCACAAAATAATACAGGTAGTGTCTGAAGGGGAACCCCCCCACTCTTCAGTTCCTTAAAGCTGATTCTACCAGAAAGCTAACAGCTTTAAATAATTATCATTTCAATTTTAAACTGTTGTCAGGATAAATTCATGGAGATCCTTTCTCAGTATTTCAAAAGTGTTCCCTCCAATCCGCACTACTTCTACTACTCTCCACCTTCATCCAAGAAAGAGGTGAGTTTGCTAAAAATACGTCACACAGCAGGTTAGATGGATATCATCAAGGATTTGGACAAATCAGATGTTGGGGGAAACTAAAAACTGTTTTTTCAGTGAAGCAAACCGAAGAGAGAGATGAGTGATGTCTGAGCACGAACCTTGCTGCTCTGATTTTCCTTCACAGGAGTCGGAGGACGGCGAGATGAAAAGACGGCCGAGTGAAGAGCTGCTGTCAGAAGCTGAGCCCGCCACTGAAGACGGTAAAGGCCGTTCTGAAAGTTTGGGTTTGTTGTTCGTCTCCCGTCAGCGCTGTGCTCACACATTCAGTTCAGTGTTCAGCAGTAACAAATATTAAAAGTTGAGGATCATGTTTCGTCCTTCATTAAGCCCAAGTTGTTATGCTTCTGTGCAGGGATGTCGTAGCTTTTTGTTTCTTTTCTTCCTCCTGTAGCTGTTAACTTGCCCCCTGTGGCCAAAAGGCTGATAGTGTAATAATCAAAATTACTTTGAAAACGTGACTCAACAAAAGAGCTGTTGTTGTTGGAGGAGGCTACAAAATATAAAACGTGTGATTGATAGAAAGGGAAAATAAAACGAGTGAATTTTCAGCAGTCGTTCCATCCTGAGCCCTAAATGCTCCATTCAGATATTTCTCTCCAGTCAATAACTAACAGCGCCTGCCTGCTCATGAGCGTTACACATTTATAATGGAAAGCAATCGTTATGGTGACTTCAGTGTCTGGGAGAAAGGTGTAGAAGGTGTTGCTTCTTTAACTCAAAGTGGGGTGACGATGAGGAAGACTCTGAGGCCGAGCCTGGTTAAACTGATCATTTTAGTACGGCTCGTTTCACATTTAATATCCAGGAGTTTTGTGTTTGTGCTTCATCACTTAGTTTTTAATGAGCCTTATACGTCGTTATTTCAGCGACTTCTGTTTCATGTTGTAGAAACACGAGACACATCAGCTCTTTTTGAGGCGAATTCAATAAATGTGGAGCAATGAAACAAACCAGCAGAGGCCCAGAAGAGTGCAGTCAAACACACACAGGAGGAGAAGCAGCATCACATCAGCACACGTCTCCTGCTAAGAATACACTTAAATGCTTTTATAACATCAGGGTTTACGCCCCTTCTCCCGTCGATTACAGATCAAATACCTCGATTGCAGATCAAATACGTCGATTGCAGATCAAATACCTCGATCGCAGATCAAATACCTCGATCGCAGATCAAATACCTCGATCGCAGATCAAATACCTCGATCGCAGATCAAATACCTCGATCGCAGATCAAATACGTCCATCGCAGATCAAATACGTCCATCGCAGATCAAATACGTCCATCGCAGATCAAATACCTCGATCGCAGATCAAATACCTCGATCGCAGATCAAATACCTCGATCGCAGATCAAATACCTCGATCGCAGATCAAATACGTCCATTGCGGATCAAATACGTCCATTGCAGATCAAATACGTCCATTGCAGATCAAATACCTCGATCGCAGATCAAATACGTCCATTGCAGATCAAATACGTCCATTGCAGATCAAATACCTCGATCGCAGATCAAATATGTCCATTGCAGATCAAATACGTCCATTGCAGATCAAATACGTCCATTGCAGATCAAATACCTCGATTGCAGATCAAATACGTCCATTGCAGATCAAATACCTCGATCGCAGATCAAATACCTCGATCGCAGATCAAATACCTCGATCGCAGATCAAATACGTCCATTGCAGATCAAATACGTCCATTGCAGATCAAATACCTCGATCGCAGATCAAATACCTCGATCGCAGATCAAATACGTCCATTGCAGATCAAATACGTCCATTGCAGATCAAATACCTCGATCGCATATCAAAGACGTCGATCGCAGATCAAAGACGTCGATCGCAGATCAAATACCTCGATCGCAGATCAAATACATTGATTGCAGTAAATGGTACATGTTACATGGCTACAAACAGACACAGACGTTCCTCTTTCTATCACACCTTCCATACATGGCAGTAAATTTGAGCCTAGATGGTCCCTGAGGTCCTTTTCTTGTCTTCTGTCATCTGTTACCAAGCAAACTGAAATGCAGTTAGAAGCTAAATGAATTTCGGGCCTTTGGCCTGGCAGGTTTCTGGATTATGTGTTTGTAAGCGTGTACGCATCTATCCTTCTGTGCTCCAAGTCACCTACACTACAGAGTGTGACGACAGAGCGCTTCACAAAGCTTAAAACCTTCTTTAATAGACCGAGCATCAACTCTGAATGAGCACAAACATGCAGTGTGTATAAAATAATCATAGCTGCACCTGTAATAAAAGGTTAGCATGGTGGCCATAGCTTTAATAAACATCTCTAATGCAACATCAATGTAGGATATATTATTAATGTTCATAATGCAGGTTATATTGTAGCAGTAAAATAATGTCTGATACTCGTCTATGTATTCATATACATATATGCCTTTACTGTTAGACACTGACACGAACACATAAGTTATTATAACTCAGTCAGTAACCTTCAGGAATTAGACGTTCATGTGGAGTCCTTTATTTCCTGGAACGCCCAATGCAGTCCTGCGTTATCGAGAGAACAACGTCAAGACAGGTCGCTTTTCCCGTAGTTGGCATGTAGTCCACACATGCACAACAATGCACAACAGGCAGGATCCGCGTGGTCCCTGTGGGTCATTAAAGAGTCTGAAAGTAAAATAAAGTCTTTCCTAAAACCTTTTTAACCAAAGACGTGAAACAACAGAAAGAGTTTGCAGAGATTTTCTGATTCGTACGACTACTTTAAAGCTGTCTTGCTGCACTTGCAGAAAATGTGCCGTCTTCCTGCATAATGACGGAGAGTGACCCAGATCTGGTGGTGGAGTATGAGGAGCACCCAGGCAGCAGCTCCCAGGGCGAGGACCAGTCCCTGTCTGACTCCAACACTGTGAACCAGGACCAGGACTCGTTCAGCATCCTGGAGGGCGAGTCGCTGCTGGAGAACGAGGCCCCACAGCTGGACATGCCACCGCTGTTTGTTCATATCACCTGCTCTGTCAACATGAAGAGCTGCCATGGCTCCGTGCCCATGCAGACGCTGCCCACGTGCCTGGGTGAGCACAGCTGACTGCTCTCAGCCTAAGTGGCTTCTTTCTGTGCAAAGAAGCATATCTGAAGCTGTGTTACTGTTTCTATAAATCACCACTTTAAAGAGTTGCTTCTTCACACTGTTAACTTTGTTCCCGAGCTTACTTCACAGTTGTGTTTGCAGGTGAGGTCATTTCCTGCCTGGAGAACGCTGAGGCGGTGCAGTCTGTAGATCTGAACGAACTCTCAGTCACGCTGGATATTTTTGTCCTGACGCTGCCTCTGGAGATCGAAGCCATGGCGGACTTCCATCATAACAGGTCGTGTGCAAAATCCAGTTTTTATCTCAACATTTCCTCATCAATTGCAGTAAAGATCCTTTGTTGGTAGGATTTTAATGAAATCACACTTTGACCTTTTTAAAAGTGGTGACATAAACACAGAAACTGGTGACGTTGCTTATTCTGCAGTGAATCTCTGAAATGGCCTTTAAAGAGTTATTGATGTGCCTTTGGGCAACTTTCCTGGATTTGACCACAAAAAGCAAACAGAATGAAAGGAAAGCTGAACATGAACCAAAAACCAACCCTTTCAGAGAACAAAGGATCTTTCTGCACTGCTCTCTGAATTAAAGTGGCTCCAACACAGATGAACCAGGAACACCTTTGAAAGAGAAACACGACAAACTGGACCACAGTTTGTCGTGTTTCTGTTACCCAGTCCTCGTGCTCGTTAGCTCTGCAGCGAGACTGGTGACCTGTCCAAGGTGAACACCATCTCTCAGCCTGTGACAGCTGCAATAGTCTGCAGCCAGATGAAGAGATGAATAAATGTCGGACACATGAAACTAAATGAGAGCATTTTTTTTTCTCAAAGATATTTTTATTGATTTAAAGCAACAAAGAAAAACAGATACACACAGAATCGTTAAACAACAGACAAGTAAGTTTCACAGTGACTGTTTGAACTGAAATATTAGAATACAGATTAATGACACACTCACATGTCTTGTAATTGCTTACATTAGTTTACCCCCCTACCCATACCACTTAGAACCCCTATCCCTCAGGCCAGGTAGGGAAAAAATAAAAAAATAAAACAAAAAGAAAAAGAAAATAAACAAAAAGAAAAGAAAAGAAAATAAACAAAAAGAAAAAGAAAATAAAATAAACAAAAAGAAAAAGAAAATAAAATAAACAAAAAGAAAAAGAAAATAAAATAAACAAAAAGAAAAATAAAATAAAATAAACAAAAAGAAAAAGAAAATAAAATAAACAAAAAGAAAATAAAATAAACAAAAAGAAAATAAAATAAACAAAAAGAAAAAGAAAATAAAATAAAGAAAAAGAAAATAAAATAAACAAAGCAGAAAAAAAGAAAAAACAAAACAAAAAAACACACACACATGAAAATAAAAAAATACAAAAAAAACATTGCAAATACAACAACAAAACAACAAAAATAAGACAAACACACATGACTAGAAAAATAAAAAATAAAATAAAATAACAACATTAAAAGAAGAAGAAGAAGGGGCGGGGGGACTTACTGAGTTATGCTGGAAGTCAGGTTCGCAACCTGGAGGCTGGAAAAGTATTTCAGGAATCGCCCCCACACCTTGTAAAACTTACCGCTGTTATTACTAATCGCATATCTGATCTTTTCAAGGCTCAGACAGTACATAAGGTCCCTCAGCCGTTGCGTCTGGGTGGGCAAAGGGGCACCTCCATCTTAGTAGGATTGCACGCCTAGCTACAAGGGAGGCGACGGAGAGCATGCAACGCTGTGACGAGGTCAAATGAGAGCATTTTAGCAAATCACAAGCTTTGAAAGTAAAAAACAGCTCTGTGAGATAGAGGCGGAGCTTCATTTTAAGACACACCCCACTCAGGACCCTGGACCTCTATCTGCCTGTATATAATCATCCATAATGCACTCTAAGAAAACACTGCAGCATCAGTCTGGATCTCACTGAACAGTTATAGAAAAGGCTGAACTGACAGTTGGAAGATCCAACAAAAGCAAAGCAACAGTTGTGTCTGTTTCACTGATGACTGATCTGAAATATCACTGCATTCATTTTACTATAATTAAACACGTGCTGTTTCCTTTTATTTATTTCATTTTTTTAAGTCACAACTGTTACTCTGAATTCATTATTTTATCCACAGAAAATATCTTATTTTAGTCATTTTTCTGCTAATTTCCTGCTACCAAGTTATTATTGTTTCTGTCATCGTGGAAACCTAAAAACCAATTTGACAAAAATAATCAATTGTCATTTTTGTCTTCATGTTCAGTAGTTGTTGCTTATTTTAGATCAGCAGCAGCAGAGTGAAGCTCTTGGCAGGAGACCATACAACACGCACGCACTGCGTCTTTGAGTCTGAGTGAGACTCCATGATGTTCACGTCAGCTGTCTGTGTGTAGGTACACCTCAGAGAGCAGCATGAATCGTTCACCGGGGCAGCCCTCCTCCTATCGCTCCGATGAGGAGCTGATGGCCGTGTTGGACAGTCTGAGGGGAGGAAGTGTCAACGGCATCTCTGGTGACCCCTTATCCAAACTCCCACTTCCCCACAAGTTGGCAATCCTGGCCACGATGGACGAGGTGAGTCCTCACACACGTGACAGGTGGGCAGCTTTTCCACATGAAGCGTGCAGCGATCGCACACATTTCTAAGAGTCTTTGTGAAAAATTCACTGAACAGATATCTGTGCTTCCTGCTGTTCCTGCACACACACACGCACACACACACACACACACACACACACACACACACACACACACACACACACACACACACACACACACACACACACACACACACACACATACTAGCAGCGCTGCTCTCATCCTGGTGTCTCTCGGTGTGATTCAGATCCGCTGGCTGCTGGAGGATGAGATCGTCTCTGCTCTGCGTCACTCTCGGGTCATCGGCCCGGCCACGCTGCAGAAAGTGGCGGAGCACGTTTTACGCTCCAGCGGTCGAGCGCACTGTCACTGCGAGGAAGTCCCGCTTCAGTTTGTCTTCGGGCCTGAACAGTCCCTGGAAAAATTCAAAGAGGCAAGAAGAACAAACAGGATTTAAACTTGAGACACAACAAAGTTTCTCCAGGAATGTTCTGCAAAAACATGTCTGCACATGTTTGTATGAGAACATGAGAGGAGTTAATTAATGAATCTTTAAGTTTGCATATGTGCCTACAGGCTGATTCACAGGCATGCACAGAGGTCTGTTGTTTCTCTATAAGTGGACGTATGAATATAAAGTACAACGTTTGTTTATCTTGCAGGAGTTTCGTAGGATGTCTTTCTCTGGCTATGTGTTAAATGGAGAACAGGCCGGCTTCTACTATATGTCTCTGAGCAGACTGCACCCACAGAGGATCCGAGAGACCGAGAGGCTGTCGGAGAGCACTGCACCCCCCCCACAACACCCTGCTTCCGCCAGCATATCCTGCAGTGCTGCAGCTCAGGCGGAGACCACGACCCTCGAGAGTGAAGCAGAAGCTCAGGCCGACAGTGAGGTGAGATACATCGATGACTGTGATGTGCAGAGGAGGGAAAATACATCATATCAGCCTTTATCTGTCCAGCTGTGCATTCAGTTTGTTTTTATAAGCTGCTTGACATCAGCATAAATCCATGATCAGAAATAAATCAGGTTAAATTTTAGACGTGTAGTTAGTAGAGTTTATCTGCAGGAGTTCATCAGACAGACTCTAATGTTTACTTGAACTCTGTGCAGAGTGAGGACAGGAAGCCAGTCGGTGTTGCTGCTGATGCTGTCAGTGACACGACTGCGGACGCTGGTGAATCAGTTACAGCCTTGAAGCCTGAAGCCGATGACTCTGTTAGCATGGTTGGGGACAGAGGTCAGCCCAGTACCCCCCAGCTGCAGGCAGAGAGCTGCACAGAGGCCAGCTCGCCCCCAAAGACACCATCGAGTGTCAGCCTGGCTGAGTCCGTGCAGTCGGCGTCTCACAGTGAGTTTCACATTCACACCTGTTTAGGTTTGCTTGTTTCACGTGTGTCATCATCATGTCCAGTGATGATAAAATTCCTTACATTTGTACTTTATTCATTCCAGAAAGATAAATATAATGCAAAATAAATCTTAATAAATACAAGTATTAAGAAAATAAAGTCCATGTAAAAGTAAAATGAAATGGTAACAGTAACCGATTCTGTCAGCGTGGTGCTGTTCGGGTTTCAGCTCTGTAGTTTGATCTGCGTAGCACAGAGACGCACTCCTTCACTTCTTCTTTTCTTTCCTCAGGTGGCGGCAAACTCAGGCCGAGTCGAGTCCAGAGTGTCGTCTCCAGCCAGGGCAGCCTGGACTCAGACATGCAGGGTAAGTGCTGCACAAAGCTGAGCGAGAGGCTCCCTGTGGGGGGAGTCATGTAAACACCTGCAGTCTGAAATCAGACAGGTTCAAAGTGTAACGTCTGCTTTACAGTCTTAGTTCTTATGTTATAGACGATTCATGTCAACGCGTCTTCAGAAGAATGGTGGAAAGATGTTAAATACAGACGTGATGCTGTGTTCACAGGTTATGATGGCGGCAGCAGCGACTCTGAGTGTGAGAGCCCCACCCTGGATGAACAGGAGTGCCAGGCCCGGCTTATGCCCGACTTCTGGCTCATTGTTAAGATCCACCAGGACAGAGTGACGGTGTACTCCCACTCCAGGTCAGAGTCATTTAGTGATCCCCATTTTTCATTCACTTAGTAACAAAAACAACTCCACAGGTTTTAATTGAAACAACTGTAACAAGTTTTCAAAGAAGCTCCTGTTTAAGGATCGTTTTTATTTTTATAGACATGAAAAATCAGAACCGTTTAAAGCAGGCGTGTCCAACTGCAGGCCTCGAGGTGTCCTGCAGGTTTTAGATCTCACCCTGGGTCAGCACACCTGAATCACACGATGAGTTCATTACCAGGTCTCTGGGGAACTTCAACACATGCTGAGGAAGTAATTTAGCTGTTTGAATCAGCTGTGTTGGATCAAGGACACATCTAAAACCTGCAGGACGCCGGCCCTCGAGGCCTGGAGTTGGACAGTCCTGACTTGCAGAGAGGTCGACGTTGATAAGTCAGATTGCATTTCTCTTTTTTCACATTTGTGCTCTCAGATATTAAATGCATTTTTCATTTGCAACACAATTTTCACTACACAAGTTTCTCATTTTTCTTTTTTAGTGGTGATAGTTTTTTGACCTGGCTGCTCAAAGATTTGCTTCAAACCTCTCTGAGAAGCAGAGACATTAAACTCATGTAATATTTTCATGTTTGGTTTATAAACATGAACTCTGTGAACAGCTTTGCTCTGACTTTAATTGAAACAACTTACTACATACCTTATTATTGCATGTTGTTACTGTAACTTCCAGTATGTACTTCGTGACCATGAAAGGATTTGATCCACGAAACATCACAGTGTTAATAAATTTACTTCCAGTTATTTGAAGTTCTTATTGTTTAACAGTCTGTTTGCAGGTCATGTTGTCAGGTGTTTCTGGCTCCCAGTTATCAGCTCTGTAGCTCTTGTAACCCGTGTGGCTCTTCCTGAACTGAGCGGTTTCTGTCATATAGAAAAAACCTGAGTTTGGATCAGAAGTTAGTGATGGTGTCTCGGTCGATGCATGTACGCTTGGAAAAACCCGGAAAATGTTCCAACGGTCGACTGATATATACCACGGTGTCAAACTCACCATTAAGATGTTATCTTTATGAGGGAAAGACTATCAAATACAAATGTTGTTTTCCTTTGACTCTTTCTTCTTTTTCATTTTTCTTTTAGTCAAAAGTTTTTCCTTCTGACACTAGAAGCTCTAAAAACAAGAACGATTTAGTTTTTCTTTCTCTGAGCTTTCATAACTTTGATGACGGCTGTTCGTCCTTTGTGTCGTTACAGATGCTTCAGTGAGGGGAAAGAGGTCGGCACTGAGGAGCTGGAGAAGAAGGAGGAAGAACAGGAGTTGCCTGAATGCTTACAGCTGCATCAGATGGTGGTCAGGAAGATCGGAGACATGTGCAGAGTTGTGAATCAGGTAGTTTCATTGTTTCAGAAACACAAACGATGGAAGCAGTGTTGTTATTTCACAGACACAATAACCCATAATAAGTTTGTCTTGCAAAGATTTTTTATCAGTATCTGTTCTGTCCACGTCCACAAACTGTCAATACCTGCTAATTACCTCTGCAGCCTGCAGCGTGTCCTGTGCTCGGACGATCGTTTTGATTGAAATAGCAAACTCAGTGAAATGTACTTCCCCACAGCTGCTGTGCTTTGGGTGGGAGCAGGCGTTGCACACCGGGTCCAAATGTTTTTCTGTTTCTTTTCTACAATCTATAAACTCGTCAGAGTTTACATTAACCTCCTAAGACCCGAACTCTTCCACAGCAGCACTTTTAACTTCTCTTTGATATTTGGGCTGATTGGGGCTCGATGAATGTAAAAACAAAGAATTACCAGATTTTTTTTTTTTTTTTTTCAACCTTATTTTTGTTTTTAAGAAAAACGAGAGCCACATATCAGGATATTTGTTTAAAATTCTGATAGAACAGTAGCAGCATAATGTCCTCGTAAGTGGATATCAGGCCCTTGTAGAGCAAAATTGAGTATTTTAGTCTAAATAACCCAAAATGTGAGTCCACATATGTGGACGCAGGCTCTAGGAGGTTAATTACTGTATCATTT
Source organism: Neolamprologus multifasciatus (assembly GCF_963576455.1). Lineage (NCBI taxonomy): Eukaryota > Metazoa > Chordata > Actinopteri > Cichliformes > Cichlidae > Neolamprologus > Neolamprologus multifasciatus. The sequence continues at coordinate 28,518,121 of NC_140453.1, forward strand.
TCAGACATTTAAGAGGATTGAAACTTGCATTTTCAGTCTCCTACTCGGTGTTTGCACACTCTGTGTTTCTGTAGCGTATGCTGCTCCAGGACCTGCACGACAGCCATCTGTGTAACAAGCTGCTGGTGGCTGAGAGTGAGGAAGACATCTGGAAGAGTGAGCCTCACTGCAGGCAGAGGCTCAACACCGCTGATGGTGAGTGAGGACAAGCTGCAGGTAGTTGTACAGTGTTTTATATTAACGCTGGCATTCCTCACAAAGGGTTTCAGAGCCTATAAGACTTTTGAAGTCTTCTGTCATGTTGCACTATAGTGTCGCCTCTTTCCAGTTAGTCCTCTGCATATAAAGGTGTAAATATTGGTATTCCTCTAACCACACAGACTACAGCACAGAGGAGAGCTACCAGGCCAGAGATTACCTGGCTGCTACCATGCAGTTTATCCCGGGGCACTTTGCCTGCGATGTGGTTTGGCGCACAATCATCCACATTCACCCCCGCCTCAAGATGGGACCCAACATGGGAGTGGCCAGAGGTGAGAGGAACTTTGCTCGGCTTTAAACATGCAGTCGTTTCAGTTCAGTGTATTATAAATCTCTTCTTACTTACTCCGAGGAATCGCTGTGTAGGATTTAAACGGCTCCAAAGCAAAAACAGGATTTATTATAATTCTGTTATTAAATGTTCACCCGCAGCTATGAATCCATGCATTTAATTAGCTGTAACTGGGAACACGTGGGCTCTTTTTCATGGCTAACTGCCATATTTTTGCTGTTTCGTATGATACTGAGGCCTGGACGAATCTTTGATACAGAGAGCTGAAGTTAGAAATAAGTGCTTGTGCCTGAGCTGTGAGCCACTGCTGTAACGTCCTGTTGGACGCTGGTTGCTGCAGTGGGCTGCAGGTGGGACTGCATACTGCATACTTGATGTGCAGTTCTCATATTTACATCAATCATGTGTTTATTAGAATCGTTCTCTGTTTTAATCCAGCAAAGATGTTCCTGAATCAGAGGATTTGTTCTGTAAACGTGTTTCTGTCTTCCTGTCGCAGCGATCCAGGCGCTGCGCTCTGTGTTGAATGCGTTCTGCGTGGTCAACAGGAAGAACATGTTTGTCTACCAGGAGCGCTCCACTAAATCAGTCTTCTACCTCAGGTTTGACTCTCTGTTACTTCTTTTCTTCTCCAGTGGCTCCAGTTTTGTCCCCAAAGTATTTTTCAGCATTTCGCCCCCTGATACTCAAAGAAAGTTCCCAGTATAAACTTCCCAGTATAAGTTCCCAGTATAAACTTCCCAGTATAAACTTTCCTCTATATTGCGAGAGCTTTGTGAAGATTGTTGTGACACGGCTCTCCTTGACTTTTTTCCATCTTGTTTGCTGGAAGCAAACATCCACCCACAGATGTTCGTACAACAGTGTGGTAGAGGAGAAATCTGACTTCCTGGTAATTGAACTGCTGTCAACAGGACATCGCAAGGAAACAATTTTGTGATGTTTGTGCCAGATGGAGGAGCTTCCAAATCACAGTTTTCACTCTGAGATTGGAGCCAGCGTTTCCTCTCATGCTTGCTGTTCCCCGTTCACTTCACAGAAACACAGTCAGTCAGTTAACTTACTGTGTTGTGTTTAACTAAAGATTTGCTGGAGTTAAACAAACACTTTGTGTGCATGTTTGTTTGATTCATAAGGTGGAGTCCACAGCATTAAAATGTGGGGTTTTTGATGTATTTGGAAAAGAAAATATTTTATTTGCATGAGAACCGTCGTCACATGTTATAAATCGGGCCTGACAGAGCAGGCATGCAGTCGTTGTTCTTTACAAACCAGCAGTGTGTCATCCCAACATTAGCATTTCATCTTTTCTATTTAGTTTCTTTGTTTATTTAAGTCTCACATCCTCAGCAATCGCTCTCCTTAGAACGGACCTGCACAGACGGTCTTTGAGTCGAAGGGTTTGTCACTGGAGGAATAGCTGAGACAGTCACAGTGAATCCATTTCAGTTATTATTCAGGACGTCTGTGGATGTGGTGCAGTGGGAAAGCTTGAAGCATGTGCTGCTGTGTTTGTGCAACAATGACAGACATGAATGAAAGGTATGCAGGGCCTGACATGATCGTATCAGCTGTTTCATTGTGTGTTGTTCTGCAGGAAAAGCTAAAATTCCTTGTTTGAGAATAAAACAGGAAACAAACAACAGAATACAGAGTTTCATGTAAATCAGTCTGTGTGTGAAAGTGTGTATTTATATATATTATTGAGGTGATGTAGTGACGATAAAAACAGCGGCGAGACGTATGTAATGTTACACTTCAGCAGCATCGTTGCTCCGACATGAATTTGTGAGGATTCAAGTGTACGTATTGATTGGAGCGTGAGTGATTAGAGCATTTTAGCTACACTTAAAGTGGCAGCACATCGACGTTTCTCAGCACAGGCAAAGCAGAAAGTAAGTATTGTAATTTACCTCTAATGTGTTTCAGATATCCAGCATTTCTTTAACATCACTGAGAGTGATTTTCAGATAGAATAGACTGAGAAGCAACAAATTGTGTGACATTTGTCGTAATGGTGCGGGCAGAGGTGGTTCTCTCTTCTTAAATACATGATTATTACCAGCTCATCCAGAAAAACATCAACTTACAGAAGCACCTCCTCGTGCTCTTTCCAGACTCTGTGAAACGTCACTAACAGGGAAGTACTCCGACATGGACGGGAACCTCCACATGCCTCGCTGCATCGGGCTCGCCAGGAGTCAAGAGCCTTCGATGTCCGAGGACTCTGCAGTAAGTGACCAAGTCTGTTCACCACTGACGGCAACCGATAACAGATCATTTCACTGTGAGATTTAAGATGTGGGGACTGTGTGATGATGTAAGCCAGGATAGGCAAAGTTAAATGCAGGTCCCACACAAACGTCTACATTCTGAAACATTTAGTTTTTGTGTATATAAAACTCAAAGATGATGGTTTTTGTTCAGATTCTTAGTCTGTTTGAGAGGTGCAGGCATGGGTGGAGAGTGGGCAGACAGGTAAGTATCAAGAGAGGCAAGGATCCAGAAATGAGGCTGACAGTTTGCTGGCGGGCACACGGGGGGAAATTTACTGAACAAGGAAAATCTCCGATAATTGACTGGGAGCATAATTTGAGCCTAAATTGCTTTGACGACTGTAACGTTCTGGCAGAGTGGGTGGATGAGCTGGTCCTTAAATACTGCAGGGTGATGAGGTGGTAAAGCACAGGTGTGCCAAACCTGCCCACAGGCATGAACCTGAGCTGCAGAAGGAGCGAGGTAGAGTATGTGTCAGGCAGGCGCTGAAGGCTGGGACGGATCAAACTATGAGACTGTTCAGCTTGTTTTGAATCCCATTTTTCACAGTTTATCTGTAGCACTATTCCTTTAATCTTATCAACGTGTCATTTTATGATGCGTTTCTGTTGGTTGGTGGACTTAGAACAGCAATTATGCCATTAAGATGATCTCGCTAAAATTTGTTCTCTCTGAGGGCCACGGGCTTAGTTTCCCAGACATGGATTAAGATCTACTCTCAGACTAGAATCTACTCTTAGACTAAAATCTACTCGTAGACTAAAGTCTACTCTCAGACTAAAATCTACTCTTAGACTACAATCTACTCTCAGACTAAAATCTACTCTTAGACTACAATCTACTCTCAGACTAAAATCTACTCTTAGACTACAATCTACTCTCAGACTAAAATCTACTCTTAGACTACAATCTACTCTCAGACTAAAATCTACTCTTAGACTACAATCTACTCTCAGACTAAAATCTACTCTTAGACTAGAATCTACTCTCAGACTAAAATCTACTCTCAGACTAGAATCTACTCTCAGACTAAAATCTACTCTTAGACTAGAATATACTCTTAGACTAGAATCTACTCAGACTAGAATCTACTCTCAGACTAAAATCTACTCTCAGACTAGAATCTACTCTCAGACTAAAATCTACTCTCAGACTAGAATCTACTCTCAGACTAAAATCTACTCTCAGACTAAAATCTACTCTCAGACTAGAATCTACTCTTAGACTAGAATCTACTCTCAGACTAAAATCTACTCTCAGACTAGAATCTACTCTCAGACTAAAATCTACTCTCAGACTAGAATCTACTCTTAGACTAGAATCTACTCAGACTAGAATCTACTCTCAGACTAAAATCTACTCTCAGACTAGAATCTACTCTTAGACTAGAATCTACTCTCAGACTAGAATCTACTCTTAGACTAGAATCTACTCTCAGACTAAAATCTACTCTCAGACTAGAATCTACTCTCAGACTAAAATCTACTCTTAGACTACAATCTACTCAGACTAAAATCTACTCTTAGACTACAATCTACTCTTAGACTAGAATCTACTCTCAGACTAGAATCTACTCTTAGACTAAAATCTACTCTTAGACTAGAATCTACTCAGACTAGAATCTACTCTCAGACTAAAATCTACTCTCAGACTAGAATCTACTCTTAGACTAGAATCTACTCTCAGACTAGAATCTACTCTTAGACTAGAATCTACTCTCAGACTAAAATCTACTCTCAGACTAGAATCTACTCTCAGACTAAAATCTACTCTTAGACTACAATCTACTCAGACTAAAATCTACTCTTAGACTACAATCTACTCTTAGACTAGAATCTACTCTCAGACTAGAATCTACTCTTAGACTAGAATCTACTCTTAGACTAGAATATACTCTCAGACTAAAATCTACTCTCAGAGTAAAAGTTTCACTTGTCAGACCACTAAAGCTGGACCATAGGTGCATCTACTGAAAATCTCAGATGAGTTTGAATCTCAGTGGTCAGGGATCGAGCTTTCTCAAAATGCAGTTGAGAAGAAGGTGAGATAGGCTTTCGAAATTGATACCATAGTTGTATCTACTGGGAGGCTGAAGGGTAGCACTGGTGGAGACCAGTATCTTCCTTTAATTTCCCACTCTTCTGTGAAATGCTTCAAGGACTTCCTCCCGATAATAAACAACAGTGTGCACATGAAGGTTTGTTGCTTAATTGGATTTTAAGTCTTCTGGAAGTTTCCTGTAGTCAAAGGTCAGAGAATTCAGGCAAGTTTTAGTTCAGTGACTGTAATTCCAGGTCCGGTGGTTCTGTGCACCTTATCTGATGTTCTGAAAGGGAGATTATACCCGAGCCTGTCAGTCACTGGGTGCAGTCGATAAGGCAGGAGAGCACGACGTTTTCAGCTGCATTCCCTCAGATTCACTCACGGAAAGGCTGATGGACAGTTTTGGAAAGCACTTACATTAAGCAGCAGAAGTAAATCTCATCTTCCTCTCAGCATATTTCCAGAGGATCCTGTGCCCATGGAACGGGCAGAAAGGACAACGTGAAGCGAAGTATGAAGGACTGAATATTTGTTAGCACAAGCAGAGAGAGAAAACAGATGTCTATCAAAATATGAACATGCACACTGTTTACCAGCCAGATTAAGCACGGGGGAGGGTTTTGGTACATTGGCAGGAGGCATGAGCACATTTGATGCCAAGTCTATGTACATATACCTCCCACAGAGATGCACTGTCACACACAAATTAAAGGATACCGGTGTAATCTGCATTGAGGTTTGAAATCAGAGTACTGTTGCCAAATCTTTGATGTGTCTTTCAGGGCTCCAGGTCTTCTTTGGAGGGCTCTCGGCCAGTTGGACAAGTAGATAAGCACATCCTGCTGCTGGTGCATGGAGTGGGGAGTGCAGGTGAGAACTGGGAAACATCAGGGCTTGAGAATCATTTCCAAATTGTAATAGTGCGTTTCAAATGAAGTCAGAATTATTTTGGTGTTCCCAGGCGGAAACGCCCTCTCAGCTCGGAGAGTTGGAGCAGCTCCACCAACACGAGTTAATAATGTAAAAAGGAGGCAACGTAAACATCAGTAAAACTGTGAAACTTTTAATCTGTACAGTTATTCACATCACAGGCTCTGTCCACTAATGTGCTGTTTTATAGTAAGGAAAACACAAAGTATTGTGCTGTATTGATAGTAATGTACAAATTGCTCTACCTCGCTACCAAGCCAAACAAATCCTGTTTTTCTTTGATTTTCTGATTCGGCCACGATAATGAAGCCAATTTGGGAGCGATGTCACTATGAGTAGCTGAGAAATGAGGTCAGAAATCCTCCATATGATGGAGAATGCATATGGTTCAAAGTGTGCCTGCAGTAGTAATAACATCCTTTGCTGCAGCCAGCAAAATGTGGTTCATTGTCAAACATTTCATTTTAATATTTGTGAAGAAGAAAGCCCAGCACAATATCACCTCCTGTACAATAATGTCATTAAAAGGCAGCAGCTTAGTCTGCACCATCTTCATGTTTGTCTTAAAGACTAAAGCACTGAAACACAATCACCTCATGATGGTGAACACAACTCCCTGCACTGGTTTTAGTGGGACAATATTTAAATAACCATTACTTGAAAAGAATGAGGGGAAAAGCAAACCACAGAATGAAAGCAGCTGATGTCAAAGCCGATTCAGCTTTTACACCAATTAAATTACAAGTTGGTGAATTAAAGCCTGACCTGCAGATTGCTGCTTCTCACACTATAAACACAGATGCTGCATCCAGACTTGTGAAATGGTAAATGGACGGTATTTCTATTTTCTCTTTTTTATATTTTTCGTCTTTGCTGAGAACTGAAAGCACTTCCTTACAGCAACACACACACAAACACTCAGTGCTTTATTTTGTCCACATTAGGTGCTTTTTACCTGATGCGTGCACACACCCATCACACTCTGATGGTTGCATCAGGAGCAATTTGGGGTTTCGTATCTTGCCAAAAGGCCCAAAGGACACTTTGTCATGTGGGTTCAGCTCGAACCTCCTCATCTTTAAGCAGAACGTAAAGATGCATTTGTAATGGTATTTCTAAATATATATATTTTATGCAACTATGTTGTTAACATAAGATAACATAAGGGCACACTACATACCCTGTGTCATAAACAATGTTCCCTGTAATGTTTCATGTGTCTGAGCGAACACACAAACTCCCTGAGCGTCTCATGGACCACTGTGAGCGACAGCAGACGTGTGCACTGTGGTCACGCCAGCATCCAAGTTACATGTTTATTAAAATAATCAAGTTACAGCGTTTATGTTAGACTACTTTTAATTAACTGCTTCAGCCCACTTACAATGAAAATTAAAAACAATCTTGTTCATGACCTGTAGCATGTTAACACTACTGGAAGGAAAAATAACTTGAACTCCAGTTTTGAAAACACAACTTTATTTATTTTTTTTAATAAAGCTCTGACTTATATAATGACCAGTGTTGGACAATGAATGATTTAGTTACTTCTTCAAAAAAGTAACTTATGCAACAAAGTTTTTTGCAGCAGTTTACCTAAAAATGCAGCCAAGACATTTTTTAATAAACTTTTCAAACTATTTCCAGAACAATCAGCTGTTCTGCATCAAATCTGATGCCACACAAATTATTTGTGTCACTCCAAAAAATAATTTCTGTCCACTATGAGATGAAGGAGAACAACAGCCTGATACCTGCAGGCCTGACAACAGCAGATGTGTCACTGCTGTAACACCTGTAACACTCAGCAGTCGCCTCATTGTTCTCACACACAACAACAACAACAACAACACTATTGACTACACTACACACTAACTACACACTAACTACACACTAACTACACACTAACTACACAAGATTTGTGCTAAACATCTCAAATCTCTCACATCTCAAACACGCCGTCACTCCTAAAACTTCCCCCTCCCTAAACAACTAAACACCATGTTGCCATATCATTTTTTGATTGGTCGACATGGTGCATTTTTCCACCAATAGGAAAGGGCGGGGTTTATTGGTGTTGTTTTTGCTCACAGGCTTTCGAGCGTTTTCCTTATAAAACGCAGTTTTTACCGTTTCTTCCTGCAGTAAATATAAACAACGACAGTATTCAGGAAGAAAAACAAACATTGCAGATATTTTATCATAACTCTGGTTTTACTGGCCGATCAACACAATTTAAAAACTGGTATTAAGTCCACACTTTTCCCGTCAGTTGTTCCGTCTGTCCTGCTCACATCTCCAGTGGTTGTACACGTTGTCATTAACGTGGCTTCACTCCACATCAGCCGCTTTGCTAAAACACCGGTGTCGGCACATAAGGACGCTGTCAGAGCCTGTCAACCACGTTGATTAGCTGCATATATACGAATGTGAATCGCATCATTGGCTGGACTATGTGATAAGGTGGCATCGTTCTGATCCCATACAGGAGCAGCCAGTCACTGACTCACACTGCAAAACAGAATCGTTAACATATTTATTTTAATTTCAATTCAGGTTAGATTTTTTTCTTTTTTTGTGCACAGAGACGTGCCAGCAGTGCGCACTGCGCACGCGCACAGCTTAGAGGGAACATTGGTCATAAATACAACTTGAAAATTCTGTGAATTAAGTTCATATTTTTACCCCTCAGTACGGAAGAGGATGAGGGCCACTGGAAAAAAAGTCACGTCTTTTTTTTCTTCTTTTCCTGAATTTCTCAGATTTTTTTTCCAGTGGCCCTCATCCTCTTCCGTACCTCAGCCATAAAAGGCTGATGGGATATTGTTGTCCCCCCACTGTGGGGGGTGGGGGTGGGGGGTCAGCAGCATGAACATCTAAGTTTGTGAATAACTGGGAACGAGGCAACGTAGGAGCTTCAAATTGATGCCATTGGTGTTCAGATCTTCGTGACTTTGAGGGTTCTGACAATCTTGTGAATGGCATGTCTGCTAGAGGGCAGCTTCTAGTGTTTTTAGTGGTGTAGAGCCCTCAAACTCCGTAGATGTCCATGCATTAGTAAGCTACTGAAAAACATGGTGACTGCATTGATGCATTGTTTCAATTAATGGCAGCAATGCAGCAACAACTTAACTTGCAGCAGTTAGTTAGGTTATCCTGGTGTTAATAACGGGCTGTGACATACATGTGGCAACATTTCCACATATGATTTCTTTGATTTCTTAAGGATAGTCGGGTCAAATGTTTTTATAGATGTTCATGTTTCCTTCAGCTTAAAATGTAAAACGCGTTGTTATCTGTGACCATTGTCAGATTTTGCACAAAGCAGTTCTCAGTTTCAGACAGTTTTGCTAACACCGTTCACTGCTCCTCTTCTCTCACTGAGTGTGACTCGGGGCACTGACAGAGAAGGCAGTTGTCACCTACCTTGTTTACACATCTTTTGGGGAACAAGGGTTCTGTAGTCGAGGGGTGTGACTCCCAAATTGGACTCAATTTAGAGAGAAATGTTTTTCACACAACACAAACCCAACTACTGTGTGCACCTTAGTTTCATCACACTGAATAATCCCACTAAGTGTGTGTGTGTTTTAAACACGTCTTCCTTCAGCTAACTCATGCTAAAAATAAAAAGTTGAGACGTTTAGGTGTGAAGAGTTTCTGCTGCCCGGTGCTGTTCCTCCTGCGGACATGTTGATGGGGCTGTTGCACTGGGAATCTGTCTCAGGCAGACACGCTGGCCTCACTTCATGGTTTCTCAGAGCATAACTCATTAAATTCCTCCTCTGAAATTATCTTTCTTCTGCAGTATCACTGGATGGCTGTATTAAAGTCTCCTCCATGTGTTTGTGTGATTAGTTTTCGTTTGTCAGCAGAAGAGCTGCTTTATTAAAGCAGACCCAACATTACTCCTTTACATATTTTTTCTTATATAGAGCGCCACAGTAGTATCATGGTAATAGTTTCCAATATTGAGGTTAGCGTATGTTTAAGCTGTGCGCCTGAGATGACCATATTAGGAATGTCCCCTCTGTGACATCATACAGAGCCGAAAGTAGAAAAAATGTCTGAGTGTTTAGAGCAACCACAGGGATTGATTGTTGATAACCTGACCTCGTTATTTGAAACCAAGGCCATGTTCAATATCAACGTTCACCTTGGGAAAGTATAAATATGTCTCTGAGAAACAAAGACGAGGCTCCCTTGAAATGCTCAGCAGAAGCAAACAAGAATAAAAATGTTTCCATCTGGATTTGAAAATTGGTTTTCGAGACATTCCTGAAACTATCCTGTTTTTTATGCTGCATTATATGTGAAAGCTGCTTCCCCATACTTTGGTTTTGCCCTTGGCACCACAGGCAGTCCACTCCCCATCGATCCAAGCGTCTCGCTCTAACATCAGCAACGGGCCATCTTAGCATCTTTAAGTAAAGACTGATTCTTGTTTTCGATTTCTTCTTTCTTTTTTCATTTGTTTCTATGCAGCCAGATCCAAGCAAGGTGCTCTATCCTTACTTTATACTGGGTTTCTAGGTTCATACAATATTAGTGAGACAACCATCCTCTGGCAGAACCAGCGTCGGCAGGCTGGTGCAGTCATGTGCTTCCATCACAGGATGGTGAACACAAAAACATCGGGCTATAGACGTGACGTTGGCATGTTATTAGAGATCAAATCACATAGCTGGAGACTTTCTAAACATCTCGCACACCTTGAAAGTTCCTGAACTTCACAAACAAGGACAGTCTTAAACCACTTGGGCGGTCCCTTTGTAAACAGAACCTTTGGATGATTTGACTTTGTCACAGGGGAACAGTTTGCCTCACGCACTCGATCCTCTGAAGACTTTAATCGCTAACTTTCCGTCCCGTTTCTAATGCGCTGGCAGAAGAGGTGTGTGGGGGTGACACGGGGCTCTTTTATCACCGTTTGTTCAGGTCCAGAGATCACAGACGAGCTGGTGAAGGTGCTGCGTAAGCGCCTGGATGAAACCACCTTGGACATCATCACTGTCATGCTTGTCAGGAACTGCAAGCTGACGCCAGCTGATGTGGAGGTACGTTGTTATGATTTTCACTTTTTAGGGGAAAATTGCTTCTGCAGTTCTGTGTGCATGGACTTGTGTAGTGAAATAAGTAAACTGTGTCCTGCGTCTGGTTGTATCCACCTGGGGAAAGCAGAAAGCACTTGTTTGCACTCAGACTGCTGAAGATTGCTTCAGATAAAAGCCTTCACCAAATGTTGTCTGGTCAGTTCATCCAGCCGTCAGGATCTCCAGCCACTGAGGTGATGACCTTCAGCCTCCCCCAGTACTGTCTGCCCTGGCTGTCCGCTGTGGCTCACTACCTCAAACAGAACCTCCTCATCTTCCTGCACGTGCCCAAGTACACGGACATGAACACAGCACATCACTTCAAGGTAATCTAACATTTCCCCTCATGTGTTCGGTTTAATATGAGTCTTTAGATCTTTAATAATACCTGGAATCAGCATGGTGTTAGTCAGTCATGTTTGTTTATAAAGAAATGATGAAACACGTTTGCGTGAGGCCTGTTCGAACCACCTGATTCCAAAGGTTTTCAACCACAGTGACTCTGCGATAAAACGCCAGCCTGTGGTGGAGAGTAATTACAAAAGACCTTTAATGATGGCTGCCTGTCATTACATGTCGGTGTGACGGTGAAGCAGTATGCACAAAAACAGAACATCCTTTAAGTGGAGTTGAGCCTTCATTAAAACACGAGTCCTCTGACACGTCAAAGTGTCGGCTGTGGAAGTGATCGTCTTTGTAGTTGTGGCTCTTGGCAGTTCTGTCACTTTCAATAACTGTTTACACCCCAAATGAAAGGCTGAGTTCAGGGATCACTGCGACATTGTTACCATAAAGTCTGATGGCGTGAAAAAAGCAGCAGCAGTCAGATCAGGAAGCTCGTTGTTACTTTATCTCTGTTTATTGGTTCTTTAGGCTTATTGAACATTCTGACTTATTACAGTGTTTTCTTTACTAATAATTATAGACTGTATGTAAAATAGATCATTATGTTAATATTTGGTATTAAGTTACAGATGAATAAACTACTTGAATGCTCGTTAGTCCAGTTCCCCCCCACAGCAAACAGTGTTAGTTCTCAGATCATTAAAAGTGACCCCAACACATTGCTGTGGATGTGCAGGTTAAAGACAGTTCACAGGAATTTGGAGGCAACACAGAAAACTTGAAGTAACTGTCAGGAACTAAAGTCAGGTTTGAAATTCTGGAAATTGCCTGAAAAGCTCTGCAGTTTATCCCTGTGGGCCTCGAGGAGGCTGTGACATGTGGACTGTAGACATGAAGAACAGGAAGGGACCACCAGGGCTGCTGGATTATGGCAACAATGATAATCACGATTATTTTCACTGAGATCTCGATTATTTGACGATATTTATTTAACAATAACAATGTGTTGAATAATGACTTTAAAGATTGTCAAAAATAATATAAAATAGTGCAAATACTGATAACAGTGCAAATTTTTGCAATATAAGAAATAAATGAAAAATGTAAACATCTGTGTTTAGTGAAGTTTGCAGTGTTGCTCTGTGGTGCAGCTACGACACTGTAGCAAAGTTTACACACTGTGTCTACTTGATCCACGTCTGACTCTGAACCCATAATGTTTCCACACCACTCAAGTTTTTTTACCTCTTTTCAACCAACAGCATCACTCTCCTCTCCAAATAACTTCTGCTGAGCTTTCCGAGCTTCCCTCGGGTCCTCTTAATCAGCGGTCCCCAACCCCCGGGCCTCGGACCGGTACCGGTCCGTGAGTCGTTTGGTACCGGGCCGCGAGAGTTGAGGCTCAGGTGTGAAATGTATAGTTTTCAGGGTTTTTATCGGTTTTCAGCGTTATTTTGTTATCGTTTTTATGTTTACTCGGTTTTCCTGGGTCTTTTCACGTGTGTTATGAATAAATCTTCTTTTTTTCGGTACCGGTACTAGTTTTATTTTGTTGTATTTATCCGCGACACCTTAAAGGCCGGTCCGTGAAAATATTGTCGGGCATAAACCGGTCCGTGGTGCAAAAAAGGTTGGAGACCGCTGCTCTTAATTGTTGTGACACGTGTTGGAAATGCAGAGAGGTGCGCTCGATTTGCCGCACGGAGCAGCGCGAGAGGAAAGCACGAGGGAGGGGCTAATAATCGGCTCAGTCATTTTTAATGATCGTTGAAAGCCCAGATCGTAATCGAGATTAAAATTCGATTAATTGAGCAGCTCTAGGGACCACAAGACATTCTAGTGAGAGAAACCTGCTTTGATAAAATAAATAAAAGGGGAATGTAAATATGTCCTAGCATGTCTACTAAGATCGTTCTGTTTGAATAGATTAGCCTTTATTTTAAATCCCACTGAGATTAAAAATGTATTTCATAAGAGACACGTGTCCAAGGAAGCAGCTAAACAGGCTCACAACACATAAACAACACATAAAGATACACGAGTGATGAACAAGTGTCCACTGGTCCACTGCAGGACACCAGCTACACCAGTAAGAATAAGAAGCAGGCACTGTTACTGGTTACCTGAGCACCTGATCAGTGTAACCAGGCTTCCTGCAGTGTGCACCTGTTCAGCTCTTATCGCCACACCGTGTGTTTAATTTACAGGATTTGTTTTTAAGAAAAGAGAAAAGTCAGCAGGATGTGGTTACTCACTCAGCAGCTCTCTGATCACCGTGAGGTCGTTTCTGACAGTTTAACATAATCCAAGAAACTACTGCTGCTTGATTAAACACCTGAGTAAACAGTCTGACTTTTTTGTGTCCTCCAAATACTTTGAACGATTTGTTGACTTGTACAGAATAAGTCCGTGCTCCCTGCTGGAGGAGCGCCTGCCTGCATCGATAGACGACAGGTTGACTACAAACAGCACTGTTTAAAGTGATCGGGATTAAAAATGAATAAATCCTAGATATGGGAGGCTCTGCACAACTCAGACACTAAAATCATCTTGACAAGTCTCATTGTGGTGTATGAAATAAGTGCTGACTTGTGTGGTTTGAGCTTCCAGGGACTGATTCGCTCTCCTGTTCTGTCTGCAGCACTACTTTCATTTGAGCAGTGACATGGCTGACGGTGATATCTACCTCTACAATAAGCCCGGAGGCCAGGGGACAGGAGGCAAAGGTAATCACATCCTCCCAGCACGCCAGCGCCACCAGGCCTCGGTTACTCTGTGTGTTTGGGGGGATGGTAATCTTACAGAGACAGCACAGTAACCTCAAACCTGTCACCTGTGAGTACAGATAGCCTCACCTTATCCAGGTGGACTGCACTACTGTGTTCAGGAGAATCCAGCTTTGACACATGAGCAGAGCCGGCGGTGTAGCTTATTGAGGCTGTTTGCCACTCAGCCTGTCGCTCTGATAGTGATGCAGGAGTCTGCATGTAGCTTACTGCTGCTGTGGTGCTGGTTGTACCTGCTGGAAACCCTGTAAGTACCTGGAGTCTGTGTACTTACTGAGCACTGCTGATGTAGCCAAAATCCGTCCGGGACTAAGTCTCAGCGCCTGGCAGCCATCTTGGCAACACCAAAAGGATGTCAGGTGATGTGAGACCGAGCGCCTGAACAAAAGAGCAAGAGGAGAAGACTCAGTTTCATTTGTCAAGACAAATATTCAAACACAAGAAATGTTGCAGCTTTGCCTCAAAATAAGGTTTAAAAACTTTTATTCTCTGGAAATTCTTCCCACTTACTGGTTCCCAGATCAGACAACATTATGGTCCCATTAATGCTCAGACATGCAGCTTCTCCCCTGAGAGCTGAAACCAACTGTGGGCCGAGACGTTTCTCAGTACAACAGTTTTTAACAGATCGTTAGTGCAGCGCCGTCACCTTTGGCATCACATGACACGTCTCTGTCCTCGTACGGGTTTTGGTGGAACCTGTGACACAAAGGTTAGAGCTGGTTTCATCTAAGGTCAAAAAGGTTTTGTGTCTAACTGAAGGTGCAGCCTTTTCTTCTGATTGGCTGTCCCTCAAAACAAGAAGCTTTGAACTGCAGGTGGGCGTGTGCACAGCTTCCTACCTCAGATGGCTGCATGTTGCATGTTGCATGTTTGCACTTGTGGACGCTCAGAGTAGAAAAAGCAGTCTGAAGCTAAAAAGTGTTGAAAACAATGTGAAGCCTGAGTTTTGGCTCACAGGGGGACTGTTCAATCCTCTGTCCTCATTATTTGAGACCTTTTGCCTTAAGTGGCTCCACTGTCGTGACCACATATGTGTGAGAGGAAGCAGAAAACGGATCCATTTTCATAAACTGCTTTACAGCACTGACAACTTCTCCTTGTTTACTCTGAACAAATAATGACTTGGAAACTTTGCCTCAGCTTTTGGCTGCGTTTCCTTTGTTAAGCTGCAGATGTGGAGTCAGTGTGATGTCGTCAAATTTGCTGACATTCTCTGTTTTTGTCCTATTTTTAACTCCCACATTAAATTCAGGAGACATTTCCCTGTCTGCATAACAGAGACCATCACAGTCTTCCTCCCTCTGCTGCACACTCTTCATTCTGTGATGAGAATCAGCACATTTGTTTTCCTGAGGCGGCTCTCTTTTCCTCCTCCTTAACGTGCACCTGAAACTTGTGTTTGTGTGTGCACGTGCGTGTGTGTGCACGTGTGTGTGTGCACGTGTGCGTGCGCGTGCATTAAGCTGGGAGCCTAACTTGCTCTTTAACCAGCGGTGACCTGCCTGTTGCAGCAAAGCTCCTCAGCTGTCCTGTTCATTATGTGGATTGTTGTGAGCTGCACAAACAAGTGCTATTTACCAGCCGGCTGCCTTGAGCTAGCAGCTTGTACTGTGTGGTTTCTGCACTCATGAATGTAATTTCACACTTGTGTAGAAATTGCTTTGCTTCATGTCAACGGTGCCTCATTTAGCTGTGCTCCTTTATTCAAATCGAGCTGAAGTTCTGCAAAGTTTTTCCACTTCCTTCATGCTTTCTCCTGCAGAACTGATCAGTTCCATTTCATATTGCAATACTTTCTTGTTTATCAATATGCTAATGTCATCTACTGGCATTTGAAGCCAGGGAGTGCTGCTGCTTTGTAACTGAAAGGTTAGCTAGTTCACTGCGAGAAAGTGAATGTATAACTGCTATCCTTCAGCAGCTAATTATCAATGTAAATGATGAGTTTACTGAATTGAAGCGCTTATTTATAATTACAGTTTCTGTGACACGTTCCCTGGCATTGTCAATACAACTCAGCGTTTGGCTGTTAATTACAGTGCTTCATTTTCATTTGTAGAATCATTGTGCAGCCCACTGTGTTTCATTTGCTTTGGGCACTTTGGTTTTAAACATCTCAGACTTCACCAATAACGAGCTCAGGCAGTGCTTGCTGGGCATTTTCACTGCAGGCAGCAGACTCCCCACAGGTGATGATCCTAGTATGAAGACAGGTTGATGTTTGCTGTCTGCACGAGGACTTTTGTGGCCTGATGTTATTAGCTGTGATGGAAGTGGCCCAGAGGTGGGCAAGGAGACGGCCTGGAAGGGGAAAGTGGCCAAATTTACATCAGGTGTAGTTTTTGGTTTTGTAGAGTTCTGCACCAAATACTGGATCAGTATCAAACCTTCTTCTTCTCCTGGTATATCAGCTTCTTTAAAAATAAAAAAGCCAAGATTTATTTGTTTTGTTTTGGTACCAAGTAAGTTTCTATGAACATCTTCAGACAGCGCTGCTGCAGTGCAGTGGGAGCTCTGGCCTCCTCGAGTCTGACCTCTGCGCGCCTGTCGAATCGAAACATCAAGGCTGATGTGAAGAGTTTGTCCCTCGCTCCTACATTCATTCCACTTGTCGTCTAACTGCTTTTTAATTGCTATGCAGGAAAGCTCTGACTGAATCTCATTAGTCTTAGCAGCTGTGGAACGAGGTCCTCCAGTTATATGATGATACCCAACCCCCCACTCACTGAAATAACTCCCCGAGTGTCAGACAGCTCAAGAAGTTGCAAAGTGAGAGATACCCTGCCTCTCACCTGTGTTGCCTGACTGCTAATTAATGAAATGTTCTCTGATGAGTCTTTGCTGCTCAGTCGTTTATCGTCTGAATCCCAACTGACTGGATTAGGATCGGCTTCCAAACTGTGAGGTAACAGCTCCTGTTGTAGCTTCAGACTTTATTTGCACTTAAATGTCACGGACCTCATCAACACTTCTAATCGATAACATCCTTATAATGCGCTTATTAACACACATTAGCTGTTAATAATATGCAAATGTGGCATCAGATATCACACAAGGGTTTATTACATGTTATAGACCCATTAAGACTGTTTAATAGTGACGATACTTTATTATTTATTTATTGTGTTTAACAGCTAGCTCTGCCTTTATACTGCTTCTAAATCAACAATTATACCTTATTAAGAAGTGCTGTTAACATATAAATGATGTCAGCGAGCATCTTATAAAGACCTTTTTATAATAAGATAAGAGTGTTTTTCATTTTTATTGTTCCCAGAATCAGAAGTAAAGCTTCATGTAGACCTCTGTGGGAAATGAGGGAATAAACCTACTAACTTACAGTCAGGTAATCTTGGTTTGCATCGACCGATTGGTGGTTACATTTCTCAGGAAGTGCACGTCAGGTTACGTAGGAGGTTGCAGCGTAGGGTTAAATCGGGTTTTGGTTGGGGTGTAATTGACGACGTGGATTTGACGCAGCAGTAAAACTCACGTGCTGAGTCCTGTTCTTTGAAACAAGCTGCCTGCTCACCTGCTCAGTTACAAACAAACTGAAAAGCTTCACACAGGCTTCACAGGTGCTGTTGCTTTGTTTTATTTCACCTCTCAGTGCAGTGAAAGCCTTTTTTAAAATATATTTTTATTGATTTTATAATTGAGCAGTATACAACAATCACCTTCAAAAGAACACAATAGAAGGTGGACGGCAAGTCAACCAGGTGGTGATACAGCACACATAAAAGTTAAGACAGAGTGTATTTCACTTACGTTTATCCATCAGGCTAATGACTGGTTGCCAAATCTTATAAAACACTCTCTCGGTTAGACAAGGTAAACCTGATTTTCTCCAGGTGGAGCACATTTCCAAATTCTCTCAACCACATTTCGAAAGTAGGAGGTTTATCAGACTTCCAGCTTTCTGGCCACAAGTGTGGTCATTGACACAACCTGCCTATCCCGGTTCAGACACCCCGAACAATGCTGCAAAGGGGAACATGGGACCTCCCTGCCAATGGCTTTGGTCAGAAACTCAAACAGATGATTCCAAAAAAGCTGAGATGAAGTTCCTCGACCACTTGAACACTTAACACAGAGGGCTTTTTTTCACTTTAGTGGGAGAAAAATGCAACCTATACACAACCTTAAGTTGGATCAGACTATGTCTAGCATTTATAGAACTACAATATATATTCTTAATGCACTCTTGCCAAACATCATCAGTAGAGCAGGGCGATATGACCAAAAATATTTATCACGATATACATTTGAAAATTTGCGATAACGATATAATTGACACGAGACAAAATACTTTACAACTCCACAACTTTATTAGTGCAAAAACCCATCAATGTATTTTCACTTAAACAAGCAGCTGTTTTTTATCTGCATTAAAGTTATATAAAAATTTAACAGTGCAAATGCAAATTCCTCGCTGACAGTTTAACCCAAAAGCATTTCCAGTGGAAATTGGCCGACATATCCTCAGCATAACCATGTATAATATCCACAAAACCTAAAAAGAGGAGTGATACTACTGTGCTTCAACAAAATATTACCGTATTACACACAATACGGTAATATTATGTTGTGATAACGAGTGATACTACTGTGGTTCAACATACGGTAATATTATGTTGAAGCACAGTACGTATCACTCCGCGAGGCTCCGCCTACGATAGCCGTAATGCTCCAACAATCCATCAAGCGGTGCGGCTTCGTAGCTTAGCAAAGTCAAACATTTGACAGGTTTTCGAGCGCCGTGGACATAAAATCGTTTCGAGGTCAGTAAACACAACCAGAGTTCATACATAAGGCACACGGGATTATAAGGGGCTCTGTCGACTTTCAGAAAAATCAAAGGATTGATTTTAAGTGTGCCGTATTTTCCAAACAACACGGTAATAACGACGGCCCGCTAGCATGCGCTACCAAAAATAGTGCTTTGTTGTGTATCTGACGGACGAAAGCTAAACCAGTTCCACACCAGTGAAGCTGCAGCATTTTTACAAACCAGTTCAGGTTCATCTGTTTCATTCAACGATCCACTTTCACTCTTCTCATTCTGCGTCGCCGCCACGTGCGTATGTAAACAAAGGCACTGCGCACGCGCGTTTTACCCATATTCTATCACGATATGTCGTTTTCCTATCGTTGCCCAAAATGACACCGGTATTACCGTGAGCGGTATGATACAGCCCAGCCCTAATCATCAGTAACATCCACCCCCAGTTCTTCCTGCCACTGCTCCCTAAAAGTATCAGATGAAGGACTGTATATATCTAGTAAGGCCCTGTAAAGGCGAGACACAGCACCTGTAGTGTAGGGCTCAACTGACACGAAGCTGTCAACTACACAGCTTCTTATGCGTTTTCATATGTGTTCAACACACTGAGTTTACCTGTAATGAAATGTAAATGAAGTTCAAATCTCTGTGAGAGGTCACACTGAACAGGGCTTTAAACATACATTAGATAAAACTTATTCATATATATATTTAAATTGCAGTTTAAACAGGAGCTTTAAAAACTAAACTATACCCACAGATGACTCTGTTGGTTGCCTCCAAGAGAAGCTCTTGGATTTTCTCAAATCCACACAATTCCCACTCCCGAGTGTCGTGCCTGAGTGCCTCTCGTTTGCTCGTGTCTTTGTCGGTTCTCGGTCCTCTTAAGTGCTTAAAAAGACGGCAGCTGGACTTCAGTAGGTTTGTGAAAAGCTTCTGCCTCTCATCCAACAGGCTTATTCAGTTCCACTGTCAGCTCTGAGCACCTACAATGCAGCCTCCAGATCCTCTTTAAACCCCACGCTCACTCCTGGCCTGAGTGGACCTCGACAGCTCACACAAGGGTGGAAATGGGGTGATGTCTTCACACTTTGGCCCCAGTGATGCTCGTCTTCTATCACACCGTGGCTCGTGTATATTATTAACAGTAGGTGTACGAACATCCGGACCCCTTACACGTGGTCAGCCCCACTAGAGGATCTATACCTGTGATTGGTAACAGTTTTGGATGAGAAGCATCTTCATGAACCTAAAAACATGTAGCTCCCCTCTTTTTAAGCACCCAGGAGACTGTTTTGCTCCCAGCATCAGGACTAAGCAACAATAGTTAATAGCTTAGAAATGCAGTAACCAGCACAAACTTCACATAAACACAACAAAGCAACGGCAGAACGTTTGAGTTTTATTGGTAATGACATAAGCAAGCTATGGTTAGACAGCTGGCTGCGTTGTTGGGCATTAAACAACATGGCAGGCTCATCTGGTTTGGTGGATCAAATCGGACTCACAACCCTCTTTCTTTAAGCTAATGTTGGCTAATGCTAGTGTGCCAATGATACAGCCAATCAGGTTGGAGGACTCCCTGGGCTAATCTGGATATGTATAAATGAGTTTATCACCGAAACATCACCAGACAGTCAAGTTGCAGCGAGCTGGCTAATCACCTTCTGCTTGCAAATATTACTGCGAGCAAAATCCTGCCAGTGGGTCGGCTTTACTAGTGTGGTGCCCAACAACTGTTCTCCCCCCCCCCCCCCCCCCCCCCCCCTTGGAGTTTCCTGGTGTTAAATTGGATAAAAATAAAATGTTATTGGTTTTGCATCCCTAATACTCTCTGTTCTCTGGGTCTTTTTAATGTTGACCCAGGTACCATGTTGGAGCTGGTTCAGCATCTCTTCCCACCTTCTCAGTTTAAAGGTACCTGCCTGTTTTACTCCTGCTGGTTGTGTCGACTGAAGCCTGCGCTGCTGCTGCTGCTCGTGGCCTTTTGTTTATTTTCTTTGTAGTGCCCTAACACTGTGTTTGGCCTTTGTTAGGCTTCCATCAGCATATACATCGTCGTTGTTGTTGTTGTTGTTGTTATTATTATGCATCCATCTTTTAGTTGGCTTAAGATTTGGCATGGACTTGCAGGGTGCATGAAATGCGGTGTTCCCAGGGTCTCTTAGTAAGAGTTCAACACAATCACAATGAAATGCACCTGAAATATAAGAACATACACTTTAAGTATGACACTGTGTAAAATGTAAACAGAAATGAAACGAGTTGCAAATTTCATAAACCATTTTTTTCCACAACAGAACAAAAAAACATTTTAAAATGTTGAGAAATGAAAAAGTTGTAATAGGGTCATGCTCATTGAGCTTTTTTAAAACTGTTAGTCAGTCAGGACCGTTTTAGTTAAATACATGTTCCTGTAAATATCTGTGACCTGCGGACGCTGGTTGCTGGATTTTTGTGGGAGGAATGTCGACCTATTCTTGTCTGACGGAGGATTCTAGATGCTCGACAGTCCTGTGTTTCTGTCGTCCTTCTCATTTAATTTCACTGCAGGCCAGTTCAGACTTTTGTATTATGAAGCTATGCTACTATACAATAGATGCAGTGTGGGGTTTAACATTATCATCTTGTCCTTCCCTGAACAAGTGTCATATGTAAGGGAGCGTGCGCTGCTCTAACCACGGTATATAGCTGTGCCCTTTAATGGTGCCTGATCCCCGGGCACTGATGCATCCCGCAGCACCAGCAGCAGGCTTTCATCTGAGCGCAACACGCCCAGAGGTCTTTCTCCTCTGTAGGCCCGAGCATCGAGTGTGCATGTTGCACATAAAGAATTTCAAATTTGGATTTGTTTGACCACACAGCATTTTTCCACTTGGCCTCAGTCTATCTTTGGATCAGCTTTCTGCCTCGTGTTCATTATTGCATGATACAGCCCATGTTTATTTTTTTGAAAAACATTATTGTAAATTTGTTGCACAGCGTTTTGCAGTTTCTTTGCACGCTGGTGAACTTCTGCTGATAAATTAGAAGAAAACAAATCCAGTTTAAACATGTTTTCTGTTCTACTGGGAATGAAATCTGGTTTATGGGATTTCAAATCATTAAATTACTTTTGTGTCATCCTGGGGAGCATTTTATGATTTTGTTTTTATTTGTTGTGTCAAACTCACCAACCAGTGTCAGTGTTGACATGCTGTGCAGAGGACGGCCATGTGCCTCTGTGTCTGCCCATTAGACACACAGGCCTCATTTCCCAGCTCGATCGTTCGCTCACCATCACGAAGAGCCAGTTACAGGAAGCTTATATCAGTAACTGGCTAATGCAGCATTCTCGGCTGCATGCACATTGCAATAAATAGTCAAATATGAGATGCAGATTCACTTTGATAAGTAGTTAAATTAACAATTTAAATTGTTTGCCCACGGGGATTTTCCTATTTCTCTGAGCAGGGTCCAGTACCTCCCAGTACAGAACAGAGTGGGCACAGGTGGCAGCAGACATGTTATTAAATAAGGTGGAGGTGGAGGGTGGAGGCAGGGCTGCAGAGTAGCTTGCAGTTTAAAGGAGCTTAGTTGGAGATTTGCAGCGACAGCTCGGCTGGTACCGTTACTGCTGTGCGAGGGTTTCAGTCGTCGCCGTCTTAGTTTAGTAGCGTGAGCTTTGCTGTCGTCTTTGTTGACGTTGAGCCTCGTGTGGTACTCAGTGAGATGTGATTAACATCATGTCTGTATTGGTGGATCAGGCGAGCCGTAGCGTCCAACATGGGCCACTAACACTGAAACACGCTCACAGACAAAAACGGGCCAATACTTGAATAACCTGCTTCATCTAATAACACATGGTAATTGTAATAATTACTGCTACATGTTTTCCTTTACTAAACACCATGGTAGAAAGATGCAGCCGCGCATGCCCTCACTCATCGTTCCTTAAGCTTCACAGTGTTTCTCAGGGAGCGTCAGCTTGTGTGAGTTCAGCTTACTCTGTCCCAGTACTGATGGATGTATAACGTACACATACGTGGTGGTTATGTAGCTGTGTTAGCTCAGGAGCTTTCTTTGATAACTAGCATAACATCCAGGATCTCAGGCATGTGGTGGCAGCTATACTTCTGATGAAGCTTGTGCAGAGCTGTGATGCGTCAGGAAGTTTGAGACGATCGATAACGAGGCCTGAAAACCTCAAAGTTGCTGGGAGATTTCAAATGAACATGAAATGAGGAGACTGTATGAAATAAACTAATGAGCGACCCAGACTTTGGTGATTTGAAGTTGGTCGTTTGAACACGTTCCCTGCTCTTTCAGGTATCGCCTGCATCGCCCTCTCCTTTGTCGATGCCCACGGTCGGCCCCTTCAAGCTCCGGCTCAGGACGGCGCCGCCCTGCAGAAGTCCGAGAACTGCTCCGTCCCCCTGCACCCGGATCACTTTAATGAGCTGACCGCTGTCGTCAAAGTGGAGTCCATCATTAGCAGCTCAGGTAATTAAAAAGAAATCGCAGTCATTTGTAAATGTTGTCTCGATGTTTCAGTCACAGCAGAACAAAGGAAACAAGTGTTTATCAGAAGGAAAGAATTTTTAATAAAAATATTAGCAGCAATGTTGATGACAGGTCAACAAGATTCGTGCAGCAGGAACAGCTGTGAGTGGTGTTTGGTGCTGGGTGGGTCCATAAATAAGCTTTATTGAAGAGATGCTGGAAACAAGAATTCATCAACACAACAGTGCAGGTTTGGCCTCTGAGGAAGACGAACTGATTTAAAATGAAAATGGAAAAAATGCCTGCTTGTGTTCCTCAGGAATGAATTTTATTGCTCCTATAAAAGCTTAAATCGAGCACAGAGTGAAATGCCCCGAGGAGAGAGCAAAAAGAAATGTATAAATATTCAGTTACTTTGCTCCTTTTTGAAACTTTCAGTGACGTAAATTATCTGTTGAATGTAACCTGCAGCCACGCATGTACGTGACGACTCACAAGCTGCAGATTTGCAGCCTGTAAACAGCTGATGCAGCCTGTAAAACGGCTGGTGCAGCCTGTAAAACGGCTGGTGCAGCCTGTAAAACGGCTGATGCAGCCGGTAAACGGCTGATGCAGCCTGTAAACGGCTGATGCAGCCTGTAAACGGCTGATGCAGCCTGTAAACGGCTGATGCAGCTGTCACTGTCATATCTGCACTTTTATTTTTCATTTGCTGCAGTTTTAAAAATCTCCATATTGTGAAGCTGCCTTCCTGGTGAACCTGAACTCTTTGCAGAAGCTGTTCACACACAGTGACTCGTGATCACAGGCCTTTGTATTTCTACACTTTAATAAGCATCTGTTATCTGAGCTTTGCTGATATTTTATTGAACACCCAGCAGCCAATCAGAGCTGCAGACTGTAAACAAATT
>NC_140453.1:28547326-28817326 GCF_963576455.1 Neolamprologus multifasciatus
TGAGTCAACAAGATGTTCCTTTTTATTGCTTTTTTCCCTTTTTTCACTTATTTGTCTGTTTTGCTTCTAACAGAACCACAGCTGTATGTCCGCTTCGACATCTGGGAACAAGGCAACATTAGCCCCTTACAGCTGAGTGACAAACTGCAGGGGGCACTGCGCCACGCACTGTGTGATGTTGTCATGGAGCTGAGAGTATTGCCAAACCCTCTTTGTGTCGGGGTCCTCTGCCCAGCAACGAAAGCTCAGAAAGAAGAGGCAAAAGGTGAGCTCATTACTGCATCTGTATGCTGGGCCTGTTGTGTCTGCACCTATTTGCAATCAGATTGTACCAAGCAGTCCGATAAAAACAATGCTTTACTGTGTAATATCATTCACCACACTTCTGACACTGTGTCAACAGAAACACTGATGTAATGGCTTATGTTCGAGGAGCAACAGAGATAATTGGCTCTGTCTAAAAGTTTGATAATGGGTCTGAAACGGTCACTATTTACTTCAAATATGCAAATGTAGTCAAAATAGCCAAAGAGGTTTATTTTTCTAAAATGATTTTGACACATTGTTGCTGTGCGGTGCACGGTGATACATGAAAGCTGTGGTCAGCAGCAGTTTCATGTTGTTAAAATGTTTTTGTCTTTAGCAAATAAAATAACAAACTTTCACTGCAAGACAAAACTACAAGCAGATGCACCAAAAGGTTGATTCTGTTCATCTGCACGTCGCCTTCTCATCCTTCAGGTTTCCACAAACTAATAATCAGTACATTCGCATAATGACTGAAAGTAGCACCACTGACTAACAGTGGGTCGTGAGGTCAGTTTCATTATCATTGAGCTGTCATGACCATTGATCAGTGGCCATGAGTGGCGTTCACAGAGAGTTGGGGACTGGCTGCAATCACAGCATGTACGATGGTGCCACAGCCAGGTGTAGGTGTCCTCTATATTTGTGCTTTCTTGACCCGCAGACAGTCCTGTTCCTAAACGCGAGTCTCTTTCGGAGTGGTAGGGGACAATGCCATGGGTTTCCATCATTTGTTTTTTCAGTTTTTTAGTTTAATGCTTGAATCTTGAGCTGGTACAACTCAGCGGATAATTACTCAACCCAAATGGTGCTTGGGTAGGTCTCAAAAATGGATGCAACTGTCCCTGCAGGACTGCTTTGTGGTATCAAAGGGACGTCCTGCTAACCTTTTAACTACAAAGCTGAGCCTACATTATCAATGCCGTCCTCAGACGAGGCGAAGAATTCGGTTTGCTGACAGAATTTCTTTCTGTTACCAACATGTACTGTTGGCCTTTGTACATATTCAGAGAGATGGTTCACCTGCTGCTGCATAATGGCCCGTTTGGCCGGATTAATCCAATATTCATGCTGCTTCATCTGTTTGTGGTCTTCCACACTGATATCATGACACAGATCAGAGGTTTAATGATGGTGATGAGAGAAAATTGGCAAGTCGTCCTCTGAGCTGATAATATCAGCACAAGCAGACTTAGATGGGTCACAAAGGACAACAAATTACCCCACACTTTGGAATTTGTCAGATAACCCAGAAGCATTTCATCTGTTTTTGGTTAACCCAACATCAGAGGATGACTTGGAGGAGACGCAGCACATACTGAAGCTGCAGGGCTTTTGTGGAAAGGTAGAGTTTTAACACGTTGGTACGACAGACTGATTTCCTTTTCCTGTTTGAATGTAGTAAAGCTCCTCCCATGTTATGTTTGACCCTCATGTAATTGGTCATGAAATCCCTCCTTTATCAGGCTTATTTGCCTAACAGACTAAATGAATAATCTAGAAGCATGTGGGGTATTTGGATGCGGGCGTTCGTGACACCCGGTGGCAGAAAGCAGAACAGCATGGAGGATCTCGCTGCAGCCACTCTTGGGAAACGTTTAAGACTTTAATTGAAGTTTGATTGTGAAATGTTCTTCAGGGCTGCTGATTCCTTTGCCCGAGGCGAGAGAGGTGAAGGACAGCCCCAGGCAGCGCAGTGGCTCAAGGGTTTTTAAAACCAGTCCATCTCCGATCAGCTTAATCCAAGCTGTAGGAGGCGCCCCCACGACAGGAAGTAGCACACCCGAGTCCACCACGCCTACTGGCAAAAGCACTCGCCGCAGCTTCTGGGACATACTGGTCAGTTACTGTCTTTCTACGTCAGCATTTTGTGATCATTTAAAAAACAATCGTTCCTTTTTTGCACAGATCTCAGTGCTTGTTGACTGTTCGTCTAGTTTTGACAGATCAGATGTGTTAAACAATTTGAAGTCGTCACAGACGTATGAAAGCATGTTTCTTTCCCTCCATCAGAGTAAGCCAGACTCGGCCGAGCTCGGGAGCCCCAAGACGACAGACGACATTGTGCAGGAGAAAGGAGAGGAGGGCCGAGCAGCGCGCCGCAGACACAAGACGGAGACTGTGAAGCAGCAGTGGAGCCAGGACAAGACGGTGGCCGTGGAGCTAGAGCAGACCCAGAGGTGGGACCCACTGAAGCCACTTTGAGTTATTACTGCTGAACACTAACTGCATCAGGAAGCTAGAAATCATAAAGAGTTTAACCTTATGCAGTCCTTGGAGGTAACACGGACGCAGCGTGGGCTGTGCAGTCCCTTCTTCTACTTCATGTAAGAGTGTGATATAGCAGGACCAATCATTATTAATGAAAGCTGCACGACACATTATATATGCAGCGTTTCTCCTGTGTGGCCCTCAATCATATATTGGCCCCTCGGGTTCATACTTGGACATTAATGCTTTGAGAGCCGCTTGTTTAAAGCGCATTAAAACTTTATATGGAGAGGAAAGCACGAAGAGCTGAAATTATTCTGGTCTGGTTTAGAAGATCTTTGGTGCCAAATTTAACCTCCTGAGACACAAACTCCTTCATGGCATTTTTAATTTCTCTTTGCTGTTTAGGCTGAGTGGATGTAAAAACAAAGATCTTTTTACCTGATGTAGTGTCTGAGAAAAATGAGATCCACATATGAGGACATTCGTTCTATATCTCGATAGAACAGTGGTGGAATAATTGTGGTCTAGACAACCCAAAATGTGACGCCAGGTCCTAGCAGGCGGGTCTGCACCATGTATGGAGAAAGCTGATGGGTGTAAGCTGCTGCAGTCTTGCTGGTGGCTCTTCAGTCTCAGGCTGTACAGATGCACACAGCTGCTGCATCGTCACCATTTAGCTTCACTGGCATTTTGATGCTGTTAGATTATTGGCTGCTGCTCTGGTTGCCTTTTGGACTCACCAGTGACTGTGTTTACAGATGAAAGATCCCAGCTAATGCTAGCAAGACTGGTTAGCAAGTTGCTGTGACTGACAGGCTGTTAGCTGGTTCGTGTGCAGTTGGTTTCACAGTCAGACGTCTTCCAGCGCGATCACGATGCCCGTTTTCAGAAAAGGCTAAGACAGCATGATGCTTGGAGTGGGCAGAGTCACAGTGCCAGTACTGTCCACTTCATATTTAAAGATTAAATATTTTACCATTTTTGTAGTGTTGTCATTTCTGTCTTAAATATGGAGCTGAGAAAGCAGAATCCTACCCGACCACCGCTGCATCACTGATGGCAGGCAACAAGCCTTTAAACCACCAAAGCAGGTTTTCTCTCTGCTGTGAGTCCCATAAAAATGTGTTTTAATGAAGTGTGGGGGGTTTGTGGCTGTGCAGGAGGCAGCTGTCTCAGTTTGAGGAGGGAGACGCAGGCACTCTGGACCCCATTTACCAAGATATCTGCCAGCCATGGATAACTTTCATGGCCAAACTCGGTAAGTTTTATCTCTACATTCGTCCAGAATCTGAAACTTATTTGAGAAGTTGGGGGTTTATATTCTGTGAGCGCTCACACTCTGTGTTGCTCTCAGGTTGCCCCTCCATTCAGCAGTGCACAACTAAAACGGCCTCACACTTCCTGCTGCCGTCCATCTTGGCAGAGATCGTCAGTTTGGTCAGCTCGCTGGCCGCCGACACAACAGTGAAGACGTTTCGAAAGACGAGGTGAGTTTTTACATGTTTTTCATGATCATCACTTGTACCTTCCTAATGCTGAGAGCAATAAAAACACTGAGTTGTGATATTTTTTGTTGCCGAGGTGCATGAAAGCTGTTGTTGTGCTCTGACATTCAGAAACACCTCAGCTGAGACTCTTCAGCTCAAATGTCGATTGTTGCTTCCAATGCAAACGACATTTCAACAGCTTTCGTTCACTTTCATCTCTGCAGCTGATGCTCCCACTGCGTTCTGCACTTACTCATCAAATGGCAGCTACTTTCAGTCTCCTCATGCTTTCAATCATTTTGACTCTTCAGCTGGAATTTGAACGACTTTTATTGGTTATAAGTCAAACTTGCTTTCATCTCTTTCAGTGCAGCGAACAAATTGTTCTCAGCCTTCGTGGCAGCCTGCTCATTAGAAAACACTGTGAATAAGAAGTGTGCGCTCTCTGGAGCCAGACAACGTCTTTGTTGCTGATTGTTGCCACACAGATACCAAGTCACTCGAAAATCAGTCCTTTAGACATCTCAGACATATAATCAGTGAACACGACTATAGACACACAGTTTTACCTTATAGATGTGAAGTTAGGCGCTGTTTTGGGTTGTTACCGCCCCCAGTTCATCCTCTGTCAGCCCTTTTATTTCTCCTGCTTTACAGCAGCGTTTATTGTGATTGGCTGCCCCTCACAAACTAAAGGTTTGAAGAGCAGCTCGTGTTGGTGACGTTTAGAAAAAAACTCTTAAACTGAGGATTTTGAGCAGCTGCAGCTTTGGGTCACACTCAGAAACACTTAGACTGAGCTCAGGGGGCCGAGCAGGTCATCTACTAATCAGAAGGTTGGTGATTGGATGCCTGGCTGCTCCAGTCTACATGCACAAGATACTGACCCCAGGTTTCTCTCAGCTTCATCCACTGGAAGGCATCCAATGCACTTAGCCATAGAAACAGTGCTTCTGTGGGACGTGTTGTATGAAGCAGTTTGAGAGCTCAGGTAGAGTAGAAGCCATATCTTTGGAAACTGTTAACAGGATATTTACCGTACCTGCTGGGCGCCCTCTGACTGCACACTGCCATTAAAGTCGTTCAGCTCTATAATATTGCAGCTGTTTTATACTTTTTGCAGCTGCCCCACATCTGGAGACCATTTTGTGCCGCTCCCTCTTGGCCAGAACCTCAGCCAACCACCGGACGCCGTGAGGAGCTTCATTCTCATCGGCCGCAACTTCCATCAGTGGCACTACAGCACAGAGCAAGGTAACCGCCGCAGTACCAGCCGTTCACATCAGCCCCTTACTGCCTTCCCCTCTGTGCTGCACAGGCCATGCATCACTACCTCGACTCAACAGCCTTTATGGTTGTTTCCTTTTTCTCCAATTCATCAGGAAATCAGAATATTTGATTAGAAATGAAGGCCGTTCATAGATTTGTGCAGCCCTGATACAGATGTAGCGAGTGATGAGTCTTGAACAGCTGTTCAAGTACGAGTATATCAGTGTCATCCATCCATTTTCCAAGCCGATCCCAGCTGACCTGTAAGTGGGAGGTGGGGCACACTCTGGACACCATACTTGCATAGAGAGACGTCCACACGTTCATTCACACCTACAACCAATTTAGAAACACCGGTTAACCTAACATACGTGTCTTTGTTCACGGAGAGCCACACAGGCAAACTCACACTGAGCCCAGCTGGCCCCAGATTTAAACCCAGTATTGATAGTGAAGCGACAGTGACCACATTATATTATTGGAGGGCGATATGTTCAAATGACACATTGTTAGATTTATATTTGATCATCTACAAAGTAGCAGAATTTGTAGAATAACTGTTAATTACTTCATCTCCCTCCTGCTTAATTACAAACAGTTGACAGATGAGCAGAATCGAGGCCAAACAAAACAAGATGAAGGTAACAGAACGAGCTGCAGCAGGACGGCACAATGCAAAACACAGGATAAATGTCAATAACAGGATAAAAGCATTTAATGAGAAATGATCAAAAATAATTGAAAAGCAATAAACAGGCTTATAAAGACGACGAGAAAGAGAAAAACATCACATAAAAACACATAATGTGTTGTTGCTGGTTCTGAGCCTGTTATGTGCTCGAGTCATGTGTTGCTTCTAATGAGCTAAAATGACTCAATAATAAAGTAAAAGCATGTCAAATAAAAGTCCAATAAACACATTATCCTGTGATGTTCTTTGTGTTTCCTCATTATTGTAATCAATCACATCTCAGTCTGTAGTTCGTCTCATGCAGCTCAAAGAGCTTCACAGACTGAAAAGACGACGATGAGACAAACAAACTGAAACTAAACAGAAGCTGGAATAAAAGTGCACACAGAGGTCGCCACTGACTGAAACATCAATGAGAATTAGCCCCAAGTCCAGTGTTGTGGTTCTACGGTGGAACAGGAAGGAACGTGCGCTCCCAGTTTGGAGGAAGTTCATGTTAACGTCTTGTTCATGAGTGGAGTGGGAGACAAACAGTCAGACAGTCCGTCCTGGTGAGAAAGAGCCGAGTGTGAGATCGATGCTCTCAGCTTCCTGGTCTGTCTGCAGTCCTACAGGGTGAGACGACCATGGGTGTGTGTGGGGGCATCGCCCTGTCTCACCCTCAGAGGGGGTGAGTAACTTGGCCATGGGGTAAAGACAAGCAGCTGTTTGATATCGAGCCAGCTGAGGTTGTTTAGGCGTCTGACCTGGATGCCTGCTGGGGGAGGAGTTTATGGTTGACTCGGTAAAGCTGGACCGTGTGCTGCAAACATCTCCACTATAAGCAGCAGAGGATGGAAACACAACAAAGTTACACAAACAAACAAAAAAGAAACCTCCTGGAGAAAGTTGATTAAACATCATATAGTTGAATAAAACGCTACATTATAAACTATAGTAAATAATTACCAAAAACTAAAAAGCCAAAACAATAAAACTATAATTTACATATAATAAACAAACAAAAACGATGGCTATAAAACATAAACACAGTTTAATTTAATATATTAATGTAACTGTAGTGTAGTTTATATCTTATGAGTACTTTCAGGTGTCCAATGAGTGCAGTCTGTTTTTGTCTCATGCTGAGCTTCTGTTTCTTCTGTTTCTAGTTTTTTCTCATTTATTCGACTAAAATAAAGTTCGGCCTCGTTTCTGTTGATTTGTGTCGCAGCAGCTAATCACACAAAGCTGCTCTAGTGAGAATATTCTTCAGGTGAAGCTGTTCTATTAGCAGGAGAGGCTGTACAGACTGTCTGCAGCATGTTGCTAACACTTAACAGTCGTGTGGAGGAGACGCTCCGTGTGTTTCCTGTCCAGCTTTGAACGTGCTCTGTCCTCGCCGCCGCTGCTCTTTGATTCTGTGTTTCTCTGTCCGCGCTCGCAGCTCTCTAACATCTGTCTTATTTTTGTTTGCTTACATCGGTTTGTGTCGAGCTGTGTTTCACTGTCCACGCCGCCGTGCTGTTTGTACCTCCTCTGTTTACCCACAGAAGACAGTTCAGATGAGGAAAACAGCCCAGTGCTAAATAGGTTCACACGTAAGTTTGCTCCTCAGCTCAACAACTTTCATGGTTATGGGATTTTTTATGGCTGCGTTTTGTCAATATATTGTTTGTTTGTTTGTTTTTGCTATACTATCAACAGCTGAAATGTATGTAAACCCAGCGAGCTTTCACAGAGAACAGAGTACGTCACATGTTGACATGAAAGTCTCAGTGAGTCAGTGTGATGAACAGATGTTAGCGTGTTCGCCTCTTCAGTTAAACTAAAGTTTTACTTTAAGACCTGCAGTTTTTTAAAATCCATGATCTGAATTTAAGGCATTAAAATGTCTTCAATTCATTTTTAATGGGTCTTAAAACTTTTATGAAATTTGTTTTACATTATAAATAAAACACGACTAAAGTTGCATTAACTTCAGTCGTGTTTTTAAATGTATTGATCACCCTGTAACAAAACGGAGCCGTCATAAAACGATAACCACTGATGCTAACTATGTAGCCTCATCAGTTAATCAGACTAATTGTTTCGCTGTGATAACAAAGTTTTTAATGTGGACTGTATAGAAAACGTGGATCTGTTCATGTGACGTCCTCTTGTTCATCCTCGAGCTACGACTGTGAAAGCCGCGGGATACTCGATGCTCATTGGCTAACAGCTCGATCATAGTTTAGAAAATAAATGTATTTTTATTTTTGACTTCTTTACAATCAGACTTATTTCTGCAGTTAGAGTTTCCCTGCACTGGAGCCCATGTCTGGTTCTTATTACACTACATGCACCACGTGTTGGACCTTTGAATTCAAGCGTTTTCGTCCTTTTGCTGAATCAAAGTGTTCAGCACAGCCGCTGTTTGTGGGAGTTCTGTGACTCTGTAATAAGATGGCACCAAATGTCTCCCTCCACTATAACTGTAAGTGGCATTACTGCTGCGTGGACGTCTTCAGGAAGTCCAGCAGCGCGACCTCACAGACCGTGTACTGTTACAGACTGAGTGCTGGCCCAACACTGAGGCGTTCATATCAAACAGCTTCTCCTGTTTTATATGAATATGTAGTAATGTAATATAGTAATAACACCCACAGTCATCAGAGGATCAGCTGATCGTGCCAGATTGCAGGTGCAAACTTTGAACCTGAATTACGAGCTTCCTCACAGTCCGAGCAGCTCAGGACTCTGATGCACTGACACTTTACCAGTGTTGTGAGAAACACTCGTGTTTATGCGTTTATGATGTCAGCGATTCTTTTTTTCAATAGTTTCTCCATAGCTTCAGAGTTTGGATGAATATCACTCATTTATACTTCTGAGGTAACAAATAAATAACTAAACCTCTGACAACACGTAAGCGTGTGTCTCTGCCACAAACCAAAGTGAAGTAAAACCAGCCGTGACTTTGTGTCACAGTGACGAGGAGAATAAAACGCGCACATTCAGAGAAAGTGTACGAGCTGTGTGGTTGCACTCATACGCTTTTATAAAGCTGCAGCACCAACAAGTTTAGTTTAAGCGCACCTTAAATCATCTTGAAGCTGAAATGCTGTTCGACCTTTCTGTGGTAATGACATTACTTCATCATTCTCTGCGTCCTTTCTGCGGAGATATCACGCCCGCCGCTCGCAAACGGGTTTAAATCTGTTTTAAATGATAACCACGTTTCTTCACTCCTGATAATCAAGCCAACACGGTTTTTGTGTGAACGCTGTGATGTCAGAAGCAGCATCACAGTAAAGCTTTCACTCTCAGTCAAACCTCAGAAACCACAAAACCTCCCAGGAAGTGAAAAGCCTGCGAAGCAGCTGCCCGCTACATTTGTATTTAAAGTTATGTTCGTCTGACAGTTCAGTAAAGATTGTCATCAGAGTCAGTCGGGACTCTTTGTTAAAGGACATGACACAGCCTGCTGGGCAGCTTTGTGTTGCTTTGCTGTTTCACTGACTTTGTCTTTTCTGTCCAGCTCATAAAGGCTTCCAGCGCTTCGATGCTCTGGAGCAGAGCGACTCGCTCGGTCCGAGCCAGGCCGGGGTGGGAATGGCTCCTCGCCAGAGGTTCCTCTTCATCAGCATCCTGGACAAAAAGGTGATTTGGGATATGGAGGCCTCTGTGTACTCTGTATATCCCTCAGGCCGGGCCGAGAACAAGATCCCAAAGGGTCCTATTGTAATGGCTTTCAAATACATGAACTTGTCCTTAGATGTGTTTTTGTCAATAAAGATGGTGCTCTGACAGCGCACGTGTATAAACTGCCTGCAATAATGAAACTGTGTGACATATAAGCACACGTGCCAGGTTATTAGCCAAAGATCTGTTTTGAATCCTCTACGTTTTAAACCTTTATTAGTGTGTTTTTGAAGCCAGATGCTGTCATTTTTCTGTAAAGCAGATTTACTTTGCCTTTGTGTATAAATAAAGTTACCTTGAACCTTCTGATATCTAAATTTCTCTGATATCTTTTCAAAAAGGTAGCACACATGTCCTCATTGTGCTTCATAATTAAGCTGTGGAAGTACAAGTGTGCTCTTTAAAACATAATTGTAATGCGTCACCATTGGTTCTCCAGGTGACGCTGTACAGCTACAACTGGTCCGTGGATTTGGGCGCCTCTCTGAACCGCGAGCTGGTGCGTCTGGTGAAGTGGCAGAATGCGCGGGCTCATGTTGTCCACTGCCTGTTCAATCAGAAGATGGGTCTCTTCCATCACTACTGCTTTTCCGACGCTCCCATCCATGAAATAGACTCCAAGCAGGTAAAAACACTCTGGCACAGTTTGTAATGTGGTGTGTTGTAAGCAGGCCGACAGCAGTGCAGGAAGAAAAGCATCATGGGAATTGTTAGTTCTTTGTGATGTCTGTACACAAAGTGAGTCAGAGAGAGCACACAGAGGATTTCAGCAACGAAGCACCATTTAGTACATAAACTGTACCTCAAAGATGGCCTTAACTGGTTGCTGAATGCACGTTTTAAAAACAGGACGGCGTCACTGCGTCTTAGGTTTTAGGTTATGAGCAAAGCTGTTGTCTTATAAGTAATCAGGTAATCAGACACAAATAAAAAGCTTACTACATTCTTTTTTTCTGTGTATAAACAATGTAAAACACTTTTTGGTGACCCCTGTTTTGTTTACATACACGTTACCAAAGTCTGTCTCTGAGGATACTTCATGCAGTCTCCTCTAATATTTACAGGCCCCAAAATGCTTTGCTGGCTAGATTGCACTACATGACTGGAGCGCAGCATCAAACTGTTAAACTGTACAGTTGCACACTTCCTACAAAATCCAGCAAAACATACTTTACGGTCCAGTTACCCCAGCAGGTATCTAGTAGCTCAGTCTGCCCTCACCTGTCAGTCATCGATTCTTAAAAATAGAGATTAATGCATTTTTGATACAAATCTGCTGATATGCTTTTTGACCGTTAAGCACTGACTTCATTTTTTAGCCCTGGAGATTTATTTTGGGTTCAATATCCCTTACTTTATTCTAACTTCATTTGTGTGTGTATATATATATATATATACACACAAATGAAGTCAGTGTTTAACGGCCAAAAAGCATATCAACAGATTTGTATCAAAAATGCATTGATCTCTATGTATGTGTGTGTATATATTAGGGGTGCAACAATACACAAAATTCACGGTTCGGTTCGATATTTTTTCGATACAAAAGAAATGTTCATGCCTTTTTAATTTGTCATTTATTAAAATTACAAATATATAGTTTAACTCAAACGTACAGTTTTTAAATCTGATGGAGAAATCCCTCATCTTTGGAAAAGAGAGTTTATTACAGAGAAATGTCTCTTTTCAAAATAAAAGCTCTACTATACGCTTCTTCTGGGCTATATTCTCAGCAGCATATTAAACATATCAGGTCCCCATAAGGAGAATCATGTGCTAACGGCTGTCTAAATGACTCGGCTAAAGTTTGTAGCATGCTGCTTGTTGTTTTTGTCTGCTTCCACTTGTCTTTGCACTAGGATGATGTCGGAGTAAATGTGCAGTCATATTCGTTGTGTTCCCACTAGTGCTGTCAGCGTTAATCTGAAATGACGTTAACGCCACAACACGGCAAATCTCCGTTAACGAGCTACCGCGGATCGCCCCGTGCGTGGGGCTGGACGGCTAACACGTTAACGAGCTAACTGCGCTAACGCACTAGTTCCCACCAATGTAATTGAGCATTGCTTGGCACATCCGACATACTGTTTTACTTTAGTCCATGACGCGCTTACCTTCAGGGTCATACGTCACATGAAAACCAAAATAGTTCCAAACGCCAGATCTGAATGAGGGTGGGGGAGGTTCAATTTGCCATGTTGCAACGAGCTTAGCTTCTGTCTTGCTAGCTTGCCCTGCGCTCAGTGAATCTGCGCTCGACAGTGCAGCCTAGGCGGAGTAGTCGAACGCAGATCCACTGAGCTCTCAACACAGACAGCACCGTCAGA
This sequence comes from Neolamprologus multifasciatus, assembly GCF_963576455.1. Taxonomy (NCBI): domain Eukaryota; kingdom Metazoa; phylum Chordata; class Actinopteri; order Cichliformes; family Cichlidae; genus Neolamprologus; species Neolamprologus multifasciatus. The sequence goes on from NC_140453.1 coordinate 28,559,284, forward strand.
AGAAAAGTTGATAAAATAAATTAAACAATTAGTATTGTTCATACATATGCGTACCGAACCGAAAGCCCTGTATCGAACGGTTCAATATCGATACGAGTATCGTTGCACCCCTAATATATATATATATATATATATATATATATATGCAAGGCAGTCAAAGCAGTGAAAGTTGAAGGTAAAGTGTTCTGACAGAGGAATCAGTTCCAACTCCAGTCATACTGACTTTATAAGAGAAGCTGCAGTATGGACTGAAAGTAGTATTCGAGGATTTGATTTGGAAGCCAGGGTGTATTTTTTATTCATGGTATTTCAGCACCTGCTGAGTCACCAGCAGCTCTCTCACAGTCGGTGCTGTGCTTGTCCTGCATTAGAGAAAGAAAGCAGGCAGCTAACTATGATCAGCCATCATGTGTTCACATGTGGTGACAGCAAATGACCAGTGTCAAACTCACTGCAAAGGTTCTGTGGCATCAGCGCTGTGGCAGGCACCGCGTGCTTCCTGTAATGACACGCTGTGTTAAGCGAGTCTGCAATGACTGACGGGCCTGTGCTGCTCAGTTATTGTGCAGCTGTGGAATACGATCTGCACAGGCGTGTTCTTCATATAAAAGCAGCATTAACGCTGCTTTATGTCAGACATGGTCCTGCTCAACGATTGCTCTGGGAGAATAATCACAGCCTTCTTTCTTTTTATAACAGCAATATAAAAAATGACATCAGAGAAACCTTAGCAGCATTTTCAGCCCCCCCGCCCCCCCCCTTAGACCTCTTGTTTGCAGTGTGCTGAAACACCTCAGCCTTGCCTCTAAAAAGCTCAGCTGCACCTTCTGTTTCTGCTGCATCTGGTGGGGAGCTGGTGAGGAGAGCAGGATGCTAGCTCAGGTGGAATCAGCCTGGGAGGGTAGCATCTGCACTCGCACTGTCACAGGCGGCAGCAGCTCCCGGAGCACGCTTCATGCAGCTGTTGTATCCCGAGGAGGAATTTGTGCGACTCCCACATGGATGTTGATGTCATTACTTGATCCAGCCTGTTAGTGGTCCTCGTGCTATTTCTGAGTTCCAGTGACGACGTGTCACAGTAATGTGTTTTCATCTTGTGCTATGATACAGTAGTTGTATAGAGAGCTGCAGGGCTGCATCTCTGTGGCTCCTCTTACAAAAAGAATTTGAAAATTGTCGTGGCTTATTACAGTAAATAAACATCATTCATGATTTTTGCAACATGCACACAAAATGCTGATGTTAGGCTATGACAGTTGTAGTCGTGGGACTTTAACCACCTCTTAGCATGTACGTTATTAGCCCGAGAGGTTTATTCTGAATGTGAGTGTCATCTTTAAATGAGCATTTCTTGCTTTTGCATCAGAACCATTTCTGTTTTGCTCTGTTTGTCCTCCTGCAGCATTTTCTGTACGATCACTGTAAAGTTTGGATTTTTAGATACAAGAGGTGTTTATTAACGTTGGTCTGCTACTAGTCACCCCTACAACACGTATCTCATGTAAAATATTCAACATTTGGGAGATGCTGCAGTAGGGCTGCACGATTAATCGTTAGAAAATCGCGATCTCGATTCATACCTATGTGCGATCTCATTTCCAAATGACAACGATTTAAAAAAAGAAAAAAGACGACGATTGTACCGCATTTTGATCCGGGACGTAATCTGCATGAAAACAAGCGCTCACTCTTCCTGCTCAACAAATGACGAGGGCGGAGCTTATACCACGTGATACAGAAGCTGGCTGCTAAAATTAGCAGGGAAAACAACGGAGAGCACGTCAGGGATGACGAGAAAGTGACAGGAGAAAATCCGTCCCGGTCGACCACCCAAACATCAATAACGGGAACCTTATACAGCGCTTCCCTATACCGTCGACCTCCCGCAGGCACAAAGAAATTACGGAGGCTGTTACTTATCACCTGACCAAAGATATGGCTCCATCAACACTGTGCAAAAGGAGGGATTTAGGAGAATGATCAACACCCTAGACAAACGCTACACAGTGCCGTCCCGCAACTATTTTTCTATTGTTGCACTACCTGCTCTATACACGCAGTGTCGAGCAACGGTGGAGACGAATTTCAAGCAGTACAACATTTTGCTGCAACCACAAAACGTGAGACATTTGTTGTTTTTATGTTTATTTATTGTTTTTATGTTCAATCTCAACTGTTACGAAGTTGATGTGCAGTTAATAAGTGCAATAAATATTTATACTGGAAAAGAAAATCGTGAGAGAATCGTGATCTCAATTCTAAGCCAAAAATCGTGATTCTCATTTTATGCAAAGTCGTGCAGCCCTATGCTGCAGTGTGCAAACTGTTTTCAGTTCAGTCCAAAAAGATTTGCGATCGACATGCTGTATGAATATTGGCAGGCAAAGACTGTCACTGAATGCTCTTCCATATTTATGCCACTTGCAGCTTCATCAGAGCTCGCCGTGGCTCGATCCAGCTTTGTTTTCTGTTTTGAGTGTCTCAGCAAAAACTGCTGGACACCCTTTATTAAATATGGAGTTTTGGATCAATATGCAGTTGATGGTGTTGGCAGCAGAAACCAAAACAAGATTTTTCAGCCACGCGACTAAGCGTTTTCATTTTCCTTGATTATTACCCTTCTCTATCTGCTGTCTTCTTCTGTTGTCCGGATCATATCCTGGAAATATAACCCTGTCACATCAGCGGCCTTGTTTTCCAAAATGGAAGACTTAACCACCTCAGTGCAATTTAGCCTCTGTCAGTTTCCATTTATCCTCCTCGATTATTTATGATCCTCCCTCACATTGAGGGCTTTGGCTTGTAGGTTTCTATAGTCTGCTGTGCCGCCTGTTTAATAACAAAGCATTTTTGTTTGCAAAGCATTTTTTACATCTTCCCTCCCACTCTCACACATCAGCTGTCACATCAGCTTCGCTGCTCTGAGGACAGCAGTGCAGAAAGGCTCCACTTCCACAGCTACTGATTGATTTTACAATCTTTTTTTCCTGGTGGGATGGAGGGGGTGTCATGTGTGATAGTGCACTACAGACGGCTCGAGAACTGGGCGACTAAAAAGGCTTCTGTGTCGGAACATCTGGAGAAATGTAGGCAGAGAAAGCAGAGTGACGGCCTCAGCGCCTACTGCTGAAATACAAGAGCCGTCATGGAAATGATAAAGCTGTCACACCACAGAGGTTCTCAAAAATCAATTAAGACTAGCATCGTGCAGCATTAGCGTAGATAGAACATTGATTTGTAATCTGATGTGAGGACAGTTTATCAAGCTTAGTTTGTTTACTGAGCGCACAGATGTGAACCTCACAGATGTGAACCTCACAGATGTGAACCTCACAGATGTGCACGACTACTGTATAAACATGAAAAAGGATTTGAAGAGACGTGAAAAATGAGGCACAGTCAAAAACTTTTATTTAAATATGGTCTAATCCCCAACCGGTTTGATGTCAGACAGACACGGACCGGCCTTTAAGGTGTGGTGGATAAATACAACAACATAAAATAAAACCTGAGCCTCAACTCTCGCGGCCCGGTACCAAACGACTCACGGACCAGTACCGGTCCACGGCCCGGGGGTTGGGGACCGCTGGTCTAACCTTGTGACGAATGGATTCAGAAACCCTCTCATATTATGTGAAGGAGTGATTATTTAACCCTTTAAAACCGGTCAGAGCAGCACGCTCTGTTTTGAGTAACTACTTTTAAATCCCGGTAGCTCTGCAACCACGTGAGCTAGCGCAATAATTTTTTTGCATATGAAACCGGAAGAGTTGTACTTACATCTTATGCCATCAGCTTGTCCTCGGTCACAGTTTCCTTCCACATATAGTTTTGCAAAAACTGCATAAAAAGCACTTGTAGGAACAAAAACATAATATTCCAGAAACACGCTTTGCTGATCCGATCAGCTGTTTGTAACACTTCCTACATTGGATTAGAGTCAGCGCGAACTATCACATGTCCTCCATGACCTGCCCGAAACCGGAAGTGACGTCATTTTCGCAGTAATGTAGTTTTTTACCATCAGGGCCTCATGAGCCTATACTGGTGTTTTTAAAAGTTATGTTTGACTTCATGACTTTCTGTGTGGTTTCTGGGATGCTTAGGACTCATATTGCACTGCTGGAAATAGTTTATTTTGATGCATATGCTGCTTTTTTGCAAATTTGCATTATAATATTTATTTTCGTTTTTCCTGCAGTGTATAAAAATTGGTGTATTTCAAAAATAAAACTATGAAGACACTCAAAATAAATTTCCTGTGGTGGGAAACTATTTTGTGCAACTTTTTTGTATTTACAGTTTTGAGGGATAAGCCTCTTAAATTTCTCTAACTAGAAATATATGTTAAAAAACAAAAACGATTTTCAATTTTTTTGTAGTTTATTGCACTTTTTTGCAATTTATGTAATTACTATGCACTTAATGCAGACATATTGTTAAAATTTAGGCTGTAATGGTTGTATTGATGTGTAGCAACTTGAAATGCTCCCAAAAATGGCTCCACAGCATGTAAAAATATAATATAAGCTCTGGCGGACTTGGTTCTATGGTAGGTCTTAAAGGGTTAAAAAGCTGCCACCTCATGTTGCACAGCCATGTTTTTCACGTCTTCTTTTCAGAACAAGAACTTTTGAATTGTTTCGTTTAGGGGACATCTGTAAACTATAAAAACAAACACCTCTGTTAACAGGCCCCCTGCTGGTGGTGATAAATGTGAGGAAGAGTCCTGATCTGAGCCAAAGCGCTGTCCATGCAGACTAGCCAAAGGCCCAGCGACAGTGGGGATTGAGTATTTTGGGATCATTCGATTAAACTCCTGGAGGAGATGCGTCTGTAGGACACTAAGCGACGAGGTCTTTGGTGACTGCTCTGCTCTTCTGGCTCAGATCAGGAGATAACTGTTGGATGATTAGCATACAGTACTTAGCCTGTTGGCCAGCTTGTTTTCCAGCATGGAGAAGTATCCAGAGAGCAAAGAGTGCCACCCTTCCTCCACCAGGTCAAGCCGACCATGGTGGTGTTTAAATAAATCATGTAATGCAGTTTTAGTTTGAATGAAAGTTCAGTAAAATCCAGCAAAATGTCATGCACAGTGTGAGCAGAACAGACTGAAGCAGGGACTTATTAGACCCCGCTCTGCAGACAATGACACCAAATGCCCTTTCAGTCGTCTCCCTGTGGCCAATAACAAAACAAGCGCAAAGAATAGAAAGAAGCAAACTTTTCCTTTCCCTCCGATGGCCTCGCTCTTCATCACGGCATTACTAATGAGTGCGGACAGAAGGCAGAGTCAGAGCAGCAGAAAATTTGCCTGAACAGAACTTCATCTGTCAAGGTCCTGATGAGAAGCAGAGGGAGCACCAGTGCACGGTTTGACCCCCCAGCCTGTGGGCATGGTGCAGCCAGCACTGCCACACGAGGGGCATCTGGGCCCTGAGCTGCTCCGCTGAGCAAACTCCCCCAAAAGCTCCTGTCAACAGCAAAAAAAGACGAACAGACAAAACTAAAATACAGCGCGGCGACTGTAGCACGTCGCTGCGTCATGTGATAGAAATGTGCTTCCTGTCTGTGGTCATCCTCACTGTTGTGTCCGAGGCTTGAGCCTCCTCAGGTTAAGGCAGAATTAATCACCTGATTAACACAGACTAAGTAAAGATTTCATGTATTAAACACTTTTAAAATGAGTTTGAATGTACCATATAAAAACAAGACCTTTACAGATTATTGAGTTCCCTCTTGCTGTTTGTGAAATGACGTCTTTGTGAAGGACGTGGGTCCAGACTTCTCTTCTGCTGTCTGAGTAATGACAGCCAGCAGTCACCACCACAACCATTAGATCCTCCAACACAAGCTTCTCATTAGGAAACCTTTGACTTTAAACACTGCTGTGCTTGGCGCAGATATAAGCTAGGGGTGGGGGGAAAATGGATACAGTGTAGCATGGTGATATTTTGTTTGCTAATAATGTATGGATACAGGGACAGCAGAAATCGATACTTTGTTACAAAAAGGTTTTTGTGCTCTGACTTCAGAGCATGTTGATCCTTTTTCTGAGCAAGAATCCTGACATTCCTTCACTGTCCAAATGTGTTTCACTTGTTTATGGCAGCAATAAACATGACAGTTTACTTATTTTAATTTAAGACATGTTTTATTTTAATTAAGTTTAAAACTTTTTTATTTAATGTAAAATTATATTTTGTTTTAATTTACTTTCAAATTCTTCAGTTGCTGAAGGGGCTGCATAGTTTTCATAAACTGCATAGTTCAGAATAGCTATAATTGTACCAGATGGTTGTTCAGTTAAGTTGGACTAGACTGTAATACAAACCGTTCAGTTTGTCAACAATCAAACTGAAATGAGAGAAAGACTGAGTGTGAGACTTTGATATTAGAGAAAATGAATATTGATAAAGTTTACCTTTATGTACAGAATCTGAATATCGCAAAATATTTTTAAAAATTGCAATAATATCGTATCGTGCGTTAAGTATTGTGATAATATCGTATCGTGGGATGTATGGTGATTCCCACCTCTAATATAAGCTAGCATTTGTTAACAGTAGCCCGGTGAAAGCCTGCTTGGCCAGACAGGAAACTGCGATTCACTCGACAACTATGTAATAAAAGTGGTTTTCTGAGGTTACTCAGGAGGTATTTAGCTGCTAAGTGAGGTGATGGCGTCATTAATTATCGAGTTATTCTCTATCTTGATCAGGATCCCAACCCATTCCTCGGACCCTCCATGGAGCCTGATGCGTTGCTGCGTAGCGCAGTCCCTCCTCTGCCCAGTAAAGAGCAGGGCAGACTGGGAAACTCCGGTCGAAGTCTTGCTCCGCTCCACTTTCCCTCCGAGCTGCTTCCCTTTGATGAAGCTCTGAGGGACGTCTGCACCATTCGACCTTTGATGGATGGAGATGTGGTGGCTCGACATGGCAGCCAGCTGTTGGAGATCAAAGCTGCCGAGCGGCGAGGTGAATAGTTCGACTTGTACATTAAACATGATGTCAGTTTGAGAAATTAATGGCTTTGTTTTTATTCTTACAGAATTAGAGAAGCAGATGAAGATAGAGAACCTGTTCGTGACCTGGCAGCAGAGGTCAGCACAGTCCAACATGCCCATCTCAGTAAGTACTTTCAACAGTGTTTGACCCTTCAGAGCCGGTCACTGGGGTCACTGGGGTCACACAGGCACCTGCAATGTTATTTTAAACATCTGTATATCCCATAATTCATGAACCAGACGCTCAATTGAAAGAATTTCCAGGCTTCCTGAAAGCAGCGGCTCAGCAGGGTCAACGTAAGTAAATTAGCCTTAAAGACAGCTGTACCTGTAATGTGGAGCGTGAGGGATGCAAAACACAAGAAGTTAAAAGAAAAGCAGCACACGTGTTGTTATACTTTCTGAAAAGCCTGCCCCCTGGTGGTGATAGTTTTAGTTAACGTTCATAAAGGGGAATCACAAAATGCACCTTTAAGTTCATAATGATGTTGGATATTTAAAACATAAACAACAACTTGGATTTGACCAGTAAATTGTTCCACTGTGCGAGCAGCAGAATCTCAGAGCTAATTGCTCTCAACTAACCCGGGGGAACAGCGTCTTTGAGGGGCTTCAGTTACGGCTCTCTCCTCGGGGAAATCACTTTGTATCGCCTCGTTTCAAAGTGGGGAATATCCGAGCTAATTAAAAAGGTTTCTATCTGACACCGTGACATCTCGAGAGGTTACACGGTGGCATTAAATTTACAAATTTGATATTTCAGCTGTCACCCACATGGTTTCTTACTCGAGCACTTCCAGCAGGAGGTGTGCAGCCTGAGCGGAGGCTGTCAGGCCAGGAGCCGCGTCCAGTGCAATAAACAGGCGAAACTACCTGTTGGCTGTCATTTGAATGCTGATCTCCTGCTAAAAGTTCAGCCTGGTGTCATCTTTGATGTTGCTGTGGTCTTTTCTATCACTGTCATCCCACTTGCAGTTTCATACTTTCACCATTTCAGTAAGAGTTACCTTGGTTGTCTCTGCAGGGGACAGATTTGGAGACCCTGAAGCAGTCGTCCCGACTGGTCCACTACTGTGCCACCCCTCTGCTCTTTGACCCCGTCTTCCGCAAGCAGATCCAAGAGGAACAGATTATTCAGCCTCTGGAAAAGGTTTGTTTTCCATCCAACTAAAGGGAAAGTTACTGGCAGATTCATTTTCACTTTTTTATTCATATAAAGACTGAATATAAATACAGTCTTCAATTTCTGATCCTGTGTTTAATGTTCTTACTTCATGATAAACACTCCAGGTTAGGATACCTCTGTTTTACATTCATGCTCATTTTGATTTGAGGATTTGCTCTAACGACGACACAGAAAACATATCAAATATTTAGACTGAGAAAACGGATCATTTTGGTCCAGAAGAGTCATTTTCAATTCAACGGCAGAAAAAATGTTTAAAAAATTGGAGCAGGGCGACGTGTAAACAGTGTAGCATCGCCTCTTCTTTTAACAACAGTCCAGAAACAGACTTGGAGCTGAGGAGACCAGATGCTGCACCTTTGGAAACGAATGCTGTCGTTTATTTTGGTCCCTTTTTTAACTTTATGCACAGCTGAGTGAGGATGAGCAATTCTCCGTTTAATCCATTTATTGTGCACAGTTACTTAAGACATCTGAGAGCATCGTTTGGATTTCACAAAAGGTTTTTCATATCATTGAGATCCAGTTTGTTCTTTCTATATAACCTATGAAAAGGCCTCAAATACTCTGAGAGTGAGCGGTTAACCCTTTAGCTGAGGAAGAAAACCTGCTGTCACATTAGTCCTGTTAGTCATCAGTCATTTACTTGGATATAAACCTTTAAGAAGATATTTTCACGGAGACGAGATCCTGAAACAAACTCTTACTGCTTCCCAGAATGCATTTATTCGAACACACTGCTAATTATTTCCACATAATAAAGCATAAATGAAGCTATTCTTTGCTCTGGTGCTCCATAGGTTCATGCCAACCAATTATTTTTGCAGTAGCCTGAAACATGCATTGAATGTGTTTCTGAATGAGATTGGATGCAAGGATGTAAGACCTCTGCAGTGTTTTTACAGGAGACTCAGAGGACTCGTCTGCTAATAAGTGATGTAGTTTACATATCAACCCCTCTCCAGAAGACTAGTTTCTCTATTATGGTCAAAGAGGGGATAGATAGTGACTGATGAAGTTAGTTAATTGTAAGTATTTAAAGCCTTTTTAGTTTTATTTAACAACACAATGAAGGTTTTAGAGGAATTTATTTCAGAGCCTGATGTTTCCTAAAATATCTCAGTCTGGCCCCAAAGTGTGTGACTAGAGTTCAGTCTTTAACAACGACAGTATCATGTGTGCAGCGTTCTTGTATGTAGTCTTTGTTCGCTGTGGCGTTCAGGCTGCTGAGCTGTACATCCTGTTTCATTACCACCAAATGTTTTCAGTTGACGAAAGGTCTGCAGACACTTCGGTTCAGCTCTAAGTGTTTGCTTGGGCGCTTGTGTTGCTCTAAAACCTGCACATACTTTCCAGCATTGATGGTACCTTTGCAGAAGTGCAGGCCACCAGTTCCAGCCGCCTTCTGAACTGATAACTAGCAGATGGTCCCTCTCCTTCAAATGTTGCTTCATCTGATCACAAAAGTTTTGCATTTTGCCTCAGTTCATTTTAAATGAGCTTTGCTTAGTTGAAGATCATCTTCTGTGCCTCTCTACAGCTCACTCAGCTGTTTGAAATGAACCCAATTAGCTGCAAAATGCTCCTCCGGTTGGTTTACCCCACAGCCTCGTGTTGCTGTCATGCTGATGATGAGGAGGGGGGGGCTGTGGACACCCGACTTCCTCAACATGACCTCAGCTGCACAACGAGAAATGGTTTTTCATGAAAGAGTAAAATGTCTCAACATTTGATATGTTAAGAAGTGTTGATTTACACTCCAGCATGTTTTATGTTAGTGTTGTAATTTATTCCCTGGAAGTTCCTTTGAAACCTCAGGAGGAAGTTTTGTTTCTTCTTTCATCTGAAAAACTTCACAATCTGAGTGACTTTGGTCATTTCCAGTACAGGAACATATTGTATGTATGGAGCACGTTTTTGTGGTAACAGGCTTCAGACAGATTTTGGGATGTGGATCAGTTTGTGACTTTGTGATCTCCACGTCTGAGCCCCGGTGCTCCTGCTTCCTGTCACAGCTGACAGCAGCCGCCTGTCTTTCTGCCTGTGTGCTCTAACTCTGCACATGTCGCTCTTTTCAAGTTAAACATCATCAAAGTTCAAATGCTTTTTCCCATTAATGGTGGATCTGCATTATTCTTCCACGGCTCAGACGTACGGCTACTTTTTCCATCATGCTCAAAATGAAAATTGTGATTTTCGGTCATCTTTTAGGATTTTGTATTCAAACATGGTTCATTTCTTTGGTATTCAGGCCATGTGCACTGTACTATAAATTCTTCTGAAATTGTGTGTGTCAGAAAAGGCATCGCTCCAGTGATTCCACGGCATCGGGTCGGGACCGGAGCTACAGCACAGACTCGGCTGACATGCTGCCCGGCCGACTGAAGGAAGAGCCCTGGCTGCTGGAAATTTCCAGCACCTTCCTTCAGCAGTATGTCCAATACCTGCAGAGCATGGGCTTCATTTTGGTGCAGGTCCGGCCTCAGTCTCCAGCTCGCAGGTGTGTTGGATGTGTGCTTTCCAGCTGTTGTTTCCAACCTTGTAATGTACCCTCAACCCTCTCAGCACCTGTGCACCCCCCTCGAGGAGTCCACACGTGTTAATCAGAACTTTACGTTGAATCTGGGCTGCTTGTTCTTAGATTTCTCTTTAATGCCCCCATTTAAATTAAAATTCAAATTGTATTTGTCACACACAGTCATACACAGTGAAGTGCTGCTCGTGACCTAAAATAAAAGACTATGAATGAGATAGGAAATAAATATGAAAATTAAAATAAAGGGTAAATTTTATAGCTTATTTTTTATTTATTTTTTTAAACATTATGTTTATTGACTTTTATATTACAGAACAAGCAAAGAATAATAGTACAGTTAACATGAGATTTATATTAAAGAACATAGTCCCCAAAATAAACAAATATAAATTAAAAGAAACAACAACAATAATAATAAAAATAAATAAAAAATAAAATAAAACAAAACCAATGCACAGCATGGGTAAAACAAACAAAGCAAAAAGCAAAAATAAAAACAACAAAAACAAAGAAACAGAGAAATAAAGGGTAAATTTAACTAGGAAAAAATAAAATAAAATATAAAAATGAAAGTTAAAAATAAAATAACTGTACAACAAAATACACAATATAAAAAATATATAAGAATATATGAATACATATAGAACAATAAGAGCAGCTGTACGAGTAATAAATGGTAATGAGAGAAATGTCCAGGGTTGTGCATATTTAAGGTGATTTGATTTGATGCATTTAAACTGTGACTGTCTGATGGCAGCAGTTAAAATAATGTTTTCATGTGTAAGTCCATATTTATGTTTGATAGATAAGAATAAACAAGTTTCATATGCTTCATGTTTAATTAGTAAACGGGGTTTTTTTTCTCTTTAGTGTGTAAATGTAAGAAAATCAGGAATCATTAATTTCCTCCCGTCCTCCAGTCTCCTCTCGCACTCAGTCGTGCGTCATACTTGTCTGTTAGTCATCTAATCGCATATGTTCTGATTCTCCTCTGACCTTTGACCTCCATCCACTGAGGGAGGAAGCCTGAGCGTCCTGCCTGCTGTCACTTTCTCAGTCTGTGTGTGACTCTCACTGAATGGTCTTCCTGCTTGGATCTCTGCTGCTGGCTCTCTATAAGCCTTTGTTGGGTTTTTTATAGTTTAAGCAGATCTTTACTGACCCTGTCCCCCACTCCACCCCCACCCCCATGTCCTGCAGCATCGCCCGCGCTCGTGCTGCCATGTTGAACTCGATGTCATCAGAAGGCCGGATGTCTTTTTCTTATGTGAAGCAGAAGAGCGAGGACAGCCCTAAGGTTAGTGTTCACCTTGAAAATGAATTTTATTCTCCAAACACAAAACTGGGGGATAAAGTCAGACGCTGCTGTGGGAGAACGGCTCCAATGAATTTCTAATGTGTCAGTGAAACTAAGTAAAGTCGTCAGCATCTCCAGAGACGTGTGTTTTCTGCTACGTCTGATTTAAACTCTTTTTTTGACTGAAGAGCTGCCACAGTCATGGTTTGAGCTGTGGTGAGGCAAACTCAAGGAAGACTTGGTTTTGGGGGTCAGAGCTCATGCACGCTGAGAAGTTTACAGTTTTAGATCTTTCTGTATTTTTAAAAAAACAGATGCGAGTTCCCAAAGACGGTGTAAACACGTGTGTAATGATGCAATAATGGAAAACGACTGCAGCGCTGCTTCAGGGGGTCGAGAAACTGTTTTGTTTGTATTCAGGCAGCGGTAACCTTTTCATTGCTGCTAACTTTAACGAGTTATGGCGTGTAAGAAGTTCCTCTGTGGCACAACTTCAGCACCTAACAAATATGGACGCTCTCCTCGATTTAACAGGAACATCAGTCTGACTCACTGGTTTTAAAGTAGGAAACAAGATGTGACACAGGTTTAAATATTGTCCTTTCATTGTGTGTATTTATTGTAAATAATCGCACTATTTAGGCACCAGCAGCTGCACATAATCAGACACAGTAACGTCTTATTGGGTGAGACTAACATGCTCACCTACAAAGGCGCTACAGGGAGAAGTTTCGTCACTTGTGATCCTGCAACAGCAGGCGGGAAATCCGGATCCCTTCTGTCTCAGCTTTTAATGATGTCACCTTTTATGTCATTGCTATTTGAACATGGAAACTACAGCCAGCTACATAAAAAGAGAAATGAAAAAGATTCACAGTGACAGATTTTACACTATAAGCCACACGCCTGATCATCTCTTATTTACAAAGCTGAGGTCTGAATTGCACTTATGCACTGGACCTTTCACGTGCTGCAGTTAGAAACTTGTTACCTGCATGGTTTGTTGGCTTTGCAGCCACACTCGTCTGTGAGAGGATCACCCTGACCTTCACTCACTGCATCAGTCAGAAGTTTGTGCCGTGATGCTGTCCAACACATCATGCCTCCCTCCATGTCTGCAGATTTACAGAGATGCTAAAAGAAAACTTTGCTTTTAGATTAGAAATTAAGACCTTTAAATGTCTCCTGAGTGATGTCCCAACATCAGCTCATGAAAGTTTATTTGCTTTATTTATGTCTGAGCTGATCCACAGCAGGGACGTCTGACTGTATAACGATCGAATCCAACACTGGTGGTTTTTGTCAAACAAAAACATAATGGGAAGTGAAGGTGTGCCTACTGTGACGACGCATGCTTCTTGCAACAAGCACGTTGGCTGCACTGGGGCAGCATGAACCTGACGGACGTCTCTGCAAAGGTTTGATGAGCCTTCGGTGAAACAGCGGAGAGACGGCAGATGGCTTCAAACCTGTGGAGAGAGCAGCCACTCACTTAATAAACACAATAATCATGTTGGTCAGCTTTGAGGAGCTCCGTAGCATAGCTACGTTTGGTGCTGCCCCCCCTCCACTGAACGCTTTGTTTGGATGCGCCCTGGTGTTTCAGAGAAAAGCCTCTGTGCACAGACGGAGGTCCACACCACATATGTGCATGAATAAGAGCTAAATCCCATTAGGCTGAGATGACAGCCCTCACTTTTATATCAGTGCTTCCCTTTTCTTTCCAAACCTGCACAGCAGTCAGTCCACACAGCAGGAACAGCAGTTTGTTGCTTTAGAAACAACATTTGTTACAATAAAGAATATTTACCATTACAACATTAGTATTGATGAGGGTGCTGGAGGAGTACTATGCTGCACATGAAGGTGATGCGCATTTAAAATCTTAATGTAGAGATTAAATCATGAAAAATGTTACAATTACAAACTGACTGTTGTGACCTTCAGACTGCGGTGTCTGGTACCACCGCGTATCACCTGCAGAGGGCGCTGCCAGGAGGAATCGTGTTGATGGAACTGGCTTTTCAGGTGAGAAGCGCTGTCCTCACTAACACACTATATGTGCTGAAATCATAGTCGTGTGATTGTTTCAGTTCTTTGAGACAGGCGGACAGTTTAGTTTAGATAATGATTAAAAATCTAATGTGAGGGTTAAATGTTAATTAAAGGGATGATGGGTCACAGCGATCAGCGGCTAACTGCTGTTCAGACGAGGTCCATGTGAAGCTGGTGGCGTTTCCAAAGTTCAGTTATTCCGTTCATCCTGGAGAAATCCAAACGCCATTCTCAGCATTTCTAACACTTTGTTTCTAGTCGTGTTGGTTCCTCTGCTGCAGTGTTGAAAGATGCTAAAAAAGGCAGCAGTGAGAAGAGAAGTGGTGCTGAGCAACTTCAGATAAAAACGCTGAGCTTGGTGTCACTTTTCACCTTGATGTCAAATTCCTGCGAAGGAGAGCGCGACACACTGACCAGCAGCCACATCCTGCTGGTAGCTCTCAACGGTAATGACCTGCGTAAAGCCCCAAACTTACAATAGTGAAACGCTGCCAGAGTGCTCTCGAGCGTTCCCAGTAAAGCATTTGTACCTGTGGTCAGTGCTCAGCTGTGGTCAGTGCTCAGCTGTGGTCAGTGCTCAGCTGTGGTCAGTGCTCAGCTGTGGTCAGTGCTCAGCTGTGGTCAGTGCTGCCATTGCAAACACTCAGAGTGAATCAGCATCAGCCTGCATCGTGGGTCACACTGAGTAACTCGTGTTTCCCACACGAGCGTCTTTCTTTAGGCCTTCAGTCGTGTCCAGCTAAGGTCTTCCTCCCAGGTTGTTATGGCAACCTTTTTGTTTACTGTGTCCCACACTTAACGTACAACGAGACACAACTGGTGTGAGACGAGTGAAATAAGCCACAGTGTTTGCCAAAACCTCTTAATGAGAGTGGGAGGAGTGTGTAATCACTGTTGTGTTGTGCGTCTGATGCTGTGTGTGTGCTCTGATATCCTGGCATTGTGTGTTTGTTTTTGCCGTTTGCTCATCCTTAGTTAAAGTGAAACATTTTGACCTTTCGACACATTGTTTGTTGTGATGCTGAGGATAGATTTTCACACACGAGCCTTCAGCTGTCCTTGACTCCCTGTGTGCATCTTCTGGATTATTTCACTCTGGTGTTGAGTAACCTCGTGGTCTCTGTGTCACTCCACCAGGGCTCTTACTTTTGTGTGAAGCAGTACGCACTGGAGTGTTCCCGTATTCCCATGGGCCAGACCGTCAACTCGCAGGTAAATGCTCGACACTGATCTGCACTGTGTGTGGACGCACAACACTGAGCTCTGTGTCCTCAACAAGAACATAAAAACACAAAGCAGAACACAAGTGATCACCGTGGGAGGGCAGGAGTGCCCGATCTGTGTGCATCGTGTAGTTGGGGTTCTGACTGGTGTTGGTCTGCTGGGCTGATCACGGGTCGGCTTTATGATCATGGGCTCAGTCGAATTTCTGAAATCTTTGTTTAAATCAGTTTTTGTAGGAGCTGATATCCTTGAAATTAAAGCAGTTTTTAAAATTTAGATTTCAACAACATACACTTAAACTCTTTCAATATAAATGCTGAATAAATTCTTTGTAGTCTGAGTGAAAATCCCATTTTCAGAAGCCCCTTCACACCATTGGTGCCTCACGTGAGTCGACATGTAGATTTTATCAGTCTGGTTACATTTTTCCAGCTGTTAAATAAAAATAAGATAAAATAATCATCTAAAGCAGCCGGTCCCTGACAGAACGATGTGAAGAGGTGAACCACACGTAGCTTTTATGCTAGCTTGTCTTCACTGTAGTTTAGTGTTATTTGCCTCTTCTGTTCGTGCTGCAGTTGAATATTATTATTGCTCTGATGCAGTTTAAGAGCCGCGTGTTCATTGCTCTGGTCAATAACAGCTGTTCAGTTAGTCTGGTTTACAGCGTGTTTCTTTACGTCGTTCGATGTCATTTCCACCCTTTGTCTGTTTATCCTCCGTGAGCAGAAACACAGTTGTTAATAAATAAGAAGCAGAATAAATTAAAATAATCCTCTGGCTGAGTCAGAAAAACCTCCACTGTTATTTTCACATCTACTTGTCATGTCAGGTCCAACTGGGGTAAATTTGTCATCATAAGGTGGCGCAACTTCAAAGTGTCGGCCAGAACCATCTATGAGAAACTGCACTGCAGGGACCAAACAGGCTGCAGCCATACAAACACTCGCTGCTGGAGCCAAAGCTGCTCTGTCATCACTTCTCTTCATAGCTTTCATGGACAGAAGCTGCAGGTTGAAGAGCATCTATCTATGCTAGCTTTAGCAGATGACCTGCTTATCTTGGTTTCATTGACCTCTGAGTGGGAGGAGCCTAGGATTGGAAATTTAGCACTTTCAAGTCTGAGGCTGCGGTTCTTAATGCGTCTTTATGGTACAGGATTTGTGGCAGTAGCAGGTATCTGTGTATGCTTAATCATGCAGGCATGCTGGCTTCCAATGACCCAACAGCATGTAGCCTGATGTGGATGATGACATGAATCACTGCTGGTTTCATGGAAAATGTGCTGGAACAAAAAAGTGTCAGTGCAGCAGCACCACAAAAACACCTAAGATTTAAAAAACCTACAGCGGGAGCAGCTCACACGGGACACTGCAGCGGCACGTTCCTCTTGGTGACAGTAAACAGCTACAGCATGGAGGCAATAATGTCTGCAGGCTGGGTGGAGGACCGCTGCATCATTCAGCCATCGGCTGGAAGCAGGTAGAGCCCACTCAGGGCTGCTGCACCTGTGAAGGAGATGTAGTATTTCAAGGCCCTCACATATTAGAGTAGAGTAGAGTAGAAGCGTACCCCTGTGGTAAAGAAAGAGGAGGAAGAACTGTAGATTTGTGTGGCGGTCAGCATCACACGTTTGCGTACGGCCACGAGCAAAATAATACGATTCTGTGAAAAAGCACGACACAAGCTTCCTCCAGAGGATGTGTGGACACAAGAACCAGAGTTGACTGTCAGTAAAAAGAGCAACAGGTCAGTGAAAGTGGCATTTATCCAAAACACAGTACAGTAGCAATACTGACATCAGCCAGTTCAGGAAGTGATCAGTGCAATCAAATCTCACTGAGTTTGAATTTGCTGGTTTGTGTTCGAGGTCATCCTGTTGAGCACTTCTGACCAATCAGTCTGGTTGTTTCAGACTCTCTGTGGAAGTCCGACTACTTCCTGTGTAATCAGCAGTCTCTCAACTTTACTTTGAGTTCAGTGGACACATTTGTGTTGTCGTGTTAAGCAAAAATGGTGCCGCTGTCCTGCGTTTATCCTGCTGTCTGTGCTGGAGCACATATCCACGCTGTCACAGGACAGATAGTCTCAGCTGCAGGGACATGGAGCACAGTCCCATGATTTAGGGAGGGACATGTTCCTGGACTCGCCTAACCCACCTTTAGGCTCGTGAAACTAAACTAAACTTCTCAGTCACAGAGGCAGGAAACAAGAAACTGCTCCAAATGTTCCAGTTCTGCAAACTCGTGCAGCTCCAAGCTTATCAGCTCCTTTGATCAGTGCTGGCAGGTTATTTTCTGATATTTGCATGAAAATGGCATCAAACTGGTGTCGGAGAAGCAGCAACAATGAAGCTTTTTTCTTTCTGTTGAGACTCAGATGATGAAACATGAATCTGGAAATATTGAGGCAATCGATAAAGAATCAGACCTAATAACAGCATTCATGTCCCGAGTTTTAGTCTTATCTTCATTTTAAATGTGTTATATTTATGAACAGAGTGGAACAGGATTCAATCACAAATGGATTTTTAAAAATATATCCGCCTTTTCTTGATCTGCACATAAACGCTAACATGTGTTTGTGGTTTCCATCCATAGGTGTGTATTTTCTGTTTTGAGTTCACATGTTTCGAGTAACTGCCTGTGAAGATGAAATCCTGACGCTGTCCAGCAGCGACTGTTCATCTGGAAAGAAAATCACTTTGCTCCAGTACTTTCACCATCCAGGGTGTTTTTCACACTGTGTCACTTTTCAGATTTCATTGGGTCTGCCTCTCCGTGCTGTTTCACGCTGTGCATCCTGAACATGTATTACTGCAGGAGAAAAGTATTTCAGAGCAGGCACACATGGCCTGCCTGCTTTTAGCGACAAAGTGGAACTTTTTAAAAGCCCATTTCAATCTAAGTGGGTGTTAATGCAACTGTTTGCAGAGCTGCAAAAAGTCAGCTGGTTTTTATTTATTTCTATTTTTATTTAAATTTGCCTCCAGTGTCAGACCCGCTGTTTCTAACACTTGCTGATGTTTAGCTGAAGGGAGGAATAAGTCCAAGTTCTCCTCTCTGTGAGGTCCTCCCATCATGCACGAGTGACAGTTGCTGCCATCAAGCTGGACGCCAAATACAGTGGGGCAAAAAAGTATTTAGTCAGCCACCGATTGTGCAAGTTCCCCCACTTAAAATGATGACAGAGGTCAGTAATTTGCACCAGAGGTACACTTCAACTGTGAGAGACAGAATGTGAAAAAAAAATCCATGAATTCACATGGTAGGATTTGTAAAGAATTTATTCGTAAATCAGGGTGGAAAAGAAGCTTTTCTGTCCCCCACTCGTTACCTGTATGAATGGCACCTGTTTGACCTCATCATCTGTATAAAAGACACCTGTCCACAGCCTCAACCAGTCAGACTCCAAACTCCGCCATGGCCAAGACCAAAGAGCTTTCGAAGGACACCAGGAAAAGAATTGTAGACCTGCACCAGACTGGGAAGAGTGAATCTACAATAGGCAAGCAGCTTGGTGTGAAAAAATCAACTGTGGGAGCAATCATCAGAAAATGGAAGACATACAAGACCACTGATAATCTCCCTCGATCTGGGGCTCCACGCAAGATCTCATCCCGTGGGGTCAAAATGATCATGAGAACGGTGAGCAAAGATCCCAGAACCACACGGGGGGACCTGGTGAATGACCTGCAGAGAGCTGGGACCAAAGTAACAAAGGTCACCATCAGTAACACACTACAACGGCAGGGAATCAAATCCCGCAGTGCCAGACGTGTTCCGCTGCTGAAGCCAGTGCATGTCCAGGCCCGTCTGAAGTTTGCCAGAGAGCACATGGATGATACAGCAGAGGATTGGGAGAATGTCATGTGGTCAGATGAAACCAAAGTAGAACTTTTTGGTATAAACTCAACTCGTCGTGTTTGGAGGAAGAAGAATACTGAGTTGCATCCCAAGAACACCATACCTACTGTGAAGCATGGGGGTGGAAACATCATGCTATGGGGCTGTTTTTCTGCCAAGGGGACAGGACGACTGATCCGTGTTAAGGACAGAATGAATGGGGCCAAGTATCGTGAGATTTTGAGCCAAAACCTCCTTCCATCAGTGAGAACTTTGAAGATGAAACGAGGCTGGGTCTTCCAACATGACAATGATCCAAAACACACCGCCCGGGCAACAAAGGAGTGGCTCCGTAAGAAGCATTTGAAAGTCCTGGAGTGGCCTAGCCAGTCTCCAGACCTCAACCCCATAGAAAATCTGTGGCGGGAGTTGAAAGTCCGTGTTGCTCGGCGACAGTCCCAAAACATCACTGCTCTTGAGAAGATCTGCATGGAGGAATGGGCCAAAATACCAGCTACTGTGTGTGCAAACCTGGTAAAGACCTATAGTAAACGTTTGACCTCTGTTATTGCCAACAAAGGTTATGTTACAAAGTATTGAGTTGTATTTTTGTTATTGACCAAATACTTATTTTCCACCCTGATTTACGAATAAATTCTTTACAAATCCTACCATGTGAATTCATGGATTTTTTTTTCACATTCTGTCTCTCACAGTTGAAGTGTACCTCTGGTGCAAATTACTGACCTCTGTCATCATTTTAAGTGGGGGAACTTGCACAATCGGTGGCTGACTAAATACTTTTTTGCCCCACTGTATTTTATAGCAAATTCAACATCGGTGGACTGTTTCTGACACGTGTGGCTTCAGCCTGCAGCTCGGCCCCCTGACAGCAGTTTACTATTAGCCATGTTGCACTTCCCATCTCATTTCACCTCGTCTGTTAGAGCATACTCCACGTGGTTTAATCTAAAGATGCATTATTTATCAAATGTATTATTGTCTGATGCATAAAATAATATGCTTACAGCACACCTGTAGCCTAAAGAAACCAGAGTCACAGTAACAACAAAAGTACTTTGGAAATAATTCAGGTGGAACCTTTTCCAAGTTTTAGGATCAAACAGCCTTTTGATCCTCTCATCATTAGTTGTTGTACTGGTCCAGCGTCAGAGGAACATCCTTTTAGTTTTTGGCAACTTCACTATAATAATAATAATAATATTAATTAATTAATTAATAATAAAAATATATATTACTATATAAATCATTCAAGCATACAAAAGTTACTGAACTCAAAGGATGACTCAGCGTTGTTTCTTTTACATATCACATAAACAGCTATGCAGATGACACACAAATACATATCACAATGTCAGCAGGAGACCGAGGCCCTGTACAGGCTCTTGGTAAATGCATTGAGGACATTAATGACTGGTTGTGCCACAATTTTCTCCAGCTAAACAAAAACAAACTGAGGTAATAATCTTTAGAGCCAAAGAAAAACGATTACAGGTCACCAGAGAACTTCAATCTCTACACCTAAAAACCACAAACCAGGAGAGAAATGTGGGTGTAGTGATGGATGCAGACCTAAACTCAGAAAAACACATTAAGACAATAACAAAATCAGCTTACTATCACCTCAAGAATATTTCAAGGATAAAAGGTCTGATGTCTCAACAGGACCTGGAAAAACTAGTCCATGCATTCATCTTTAGTAGGCTTGATTACTGTAACAGCATCTTTACAGGTCTACCTAAAAATCAGTGAGACAACTACAGCTCATTCAGAACTCTGCTGCTCGAGTCCTCACTAAGACCAAACAAGTGGACCACATCAGTGCAGCTCTGAGGTCTTTACACTGGCTGCCTGTCCGTCAGAGGATAGACTTTAAAGTTCTGATGCTGGTCTATGAAGCTCTGAATGGTTTAGGACCAAAATACATCAGTGACCTCCTGACCCAGGATGAACCTTCCAGATCCCTCAGGTCATCTGGATCCGGTCTTTTATCAGTTCCCAGAGTCAGAACCAGACACAGAGAAGCTGCATTCAGCTTTTATGCTCCTTATATCTGGAACAAACTCCCAGAAAGCCTCAGATCAGCTGAAACACTCAGTTTATTTAAATCCAGGTTGAAGACTCACCTGTTCTCAGCTGCATTTGAATAAAACACCAAATCTGCACTGTTTTACTTGTAAGCTTAAATTTCAAAACTTACATTTTTTTCCATTTTAAATCTTTTTATTTGTTTTTGTTTTTTAATGTCTCTGTGAAGCTCTTTGAATCACCTTGCTGTAAATAAACTCGCCTTACACTCGTACAGCTGTTACTGCAGCTGGTTTGTTCCAAAAATGGATTTTCAAAGAGCTGTTAGCTGCATGTGAATGAATGAATTTATTACATAATAACAAACACTGTGATAAAATCAAAAAATGCAAATATTTTAGAAATCTGTCAAAGTTTAAAACGAAACAATTATGTTATTTTTAAGGCAGATAACAACTGGCACACTGGACTTCCTTTGATGCATGAATGACAACCTCACGCTGTTTTTATTCATCTTTGAAAAATTGATTAGATGTTTTTAAACATGAAGTCTTTTACACGTTTTCACTGGTGTGTGTGGAGCGACACATCAGTGTCAGTGTTGTGGTTTATGTGTTTACCATCAACACTGACACCAACAGGAAGCAGCCTCTGAACAGCTGCGTCCACTGCAGTGACCGCTGTGCATGAAACGGTTAATCAAGTATTTATCTGTAATTTGGCGTCTTATAAAGATCATAATATACTTCACTATTTATTTTCTGTTTTTTGGTGAAAAATGATCATTTAGATGAAAGAACTTGCACATAGTGGTGAACTAACCATTACAGAAATATGATTTTAATGAGCAATACTGCTGTTTTAGAGCAGCTGTGGCTTAAACCGCACACTGGGGTCAGGCATGGTGTGCAGTGTGTCCTTAAAAATACTGAGGAAATTAGATAAATGGAGGATTCAAGACTACATTCAACTGTGAAGGAGGCAGGAGCAGGAAAAGGTAACCAGCGGCAACCAGAGATAAAAAAATAAATAAATAAATGAAAATCCTACAAGAATACTTCATGAATCAAACCATCAGTTTTTATATCGAGTAACAGGAAGTGTAAACATGCAGGGAAATAATGAGACCTGCATTAATCTGCCTCGTGAATTTTAAAGCCAAGTTACACGCAGCAATATTCAATAAAAAAGACAACAGAAGCTAATTACCATTAGTTCTGCTAAACTTTGTTTATATGGACTGAAATGTCCTCTGTCTTGTATAAATGACATTTCTACTTTAGGATGGCTCACAGGAAGTACCGTCAGCCAAAGTGCAACTTCATGTGCGTTCCCATGTGCACAAAGCTGTGATTGTTTGTTCTGAGCATTGGCAGAGGCGCTTTTTCACTTCTGTTTATGGATTTTTGAAGAATTTCCGACCTTGAAGATTCAGCTCTTATCCCGAGTGCCAGCAGCTCCGGTCCTTGTTCTGGTTCTATATTAGGTGAACATCTCTCCCACTTGTGACTGATCCATTTTCAGATTAGGGGGTCGGTGCACTTTGATGTGACGGAGGCAGAGAAAGATGTTTTGAAAGATGTCATGCTGTTTGTTTCCCTCCCCGTGGTGTTGTCAGGATGTCTACAAAGTGATGTGAGAGGTTGACTGTGTTGAAAGAGCCTGAGCCTCGAAGCACAGTGGGGAGGCCAAAGGGTTTAAGTGTTGAGAAAGCAAGAACGGTGCATTCGCTGCAGCTATTGTGAATTAAAGATGTCCATAAATCCTCCAAAAAAGCTTGACATTGAGTGAATTAAGCGTAAACAAAGTGTTTTATGTTTAAAATGAATTATCTCTGAAGCCCAGAGATGTGTTCCCTGTGTTAGAGAGGGAGTCATAATCGCAGTATTTACAGGTGAGAGCACGTTCTGAAGTGGCTCTTCACATTGGCCCAAACATCATACACAGAAGCAATGAATTGCTTCTTAATTAATAGATAATTTTAAACAGTTTAGAATATAATTTGCATTTAAATGACGATGTTGCTGAAACACTTTAAACAGGAGACTTGTTGACATGTAAGATAAGATAAGATAAAACTTTATTAATCCCTCGAGTGGGTTCCTCTGGGAAAAGCAAAAGCACAGCACCGACAGAAGTTACAGAGCGTGAGCAGAATATTACATAAATACAGAGACGTATATAAATAAATTATATGAAGAGGATAAATAGAATAAATAGGAATAAAATAAAAATACAAGTGAATTGCACATTTCAAGTATTGAGGTCTGTTGCACCGTTGACTATTAACAAAAGGTATTGCACAGTGAAGTGAAGAGGCACTACAGCGTAGTTGTTCCCCCTCCTTTGTCCTCCTGTCTCCCCTCCCTCTCCCCTGCAGAGAGAGGGTGAGAAACACACAGATATAAAAAGAATGAATGCTCATGCTGGCCACATTAAAGGGGACCCGTTTATTTCCAGCCTTTGTCCTTTGGCTCTGTTACAGCAGCTTTGCATGATTTGCAGAACAATCCTTGTTAATATCAATAATATCAGTGCAACCCCTCAGTTCATCATCCGTCTGACAAAACCTCCCATCTTTCTCCTCATTGGATGCCCCTCATAAGCAAAAAGATTTGATTGGAAGGTGGGCTTGATCTGTGCCTGAGACAATAATATCAGAGTAAATAGTTTCAGTCTTTGTATTCAGATCTAAGAGGTGGAAAATGCGTCAGTGTTTCAATAAGCCATCATATAGGCTGCATGCAGAAACGAACTCTTCCCCAACACTTCCGTGTTTTTCCTAAATGTGAAAATACTGTGGAATCTTTTCCATTTTAAGATTTTTTTCTACTTTAATTTGTTCAAATATTGTTTCTCGTGTTCCTCTGATCATCAGTGAATTTAATTGCCCAGCACACATGCAAAGTTTCAGACGGTGTTCAGGACGAGGACTGTGGTAATTCACTCGTTAGCACTTGTTAGTGCTGTCAGTATAAAATGTCTTTATAAATAAACACAAATTAGTTGCATTAGTATTTGGGGTTTACAGCAGCGTGCATTAACGTTAATGTGTTCCTCTTTGACAGTGTTCTGGTAAATACTGAGAAATAAGGGAATCGTAGCCACAGCAGGCAGCTCGTTAGTGACGTGACACCAACTTAATGAATGAAGCGTAAAGTTTGCTAATAGCTATGGATCAGCCCCAACATTAGAACCACATATCATGTGATTATTATAAGTCCAAGCCCAGGTCGTTGAGCTGGCCTCCTAACACGCCGATCCCAGTCTGACAGTGCATCTGTGGGAACCTGATCCTGAGGCCAGCAGAAGGATGTGCAGCTTATCCACAGGATGGTGGTTTTAATATGGGGCTGATCGATGGATATGTCAGTCTTATGATGCTTTACTGAAGTCGTATTATCCACAAGTAGTTGCCTACTAACCAAGATGCCTATTACTGTTACTATCAGCTAGTCAGATTAGCTGAGCTGGTTAGTGTCACACTAAAAACAATAAACACATCCAAGTCCACAGTTGTAGAGTGTGTATGTAATGTGGATATTTGTAGTCTGAAATGGTTTTGTTTGATCTCTTAGCACATCTTCAGTCTTCCTTTCCATCCATCTGTCTGTGTGTCTCTGTGTCTGCCTAGTCCCACCTCATGTCATCTCTCCATCAGGGCAGCCTCCTCACCAAACCTCGTTGCAAGCCGTTTCCAGATGCCACACCAGTATCTGACTGTGCGGTATGTCCCAGCCATTCTCAAGGGAGGGGTGTCTCACTACAATCAGGCTCCACCCCTCTTCGCCACTCTATGCTTGCTCTCATCAGTCCTGGTCTCTTTCCTTTCAAGTTTCCCTTCCTGTCTCTGTGGGAATGATTGGGTTTAATGTTAAATCAAGTGCACTGTGGGAGCTACTGTTGCTGCAAACTACAGCTTGACTGTAAAAACGCATCTTTAGCTTAAGGCAGGGACTCAGACTTAAGTTATGCAATGAAAATGATGCATTTATACCTGATTGTGTTGAGGATCAGGTGAGAGCCAAGCACCTCTATGATTTACTTTCCCTTTTCTGTTTCCAACAGGCTGTCTTCTCTGTGGTTGTTGGTTTGGTGTTTTGGGTGTTGGAGCTAATTTTTTATGCAACCACTGTTTTTCTTTTGCCCTTCCTCTTCTTCCTCTTCTTCCTCTTCCTCCTCTTCTTTAGCAGCCAGATGGTGATTGGAGCTAGGGCCTGTGTTCATGTGTGAAGGTTCAGTCTTTGAATTACACAGAATGTAAACTGCTGCTTCTGCTGCTCCGCTGCTACAGATAATACTGGAAAATTCTGTATAATTTCTATTATACAGAATTTATACAGAACTATTAATTCATTTAAATTGTTAGTGACCACTGGGTGTTTATAACTGTATGTCTGAGTAAGTATATGTTGTTCCCCAAGGCTCAGTTATTGGGCCACTTCTGCTTAAATGCTGCATGTTTAGCAGCATGATGGTAGCTACAATTGAAACATGCCATCGATGACTCATTTCATCGATTTTTCTTCTAATATTTTCAGACAATTTTGATATATTTTCTTTGTAATGTAAAGCTAAATGAGCTTGAGTCAAGTATTAATTAACAGTATAATGGTAGGTTGCAAAGTGCAGGCTGTGAGGGTGGGGCCACAAGGAGTTTGTTTAAATCTTATATTCTAGATTTTAAAATAATCATTAAAAAAATAATTTATAGGAGAAAAAGGTCAAAGGATGAAAATAAATCACTGAAAGCGCACAAACTTTACAAGCTTGTGTGGTCATCCAGATTGTGATTATTAGGTTATCGTGAGCTGAAGAAGATTTTTTAGAATTTGAAATGATCTGTCTTAAGTTTGAGTATTTGATAATTATTAGTATCCATCCATCCATCTTCCTCCGCTTTATCCGAGGCCGGGTCGCGGGGGCAGCAGCCTGAGCAGAGAGGCCCAGACCTCCCTCTCCCCAGCCACCTCCTCCAGCTTATCCGGGGGAACACCAAGGCGTTCCCAGGCCAGCCGAGAGATATAATCTCTCCAGCGTGTCCTGGGTCTGCCCCGGGGCCTCCTCCCGGTGGGACATGCCTGGAACACCTCACCCAGGAGGCGCCCAGGAGGCATCCTTGTCAGATGCCCGAACCACCTCAGCTGGCTCATTTCAATGTGGAGCAGCAGCGGCTCTACTCTGAGCCCCTCCCGGATGGCTGAACTTCTCACCCTATCTCTAAGGGAGAGGCCAGCCACCCTTCGGAGGAAGCTCATTTCCACCGCTTGTATCCGCGATCTCGCTCTTTCGGTCACTACCCACAGCTCGTGGCCATAGGTGAGGGTAGGGACGTAGATCGACCGGTAAATTGAGAGCTTCGCTTTTACACTCAGCTCCCTCTTCACCACGATGGACCGGTGCAGCGTCTGCATCACTGCAGCTGTAGCCCCAATCCGTCTGTCGATCTCCGGCTCCCTTCTCCCATCACTCGCGAACAAGACCCCGAGATACTTGAACTCCTCCACTTGGGGCAGGAACTCATCCCGACCCGGAGTGGGCACTCCACCTTTTTCCGGCTGAGAACCATGGCCTCAGATTTGGAGGTGCTGATCCTCATTCACGCATTCACTCGGCTGCGAACTGTTCCAGTGCGAGCTGGAGGCCATCACCCGATGAAGCCAACAGAACCACATCATCTGCGAAAAGCAGAGATGAGATTCTGAGGTCACCAAAGCGAAAGCCGCCACTTGGCTGCACCTAGAAATCCTGTCAATAAAAATTATGAACAGAACCGGTGACAAAGGGCAGCCCTGGCGGAGCCCATCACCCACCGGGAACGAGTCCGACTTATTGCCTGCAATGCGAACCAAGCTCTTGCAACAGTTGTATAGGGATCGAATGGCCCGTAGCAATGGGCCAGACACCCCATACTCCCGCAACACCTCCCACAGGACACCCCGAGGGACACGGTCGAATGCCTTCTCCAAGTCCACAAAACACATGTAGACTGGTTGGGCAAACTCCCATGCACCCTCAAGTATCCTCGAGAGGATGAAGAGCTGGTCCAGTGTTCCACGACCAGGACAAAAACCGCATTGTTCCTCCTGCATCAGAGGTTCGACTAGCAGACGAACTCTCCTTTCCAGCACCCTGGCATAGACTTTCCCAGGGAGGCTGAGGAGTGTGATCCCCCTGTAGTTGGAACACACCCTCCGGTCTCCCTTCTTAAAGATGGGGACCACCACCCCGGTCTGCCAGTCCAGGGGTACTGCCCCTGATCTCCATGCAACACTGTAGAAGCGTGTCAACCAGGACAGCCCTACAACATCCAGAGCCTTCAGGAACTCGGGGCGGACCTCATCAACACCAGGGGCTCTGCCACCAAGGAGTTGTTTAACTGCCTCAGTGACCTCGCCCCCGGAAATTGGCGGGTCATTCCCCTCATCCCCAGACTCTGCTTCCTCCTCGGAAGACGTGTCAGTGGGATTAAGGAGGTCCTCGAAGCATTCCTTCCACCGCCTGACAATTTTCTCAGGCGACGTCAGCACTATACACAGTGCAGGTTGAGCACCGCTTTCCCCTCCTGAGACGCCTGACGGTTTGCCAGAATCTCTTCGAGGCAGTCCGAAAGTCTTTTTCCATGGCCTCTCCGAACTCCTCCCACAGCCAAGTTTTTCCTTCAGCCACTGCCCGAGCCGCATTCCGCTTTGCCTGTCGATACCTGTTGGCTGCCTCCGGAGTCCCACAGGCTAACCAAGCCCGATAGGACTCCTTCTTCAGCCTGGTGGCTCCCTTCACCTCTGGTGTCCACCATTTGGTTCGGGGATTACCACCACGGCAGGCACCAACCACCTTGCGGCCGCAGCTCAATGCAGCAGCTTCGGCAATGGAGACGCTGAACATGGTCCATTCGGACTCAATGTCCCCCGCCTCCCTCGGAATGCTGTTGAAGCTCTGCCGGAGGTGTGCGTTGAAGATCTCGCAGACTGGGGCCTCTGCTAGTCGTTCCCAGCACACCCTCACTACGCGTTTAGGTGCACCAGGTCTGTCCAGCGTCCTCCCCCGCCACCTGATCCAACTCACCACCAGGTGGTGATCAGTTGACAGCTCAGCCCCTCTCTTTACCCGAGTGTCCAGAACATAAGGTCGCAGGTCTGGTGATACGATTACAAAATCGATCATCGACCTACGGCCTAGAGCGTCCTGTTGCCACGTGCACTTATGGACACTCTTACGGCCAAACTGTGATTAGCACAGAAGTCCAATAACAAAACACCTCTCGGGTTCAGATCAGGGAAGCCTCCCAATCACGCCCCTCCAGGTCTCGCTGTCGTTACCCACGTAAGCATTGAAGTCTCCCAGCAGGACAACAGAGTCTCCAGGTGGAGCACCTTCCAGCAGCACCCCCCAGTCTTGGCAGCCGGGGGTCAGTCCGCCAGGCCCTCCACTCCTGGCCGCCACCCGGCACACAATGCACCCGACCCCTATGGCGCCTCCTGTGGGTGGTGGGCCTGCGGGAGGATGGGCCCATGTCCACTCTTCGGCCTGTGCCCGGCCGGGCCCCATGGACTAAGGCCCGGCCACCAGACGCTCGCCCTCGGGCACCCTCCCCAGGCCTGGCTCCAGGGCGGGGCCCCGGTAACCCTATCCTGGGCAGGGTAAACTGTTCCCTCGATGTTCTCTTCATAAGGGTCTTCTGAATTATTAGTAACGTATGTAATTATTCTGTGCCTAAACCTGACCAAGCAGCCAGAGAAAGCAAACGTACTGCAACACTCACACTGACATATCCTCAGGGTTTTACTGTTAAGAAAATGAGGTACTAAATACATAAGCAGAGAATTAGACACTCATCAGCCACTTTATTAGAGACACCAACACTGCAAATACTAATGGGCCAATCACATGGCAGCAACTCAATGCATGTAGACATGTAGGCATAGTCAAGAAGACCCGAAGTTCAATCCGAGCATCAGCAAATGTTATTTAAGTGATGAATGTGCGATTTTTCAACACAGGCACTTGTAGGGTTTACAGAGGATGGTCCAGTAAATGCCAGTGGTCAGAGGAGATTGGCCAAGCTGCTGTTAGCTGATGGGAAGCCAACAATAACTCGGTCAATTGCTCATTACAACCAAGGTATGCAGAACAGCATCCCTGAAAACACCGAGTGAGAAGCTCTACAGCAGCAGAAGATCACACCAAGTGCAACTGCGTGCAGGTAAAACCAGGAGACCACGGCTTACGATTTCCACAGCCTCGCCAATAGGACAGTTTGGAAGCTTATCTGCTCTGATGAATCTCCTCCATGTACCCGTCTTCCAGCTGGAGAGCATGACACGTCAGGAAACTCTCATGATCTGAAACTGGATTCTTGAACCTGATTCTGCTGTAATCAAAGGTTCAAAGTGTTGATCCCACACAGCACTTTCAGGATGTGATGTAACAGGAGACTTCAAATCTACAGCATGTGTATGACACTATCATGTCAGTGTGAACCACGAGGAATGGTGCCAGCAGCTTGTTGAATCTGTGCCACGAAGCACTACAGCAGTGCTGAAGGGGGAAAGGTGTGCCTGGTAAAGTGGCTGTGAGTGTATGTTTGCAGTTGTAATACACACATCACAGCTGGATAACTGTTGTTACTCCTGTTGGGTTTCAGATCACTGCATTGTGATAGCACCACTGCAGAAATGTGAGTCTTTTTTCCAGGAGTGAAAACGCAGAGCCTCACAGGGACGCATCGACGGATGTCACAGTCTGAGAGCTTTCTTCTCGTCGCTCTGCTTGTCTTTCTTTCAATCAGCTTGCTTTGTATTCTCTTCTTTTTCTTCTTCTTGTATGACCTCGCTGATTACAGCTTCTCCCGTCAATGCAGCCGCTGTCA
This sequence comes from Neolamprologus multifasciatus, assembly GCF_963576455.1. Lineage (NCBI taxonomy): Eukaryota > Metazoa > Chordata > Actinopteri > Cichliformes > Cichlidae > Neolamprologus > Neolamprologus multifasciatus. The sequence goes on from NC_140453.1 coordinate 28,589,351, forward strand.
TTAATTTCACTTCCAGCGAGTGCCGCTGACAGGAGACGAGCTGCAGCCCCACGACTCAAACTGGCAATTTGTTCTTGTCAAAGTTACACGGAGTGTTTAATTAACTAGAACATGAACCATTTGGGATTACAGGTTAGGAAATAATAAATGTTAGCGTGATAGCGAGGAGGACACACACACACAGGAACTACCTATGAACTGCAGAGAGCCGCGCAGTCCCATTGGCTTCCGGCTCCATAGATAACAGGCCAGGAGGTCACACTTAATTTGTCTGCCAGACTGCAGGAACACCGCTGGGGAGAGAAAAGTTAATATTCATCTTTTCATTCCTGAGTGCAAAAGAATATTCTTCCTCATTCTTATCTCTGCGGTGAGGATGCTGATGAAAGTCTTCTGCCCTTTTGCCAGTTTCTGGACAAGTGTCGAGGCAGGAAAAGGTTCCAGACGGCGAAGAGATGAAAGTGTGTAGCTGCAGAACGCTGTGCAGTCTTTTCTTGGCTCTCTGATATAATGAAGCTGCTTTTGTGCACGTTCCAGGCAAATGGTCCAGATCAAAGTAAAAGCAGGAGTAGCAATTAGAGCTCCTTGTAAACTCTTATTGTGCTGTAATTAACTGCACAGCACAGCCTCTCACTGCAGCCATTTGCATTTGCAATTATTGCTTTTGTCAGCTCCCTTTTGATGTTGGATTTAATTAAAAAGGATATTATTATGAATCTGATTGATATCAAAGTTGCTTACAAAAGCTTCTCAGTAAGGAGCGATGGGAGTCACAGTGCAGCAGGGCCTTAAGGTGTGCTGTACAAAGCAGTCTCTGTTGGAGTGGCTGGAACAGCAGGTCCTTCCCCTTCAAATGCAAAACAGTTTCATACATGGACGCACAGATAGACACTCAGAGTTAGCGCTGTCTGCCAGATCAGTTTTGCAGAGGCATTCAGACTGACGTGAGTTTGGCGTTAGAGCACCTCCTTCTTTTTCCCGTCTGTGTCAGCGAGTCACGCTGTCCTGGTGATGACCGTCTCACAACCTTCTGTTGCAGCTCTCCATGCTCTTCACCGAGGAGTGTGATAAAGTCAGGGACACCATGCACGTTCACTCCTTCAGCTACGACTTCCACCTGCGAGTGGTTCACCAGTACCTGGTCGGCTGCCACATGACGCTACGGCAAGGCTACCAGCTCACCGACTTCCTGGACGACTTCATCTCCCACCACCCGGACATCCCCAAGTTCGGCCGCAACCACGTCTTTCAAGGTGATTCTGGTGTTGCTGACTACATCCGAATCCCATGTGATGATAATGATAATGATGTTTTTGATTCTGCCATGGTTTCTAGCTTTTCAACATTTACAGCAGCTGACAGTGAAAGTAAACAAAAGATGGCAACACAAATAAATGAAAAATAGGCCCAACAATCATCATGTGATTAGAAGCATTTGGACTGTGGGTCAGTGCCCACACAAACACACACTGGTTCTGATGGGAAATACAAAGTAAGGATCCAGTTATATCCACCATATAGCTGCACGTCCTCACTAAAGTGCGAATGACATTCCCCATCTTTATGGTGTGATTAGGTTTATCCAACCTTAAAAAGTGCAAGGTTATAACTTTAATTTGCATTTTTCCCCTCCGGCTTTCAACTTCCCTCTTTTACCTAATGGTCCCTGATACATGAGATGAAGTCTTTCCACCAGCTTCATTTAACAAAGACTTGCATCTGAAAATGTGTCTGTGTGCTGAAGTCACTGAAGTTATTCGCAGCACGTTTATGTTGTGGTCATTTTAAAAAACAAACTCTGCTGTCTGAGCTTAAACTATGCAGACGTGCAGAAAAAAATAAGTGCACCGAGACCTTTTGGAGGTCTGGATTAAATCCCAAACGAACTCCCACCTCGATCCGAGGTGCACACGGCAAGTTTGGGTTAAACTCCTGTAGCTGTGAAATGAATAAAACAGGTAAATCAGGTAAAAACAGGTAAATCTGAATCATCCACAGCGATCGTTAATGATTTGTTTTTGTTTTTGTTTTGAAATAAACAACTTTAGCTCACCTCTTGTTCCCCCACCCCCTGTGGTTGATTTAGCACAAAGTTTATTCGCTAACCTCTGCTAGCACGAGTACTGGAAGTCTGAGGTGAATTTGTGTTCATGTTTAGCATCTTCTCCAGCTCCCTCTGGTGGTCAGTGCAAACCAAAAGAACCAATTGAAATTCTATTCAGAGTAAATATTTGAAGTTCACTTCCAGGTGCTTCAGCTCCTCTGTGTCGCGCCTCCGTTCGAGCGTCACTAGCAGCTCTCTGAGCCGCTCTGGATCGATGAGCAGATGTTTGTTTTTCCATCAGAGCTTCTCAGACTGTGTGTGGACAGGAACCACTGTGTTTGTCTTTCTGAGCATCTGTGATTCTTGTGTAAATCAGGGAGCTTCTCCATCTCCACGGGGATGATAACGGCTCACCAGCTCTACAACTACATCACCGACCACGCCAGCACGTATGGCATGAAGCCGCTCCGCATGTCGAAGGCTGCGGTCGCCGCTGACAACAAGAAGGCGATGCCTGAGCTTCACGAGTATGCCCTGGTGGCTCTGTGGAACAGGTGGAGAAACACCTCTAACCTCAGAATAAACCTTCTCTCCTCATGTCTGCTGCTCAACTTTACCTTTGTTGGCTCCTCCTGCTTTAGTTCGGGCTCCTACAAGGATCTGGACGGTCTGCCCCACCACGATGACTTCGATGTTTCCCTGGTGGTGTGTCACAACGCTGCTCCGTTTGAGGAGCAGTCAGACGGGGAGCGGCATCTGCTCGGGTAAGATCTACAGACTGGAGCACAGAGGTCGTCATAGTTACTCATGACGCCATGTTTGTTTTATCTGACATGTGCTGACACAACCTAAAGACCGGTGGACGTTTCACTGGCCAAACAAATGTGTTAACAGCACATCACTGAAGGAACTGGAGAAACTTCTGCTGAGTCTCATCTCGTCCCTTTTCATAGGCTTCGCTTCTACGTGATCATGACCAGCCAGCGGGAGCTGTTCCCACGCCTCACTGCAGACATGCGCCGCTTCAAGAAGCTTCCTCAGATCCACCGTGATCCCGGGGAGCTGGGGGGGCGGCTCTCCCAGGATCGAGCAGAGGCTTCTGGGTCACGTGGTTCTGAGCAGGACCTCTGGGAGGAGGGTTCGTCTGAAGCTTCAGCAGCCTTGGCTCCAAGTGATGGCAACGAGTTTTACCCTCTGACAGGCGGCGGACCGGAGGCTCAGGGGCTCCTCTACGCCTCCCCTCTGTTCCCTCTTCTCAACAACGAGGTGGCGTCTGCCCGCAGACAGATCCAGATCAGCGTGGAGCAGGCCATGGGTCACTGCCGCAGGGACAACCTGTGGAGGAGGCTGTTCCACGGCGAGCATGTGGCGCTGGATAAACTGAAGCTGGCCAAGTTGTCATTCAGCGAGCTGGAGGAGCTGCTGGAGGCTGTGCAGAGCCAATCGGTGGGGGAAATCGACCCGCAGCTGGTGAGACTCTCATTTTAGCCTTAAGATTCAATCATGACTATCAAACGTCAGCAATACAAAACACCTTGATTACTAAGACCACAGCTCGACACAAATGAACCGCCTCGACACCCTGTCATTTAAACACAAAGCAGCACACAGCTAAGCATCGGTGCTCCCACAGAGGTGATCAGGCTCTCGCTGTGACCTCAGCCAGCTGCAGATGAGCTGCAGATCAAACATCAGCTCGCACATACAGCTCACATGTTAGCAGGAGCTGTGAACGGGAGGTAAATGTTCCTAACACGTCAGGAGACTTCAGGATTTTGTTAGTTAAAGGAGGAGGAGCTTTTAAATGATACATCTGCAGCCTGAATATTTGACTTTGCAGGTGAAAGCCAGTGAAGGTTTCTGATGATCAGTGTTGTAACTGTAGTGTGAATGTGTTGCTGCAGGACTGCTTCCTGACCATGGGTCCAGCCTGGTACCAGAGTCTCATCAAAGTCCTGCTCAGTCGCTTCCCTCAGAGCTGCAGACACTTCGACGACAGTGGCATCCAGTATCTGGTGAGAAAGAGAGTTCACAGTGGCGAACCCACAGGCCCCTGTATCCATGAGTTTCCCTCCGCTGTGGCTTCACAAACGGGCAGCAAAACGTTACCAGCCAACAACAAAATGAAGGCGTTCCCTTTAATGCTCAGGATCAGCGAGATCCCTTTAAAAAGATCTAAAAACGTGAAGCGTGCGTGTTGGAAACACGACCCCAAACTTCATCTCTAGGGCTACGTTCACTCTGCAGGTCTTGATGCTCAATTCCAATTTTTAGATCAAATCAGATTTTTTTGTCTGCTCGTTCACGCTACAAATAAAATGCGACAGCAAACGCGCTCTAGTGTGACGCTCAAAGCGGCCGCATGTGCAAAAGAAGACGTCACACACAACGCGCTCTGTTTAGACCCAGAGCAACAGTATTGTTTGACTGATGACCTTAATATAAAGACTTCGGACTTTACGTTTCCCAATTTTTGCTTTAAGTTATTTTGTTATTTACATAATAATGTAAATAACCTGATAATGATCCTTATTGCTGTTTTAGAGGAGCACTGCTTCAAAGGATAGTTGCAGATTTCTGTCAGAATCTTCAGATTATACAGAACAAATAAAATGTTCACGTTTCTCCAACGTTGTCTTCCCAACAGTTTCACTGACATCAGGATGGACAGGAAGCGTTCGCGATGTCTTCTCCGGCGCTGATAATTGGCGTCTGTCTTGTGTCAGTGATGTAAAAGACGGATTTAATGCAACATGACCATCAAACAGCAGCTTTCTGAAACATCAGATATGTATCAGATTCAGCACCACATACGAACGTGACCCAGATCGGATTTGAAAATATCAGATTTGAAAATATCAGATTTGTGCCGTTCACACTGTCACACCATGATCGGATAGATGGTCGCATAGGGTCAAAAAAATCGGATTTGATGCGCTTTCGCCTGCAGTGTGAACGTAGCCTAAGCACAGCTCCATTAGTCTCTAATAGCATTTCTCTGGACACAAATGGGATCATTTAGCAGACTCGACCTAGAAACACCTGCAACACGTAATGCAACACACGGATTAGTCTCACTCATGTTGCACCGTTCAGACATAAGAGACCTCGAGTGACTGACAGGCGAGAGGATGGAGCATCGAGCTCACAGTGAGAGCTCCATCATGAACTGCAGTAACATATTTCTTCTGTATCTGTGGAGACATTTGTGTTGCACACACCTGTTCACCTCGTTCCCGCTAACGTCCACTCGTGTCTTTGTACTTCAGGCTGTTCTGAACCAAAAGTTCACCGACTGCTTCGTTCTGGTATTTCTGGACAACCAAGCTGGAAAAACTGTGAGTTCTTAAACACGTCTGACTTATTTTGTCTTATAATAAAGTCATGCAAAGTTCTCAGATTTCATCTTCCTCCCGCAGAGTTTAAAGGTCGTGTTTCGGGAGCCGCTGCCGTTGCAGCCGCAGGCCGGCAGCAGCCCCCCTCCTCAGCTGGTGTCCATGTATCATCACCTGGAGTCTGTCATTAACACCGCGTGCTACAATCTGTGGACCGGGCTGCTATAGCACTCGAACCCGAGTCGTCGTAACACAAGAAAAATGGAAACGACAGCAGAAGGAAATGAGAAGAGAAGCTTTCTACATCATGCTGAGCAGCAACATACTGGACTCATGTGCACGAAACCGTCCTAAACGTTGAGGATCATAAAGTTGAGCAGACACTACGATGGGTTCCCTCACAGCTACTGTACGAGCCTTCAAGCAGCACCGTGACCACAGCAGAAGCTCCTTTCTTACCATTATTGTCACGAGTCAGACGGGCGATCAACATCCAGGTGATTTAGCCTGCTGAAGAGAACTGCAGGCTACATGCACTTATGTGTTGGAACAACAAATCAAAACGTACAAAATCATGTTTAAAAAGTGATGTTTTAGATCTTTGACTGTAGCAGCTGAGACATGTCAGCAACATCTCTCATCCTGAAACAGATTCAAAAATGGGCTGAAGATAAAGACAAAGCAGCATCACTGGCTCCTCGAGGAGCTTGAGGTCATTTGCAGTGCTTGATAAGATTGTTTGATCATTTAATATGTAGCATATATCAAACGGAGTCAGTCCCAACACGTGGGGCAGTCTGAGCTGAGTAGGTGAGATGATCTGCAGCTTTTCAGGGCTCATATCTTTAACCTTGAACCTCCACCAACGTCGTGCCAAATCCAGAACCAGTTCCACGTATTTCCACCTCCCTAAAAATGTACTGCTACTCGTAAGCATGGCACCACAAACTGATGATGCCTTGCTGCCTCCAGTTCTTCCAGGAAGTGAGGATAATGAGACGTTCCTGAACAGCTCAGCTGTGTCCCGGGTCTGCCACGGGGTCTCCTCCTGATTGGACGTGAGCAGAAAACATCACGGAAGAGGAGACGACCTGAACCGCGTCATCACAGACGTCAGAGCTCTGCTGCTGTGATGGGTTTCTGGTGTCATAGTTGAGGACGTACCTTCACCACCACAACCTGCTGCAGCTCCACATCCATCTGTCAGTCTGGAAAAAACTTCGGTGCTCAAAAGGCACAAAGGTAGAACGGGCTTCACCGAGTTAGTAGTGAAGAGGTTTGTGGTGACTTCCAGGATTTTACCGACTCGTAATTCCTGCTGCCAGCTGATGGTGGACGACCTGGAAGGTGCTCTTTCACACATTCTGATGGATATGACGCGGCGAGGACGCCGTCGATGCACGGACAGAAACATCATGAGTGTGCAGCAGCTGTTTGACATCATTGAGCCTGAGTCAGTGGTCAGAATGCAGCACTTACATGCGTCCTGCACAAATTTAAAGCTCCACATCTTCACTAATGTCTCAGCGTCGGCTTGGATCTCGTGCCTTCTGATAGTATTTAGCTTCACGCCGCATCAGTGTTAAAACAAGAGACCGCCCAGATGTCGGTGCGCAGAGTGGGAAGGGTTTTATGTTCAATTTTCAAATGCGTCAAAGCTGTTTCCACTTGAACCCCACTGCCATATCTGCTGCCCTCAAGTGCCTTTCTCTGTTTATTTTTTCTCCCTTTTTTCACTCCCAAACCTGTGAAGTGACGCTGCTGTCGTTCTGGCAGGAGATGTGTGGAAACACTGCTGGTGTTATGCAGCGCAAGTGCCTGAGTCAGTTTGGAGAAATGTGACAAAAATTGCCTTTCATAAGCAGGAAAATTGGTCACATTAACTTTGGTGATTTGCATAATAGCGTGCCACATGTCATCAGCGCCGAGTGTTTCCAAAGCATGTTGGGGTGGTGGTGTGTGCTCTCAAACAGCGTGGCTCTCATACCGCAGCCTGACGCAGGACTGTTACATCACAACAGGAAGGCTTCGTGTCCAGCGCGGCTCCTGCAGAAGTCGTACGTCCTGGGAGGGAACCAAACAGGTCTGAATGTTAAACACTGGATTATTCATCATGCAAAATGTGAACTGTAACCAGACAGCCCTGTAAAAGAAAACCTGCACTACCTGTGTCGTGTATATTGTGTATATACAGAACACTTTATACAGTATGTAAAGTTAAATAAACGAGTTACAGAGTGAGAGTGTGCTGAACTGTTCTTCACTGTGCAGCTTCGTGTCGTGACAGAAGCTCCGGACAAAACTTTAGTGCAGGACTGTCCAACTCCAGGCCTCGAGGGCCGGAGTCCCGCAGGTTTCAGATGATCCAGCACAGCTGATTCAAACGGCTGAATGACCTCCTCAACATGTCCTGAAGTTCTCCAGAGGCTGCTAATGAGCTCATCATGTGATTCAGGTGTGCTGACCCAGGGTGAGGTCTAAAACCTGCAGGACACCGGCCCTCGAGCCTGGAGTCGGACGCCCCTGTTTTAGCATCTTCAAACCTGCAGATGCCAGAATCATCGGCATAAAGCACAAAACCTTTGTTTTTACAGTGTGTCAGGTTGTATACCAGAGCATTTATTATAGTTTAGGTGTTCAGTCAGTGGAAATGTGGAAATAACTGCAATTTTAAAAAGGCGCAGCTAGTTGGGAACAAAAGTAAAAGATTTAATGAAGGCGTTAATACCAAAGTCAGCATGAGTCAGTCAGGCGTGACAACACAACATCAGTGTGTCTATAAAACTGATTTGTAGTCTTATTAAATGAAGCCAGAGTGGTTTTGACACTCATGCCCTCCCTGTCACATTTTCATGTCTGTGTTATTTTTAAATGTGTTCATTAAGGTTGTGAATCAGAGATCATTGGCTTAAAACAGCTGGACTGAAATAGAAGAAGCTTCTTTCAGGTTTCACATGCGTGTCTCTGCAACCTTTAGAACTGCATCAAACAGATTATCAGTGTTTTTGTTAAACTGCAATGAAGGGAAAAAACATAGATTTAAAAAATAATTTCTTGTGAAACCTGGACAGTCTGCTACGTCCTCTCAGACTTGAGACTCTGCAGCACATATTTGATCTCCTCCAGTCAAACTGATGATCCTCCGACTTCATTTCCATTTTTAAGATGAAGTCACGCTGAGGAACGTCTGCTTGCACCCACCTCATTTATCAAAGCCTGTGTCAGTGCAAAAGCTGAGTATTTACCCTAGGATGTCTCAGTATTAGTCCACGTGCACAGTTACACCCTGGGAATGACCTCGGTCACAGTCCCATTAATGTCACACACAATTATGAGCACAGTCCTGGTCTCAGTGCTCAGCGTCCAGCATCCAACCAAAAAATAAGCAGTCCACTGAAAACCGTGGAAGAGTTTTAAAGAGGATGTTTGCTCTCTGCATGTTTCTCTGGCCAACAGTTTACGCCAGCTGCCCATCCTGATGCAACAGTTCCAGTGTGCAGATGTGTTTATAAGGGAAAACCTGCAGTCAGCTGGGGCTGAAGAAGCACCTGGATGAGTGAGAAACGTTTCTCCCACTGAAAACGTCACGTCCAGATAAACAGAATAACTTTATGGGATGAAAAAAAGAAACGAGCTCGTGGATTGTTTCACGTGTGTGTCACTAACACCTGAGGAAGAGGAAGAGCACCGTAGTAATGCCAGTAAATAAAGACTGGTGGGTGTCTCTGGTGATGCAATTGTCATAGCAACACAAATCACTCACGCGGTCCTGGCTGAGCTTCAATTGGCACTTGGCACGAGCCGAGGTAGCTGCCTCTTACAGATTCAGTTCATGTACACAGCTGAGTGATCGCTCACTGCAACGATCCTTCATCTTAATGCTGAACCGCACAAGCAGCCAGTCAAAGCATCATCTGACTGCTCGACACATGAGAAACACAGAAAAACATTTTCTCAACTTTCAGCGCAAAAGCGAAGCAGCAGGTTCACCGTACTGCGGTCAAGTGAGCCCTCACTTACGGAGTCACAGTCAAGCTAGCCGCACCGAAAATGTGGTTGCACTACTCTTACGCATATTACGGTATGGGTGAAGCCCGGCTTAGAAACGCAGTCTTTGTGTCCTGACACTATTTGACTTCACAATCCACTCCCAGTTTGGTTCATCTCCACTTTCCCCCTGTGATCCACAGCCCAAATTACTGTATGATTCAGAGAAAATTAACAATAAAATTTAACCAATTTACTCTACTGTACTTTTAATATCCTCATCTTTGACCTCAGATTACAGGAAAACTGTAAGAGGTGATGCAGATATCTCACTGGATTCTGACTCTGGGTGACCCCCACTCTTCACCCTGTGATCCACAGCCAATATTACTGTACGGTTTTCCAGAAAATTGATAGTAAAATCTTCCCATTTTGCTTTACTGTACTCTACATATTCTCATCTTTGAGCTCAGATTACAGGAAAACTGTAAGAGGATATTTTCACTGGATTCTGACTCTAGGCCATCTCCACTCTGCACCCTGTGATACTTCTTGCAGGCCTTTCAGACTGATCTGGTAAGAGCCTTTGGTAATCGGGCCTACAACAGGCCTGTCATGTTCATGTGTGATGGATCCCTGGTACTCCTCCGATCCATTTCCATGACATCCTGCAGAACAAGTCTAGAGGATCTGCTGCAGAAGTACTACAACAACAACATTCCCATTCTTCATCGATGTTTGAGCCATGTCATGAAAAATGCCAAGGACCTTTGTAAAAAACATTTATATCAATAATTAAAAAAGAATACAAGATTTGTAATGTAAAGGTCACTAACAGTGATTTCATTCCTTCATTTTCCCAGCATTCCAGAGAACTACAGGCTTGGAATGCATGTGTTTGGGCTCCTTGCATGCTGTGATAACTTAACAGACATGGATGATGTACATAGTGCAGCAATAGTGTTTTGCAGTCCTTGTAGTGGAAGGAACGCAACAAAACACTACAACAACTTGAAAATCCTTATGCAAAAACGGGGGACCCTGGATTCAGAATCCAGTGAAAATATCCTCTTACAGTTTTCCTGTAATCTGAGCTCAAAGATGAGAATATGTAGAGTACAGTACAGTAAATTGTGCAAAGTTTACTATCAATTTTCTGGACATCCGTACAGTAATTTTGGCTGTGGATCACAGGGTGCAGAGTGGAGATGGCCTAGATTCAGAATCCAGTGAGATATCTGCGTCACCTCTTACAGTTTTCCTGTAATCTGAGCTCAAAGATGAGGATATTAAAAGTACAGTAGAGTAAATTGGTTACATTTTATTGTTAATTTTCTCTGAATCATACAGTAATTTGGGCTGTGGATCACAGGGGGAAAAGTGGAGATGAACCAAACTGGGAGTGGATTGTGAAGTCAAATAGTGTCAGGACACAAAAGACTGCGTTTCTAAGCCGGGCTTCACCCATACCGTAATATGCGTAAGAGTAGTGCAACCACATTTTCGGTGCGGCTAGCTTGACTGTGACTTCGTAAGTGAGGCTCACTTGACCGCAGGTTCACCGTTCAGTCGACAGGACGCCATCGCCATAAATACTTCGTGTAAGTTAAGAGGCGAAGAGGCTGAAATGCGTCCACGTGGAGGTATATCGATTATTAACATAACGTGTTAATAATCGATACTTATCTGAAATGTGAGATGGACTGTTAAACAATTCATTTACCTGAGTGTTCATCAGTATGTGCACCAGTCCAGTGGCTCCGTGTGTGGAAATATTTCTTAAGTGCACAAAAGCTGCTGTGGATGAAATCCTCTCAGTGTGAAGTCTACAGGCCACGAGGGTCAGGGAGATGAACACTAATGAGCTGCGCGCTGAAGCAAACCAGAAGACAGGAAAATGATTTGGTGTCGTTTGTAATTAAGACTCCGAGCTGAAAGTGTTCGTGCAGCAGAAACCACGAAACCCGTGGAGTCAGATCCACATCCTGCATCTCAGAGACGACCGACCACTGCGACTCTGGACTCACCAGCCTCAAGACACAGCAATGATTGTATGTTTCTATATTACAGCGTTATCAGCAAACCTCAGACTGACCGTCTGTTCACACATTAAACCTCACAGTACGTTTATTCAAGCTCTTCCTCAATGTAAACAAGTTCGCCCAGATAAACTGAAGGTAGCCAGGACAATAAACCTAATCAGACACTTCAAATGACTCACACAGCTGAACATTTTAAAGGAGCTAACAATAGCAAAGTGGCTAGAGCTAAAGCTAGCAGCCTCGGTATGAGCAACACATCACAGCATAAACGCGCTGGTTCTGTTATATTAAGCAATAAACATGAACATAATCAAAAGTACCAGAAATTTATCAGCTAAATGTTCAGGAAATCGTTTCCACTTCATTACTTGGAATCAGCTGTAAATAAGAGAGGACCTTAATGCAGTTTTGGGGGAAACTGGAAAGTTTATTCATTCATTTCTGAAAATACTATTTTACATCGAAGGAAAGTTTATTTTTCTAATATCTCGGTGACACGTCTCAGAAAGAAAACCCACTTCAGCACTTTAATTTTTCAGCCCTGAAGGTCATTTTCTCAGATGCCAAAACTTCAAATATAACATTCATTAGTTCATTATTAAATGTGATTACGTTGCAGTTATTTATATTTTAAATGTCGTACCAGGAGTCAAAATACTTAATTCGAAAATGAATTCTTAATCATTTGCTCCATCAGTCTGCTCCATAAGATATATATTTTTTCTTAAGAAACACCTTTGCTCTCACAGTCATCTAGTATTTTCTCATTTTGAGCCTTCGGGCAGCTCAGCCTGCTCCGTCCGTTCCTTCCACCTGATGCTACGAAGAAACTTATGGAAAAACATGATTTGACCTTAAAGAACAACATTGCCATCCTGAATCACTGCTGTGAGTGAACCGAGTGCACTGATGAAGAAAGCAGCACAAACCCAGCATTGATGAGGAGGAAAACGTGTATTCACTTCTTTCTACAGTGTGGAAACAGATTCAGAGAGGACGACACAGGAGTCTGTGCAAAGTCTGCGTTAAATGGAAAAGGTGGGTGCTGCAGGTGGAGGTCCGTCGGGCTCTGACAGCTTCATGCTCCGTCACCTCCTCTCAGCACTTCCTGTGAGTCCAGTATTCTTTGATCCAGCCGAGACCCTCGTCTGTGGAGCCTGCAGTGCAAAGAGAGACTTAATTACGGCTGTTTTCTAAGTCTTTATCATTGCTTAAATCACACGAACACTCACCTTGCGGCTTGTACTCACACCCGATATAACCCTGGTAGCCGATGTTTTCCAGTGTGTCGAACAGGTAGCTGTAACTGAGCTCTCCGGCGCTGTCGGGCTCATTTCTGCTGGGAACCTGAGCAATCTGGACGTGACCTGAGAAATGTGACAACCTATCATCGTGTGATGTGTTCACACCAAACAAAACCAGGTTTTATGTGTGAAACTGCCCACATTTGTGTTGGGCAACATAAAGAGCAGAGGTCAGCGCCTAACTGTGGATGGGATTACCTCCAGTAACACGGAGGAACTGGGAGCACTTTTGTCCTTCAATACAGACACTAAAGAAACACGTAGGACTGACTTCTTTCATCTGTGCAATGATGTGTCAGAGTGAAAATCAGCCGTGCATTTGTTACTGCTACACTTCAGTCAATGCAAACAGAACTAAACGAGACAGAAGGACGGAGCACAAGTGCAGACGCAGCCTCTCTGAGTGCAGCTGACAGAGGTCAGTGTTCATATCACATCAATATTATGAGCTCTGCAAGGTGATTTTAATTAACATCCTTAATGCCACTTGTGTGATAAGACACAGATACCTTCAGTCTGCCTCTGAGAGAGAAAAAAAAGCTGCTCGATAACAAGGTTCAAGTTTTAAAAATGTCATTTACGGCAGCCTACAGTCAGTATCTGATGCTGATGAAGCAAACGACCTGATGGACCTCATTTCCTCTGTAGCTGCTGTTTAAAGGCAAAGCACATCCACAGCAGATTCATATCATCAGCAGGGTAAGTCAGTTCCCTCTGCACATCCACTTTTTGTGCATTATGGCCATTTCCTGGCTCTAACTCAAGCCAGCACGCCGTCACCCCCACGAGTTCAAGCACTTTCAGAGCAGAAGAGACAGGAAGTGTGAGTGACGGCAGAAATGAATAAAGAAGACAGGCAGCCTCTGCAGATATTAACCCAGAAGGATTAGATTTGAGGTACTTGACTGCTGTAACTGATGAACATGTGCATACTCACCAATGACAGGAATGTACTTTTGAATGTTTTGTGTGAGGTTTCCATCCATTATTTGCCAGTGAAAGATGTCCTGAAACAGTTTAGACGGCTGTTACATTATTTGTCTTCACTTCAGACATATTTTGAAAGAACCCACCATCTGCAGTTTCATGTTTGGCTTCCCGACCTTCTCCAGGATCGCAGATGCTGCAGACAGAAAAAAGCAACATTTACATGTGCTGGAAATGAGACGATGTGCTGAACGTCATCATTACAACATCGCGCCGTTCACGGTTCAGGATCACTGATGAATGTGATACCAGCTCACGTTTAGGTTGGGATTTTCCCGCTTTATCTGTTGACTCATTTTAATGACACAGTCTGAAGGCCTTCACACACCAGATGCATAAAAACTGCAGTTTTTGGACTGATTTTTAATGCAGCAGCTGTAATTTCACTTTTTAACCAAGCTCGATTAAACCGATCTGACCAATCAGACCACTGCATTTGGTTGGTCCAGCTCAGAGATGATGGGAGATTTTATTGCTGCTGTTGGAAACAGGTTTTTACATCATTACGCTCACAAAAAAACAAAGTGATGAAACTCTTTAAAAGTCTACAGGTTGCACATGCCTCCACTGATGTCTGAGACTTTTTAACCTGTTCTAAAATCCTCACCTGCAACTTTGACCCAACAGGAATGAAACACGGCGCTGCATTTTAATCTCTCCACTGAGCGTGCCACACTCAGAAACCTTAACAAACTGGTGCCAAAAGTCCAATTCAGGTACTTGGACACCAGATTGGTATCAGAAAGTAGAAAATGAATAAAATACAGAGTCGTTTTGTGTGCTGACACCGTCCATTTTTCCCCCTTTTTGCACCTCGTTTCACAGTATGAACTGTAGCCCAGCGCTGTGGACACAGCAAATTAATAAAGGATTATTAATTTGATTATTAATAAAGAGGGATTAATAAAGTTTTATCTAATCTAATCTAATCTAATCTAAGCACCAGGAGCAAAATAGTGTTAGCATGTCTGCATGAAGGACATATAATACACTCGCATCTAACATGATATCCAGAGGGTCAAAGGTCACGAGTATGACACCTGGAATGAGCCCTGATATTATCATCAGTCTCGTCAACCAGTCAACTCTGACTTGAAGCTCCAGCTGAACTCAGGTTTTTGATCATTCACATGCAAAAGTAAATATAACGTGTTTAGAGTGGGCGGTCTTACCCTGATGAGGAGAGTCCAGAAAATACCGGGGGTCTGTAATCCTGGTGTTGATCGGTTCAATCAGTCCAGTGATTCCTTCCTAAGAGCGAGATTGTGATTGGTGTGACTTTAATCATATTTTTCATTCATTATACACATTTTGTTACCTTAACAGGGACTCAAACCAGCAACCTTCAGGTTACTAGTTGCCAGTTTCAAACTCTGGGCGTCTCATATTTTGCTGCCCACAGCTAACATCCCAGACCTGGCTCCCCACAACGTACTACAGGTGTCCAAAGTAGTGACTGTTTAGGGCTGCTCAATTAATCGAATTTTAATCTCGATTATGATCTGTGCTTTCAACGATCATTAAAAATGAGCCGATTATTAGCCCCTCCCTCGTGCTTTACTCTCGCGCTGCTCCGTGTGGCAAATCGAGCGCACCTCTCTGCATTTCGAACACGTGTCACAACAATTAAGAGCAGCGGTCTCCAACCTTTTTTGCGCCACGGACCGGTTTATGCCCGACAATATTTTCACGGACCGGCCTTTAAGGTGTCGCGGATAAATACAACAAAATAAAACTAGTACCGGTACCGAAAAAAAGAAGATTTATTCATAACACACGTGAAAAGACCCAGGAAAACCGAGTTAACGATAAAAACGATAACAAAATAACGCTGAAAACCGATAAAAACCCTGAAAACTACACATTTCACACCTGAGCCTCAACTCTCGCGGCCCGGTACCAAATGACTCACGGACCGGTACTGGTCCGAGGCCCGGGGGTTGGGGACCGCTGATTAAGAGGACCGAGGGAAGCTCGGAGAGCTGAGCAGAAGTTATTTGGAGAGGAGAGTGATGCTGTTGGTTGAAAAGAGGTAAAAAACTTGAGTGGTGTGGAAACATTATGGGTTCAGTCAGACGTGGATCAAGTAGACACAGTGTGTAAACTTTGCTACAGTGTCGTAGCTGCACCACAGAGCAACACTGCAAACTTCACTAAACATAGATGTTTACATTTTTCATTTATTTTTTATATTGCAAACATTTGCACTGTTATCAGTATTTGCACTATTTTATATTATTTTTTAAAGTCATTATTCAACACATTGTTATTGTTAAATAAATATCGTCAAATAATCGAGATCTCAGTGAAAATAATCGTGATTATCATTGTTGCCATAATCCAGCAGCCCGAGTGACTGCTGACAAAAATAGTTACCAAGAAATCCAAACGTTTGGGGAAACGAGCATACTGTCCACAGAAGAGTTGAAAATATCGCGCCCCCCCCCCCCTCGAGCATAGACCCTTGCTGTCCGGTCAGAGGCTCTTCTATTTTTGCCTTTACTCTGCTCAGTAAGTGCAGAGTGGAAAAGGAGCAACTGATTCAACAAAAACATCATTTTGAGTCATTTTACACCAAACTATAGCAGCCCCCCCCCAAAGGAACAAATACAATCACAGCTGTTGGCTTTTACGCTGATTTTATCAGGTAATGCTGCAACTATTAAAATCAGGATTTTAGCAGAGAAACAGAATAAAGCTGGAGTTTTAGCGTGTATTAAATGACAGTATATGAGCACATACAGCCTCACATCATGGCCGTATTTTCAGCAAACAGTTGTTAAAGTGCCATGTTTCCCAGTGCCAGCCCTAGAATGGATTAAATTGTGTTTTATTGTAGGTCTATTTTGCAATGACTTCTAGAAGCTCCACACGAGCGCAATTGTATGTATTAAAGGGATAAATTGAGCATGAAATATTTGAAATATCAAGACTGTCTATGGTGGTATAGCCTAAAAACATTGTCCACAGGCCATTACACCCGTCTCTGTTCATATCTGGCAGCAACACTGCAGCGAGAAACGATACAGAAGTGCTTCAAACGCTGTCGCAGGTCAGCGTCAGGGCTCATCCGAGTGGATGCACATGCAGTTTCAGAGTATTTTGCTGAAAAGCAGCCGTGACACAGGAGAGTGGAGGGCTGGGAAGCGGTGACAGGGACGCCAGCTTGGAAAGTCACGGACTGATGTCGCAGTTGGCGTGGCTCCCAAGCAGAAGTTTGTGGAGAAGCAAACGGCTACAGAGCACCGAGTGACATCAGCTCATCTCTGTGCGACAGCTTTAAGCACGGGAACAGATCCAGTTGTTAGCGTGGAGATCCTCTTTCTCAGCCATGACACCGAACCGCCAAACTTTACTTTTACTGTGCTCATCACGTGCACGCTGAAACTCTGCCTTTACTGTGCTCATCACGTGCACGCTGAAACTCTGCCTCGAGTGGAGGGGTTCAATCCTTTTTCATGCACAGAGGGGAATGCATTCATAAAAGATTTATGACTGCACTGACGTGACAGCAGTGGTATGTTGGACAGAGAAGGTCACTTACCTTTGAAAGGATATCAGCGGCATATTTTAGGTTCTGCACAAAGACCGCCTCCATTTCCTTGGCAACCGTGTCTCTGTCAGAGTCCACAGGAACTCTCCCCGCCATCAGGTGAATCCTGAAAAGGAAATGTAGAAAAGATGACGCGCCGGCACACAGAAACATCTATTCTAGCTTTTAAAACACATTTATAAAGACGGCTTTTGTGCCAGACTTATTAAGGGAACTGACCTTGTCCCAAATTGGTCTGAATCGACCTTCGCAGCAGACACGTTGTCTGGTTAAAGCCAGTCATTAACAATACCTGCGTTCTGCTGAATGTGAGTCTGCACGAGCACCAGGAGCCTGAAGCTCCAGCAGCTAAATGGATTTTTATTTTTCACACACTGTGCCAAATCCACTCTGTACCTGCAGGGCAGGTTTACACACCTGAGAACAAAAGTGACACATACAGATCTCCAAAAGGTGCATTTGTTTGGTTTATCAACCATCTAATCAAACTGGCTCAAATTATGAGATAACACAGCAGCAATTACAAGAATTAAGAGACAAACGAGCTTTTTAAATTTATGTCGCCAGCTGCTCGGAAACAAAACAGTGAGTCAAACAGAAAGTTATGAAAACAGAAAAATGAGCCGACAGATGTTGAAAAGAGACGTTTCCAGCACGTTACAGGGAACAGCCGGGCGCTCGCACACAAGAGGCTGTTTGATGGCTCGGATTTGGCAACATGTGTCCTTGTTTCTCACTGTGGTCAGTCAGTGAGGATCTAGAACCATAACGCCATGTCAGAGGTCAACCAGCACTCTCTACATGAACAAAGCAGTGGGGATGATGTACGCTTTAAGTCCAGATCAACACACAATGTCTTCACTTAACCTTTAGTGGAAACGTGACGCTCCCGTATAGGGATGGGTATCGAAACCCGGTTCTTGTTGAGAACCGGTTCCCACTGTTTCAAGTCCTTGCAATTGTTTGGCATTTTTGCAAACGATTCCCTTATCGATTCCAGTCGCCCCGAGTGACGTCACCATGTTGCAGAGCGTCATTTACCTGGCAGGAAACACGGCGCCTAAGTGGCTCAAACGCTAAAAAGTTTGGTTATACTTTACGAGAACGGATGACAACAGGACAACTTGCAATACTTGCAAAGTAGATATTTCATTTAAGGGAGGAAACACGACGAATATGCAAAAGCATTTGCTCACAAACACACGATGACCTTAAATGAATGTCGTGTTTTTAATTCCTCGTGAATCTCAACCCAGCAGCAGCGGTAACGTTTGCACGTCCTCTCCCGTTAATGCGGGTAAATAATCAACTAACAGTGCAGATTATGTTAGCGCGATCTGCCTTATTACAAAACCTGCCATTACTGTGCGTTTAGGTGACCATGATGAGAGACAGAGTCTGGCTCAGATGCTGGCAGTTCTCGCTGCAGTCTACCGTAGCGTCTCCTTTCAGGCAGGATAGACGAATGTCAGCGAGCAGTGACTCAGTTTGTGGTAAAAGGTTTGCAGCCGTTTGCCACAGCAGATGATTTTCAGTAAGTGAATGTGTTTAATTGTAGGCAGGGACATTACTGGATATTCTTGTGTGATTGCTACAGAATAATTTATGTTATACTTTGTTATTGCTACAGAAGAATATTTATTTTATTATTTTACATTTACAGTTTTTTCCCTGGGGACCCTGTGACACCCCATTGAAGAGCCGTCGGCTGGATCTCTGAAGATCTCACTGTTGGGTTTGTAAGGCCATGTTACTCCTAAATTTCTCTCTTGTTCAAAGAGAAGATATAAAACAAAGTTCTGAGCTAATCGACCTTAGTGTTCTCCTTTTTAAAAAGAATCGAATCGTTAAACAGAATCGAAAATGGAATCGGAATCGTGAAAATCTTATCAATACCCATCTCTACTCCCGTAACTGGATAACAAAAAAAGGAAACGCACACTTGTGGAGTCATTCATCCAACTGATCGTTTATTTAACACACGCTGTCATCGGGTTTTACAAATAAATGCGTTCCAAGTCAGCAGATGAAGCACTGACACAAAATCCACCATTACAAACGCGTAAAACACTAAAACTAATAAAAACACAACTTTGGAAACTGAACTGAGAGCAGTGCAACATGAAGTAGAAATAAAAACCTTCCTTTTCTGCTTTACATATACGGAGCATCAGCTAACCTCGGCGGACCTCTAACATCTCGCACCATTAGACAGCTCCATTAAGAGGCTTAGCCTGCCCCAGAGCGGTCATCAAGAACGTTACGCTGAAATTTCCTGTAAATTACTCCGATTGTATCAGGGGACAACGCCAACGGGCAGAGTTATTGATTGCTGTGACGTCACGCCTATTTACATGAACTGAATTCACTTTTCCTGGTGGTGTTTGGTCCCGACCACAGTGGACTCTGGTGTCTGCTGCACACAGCTGCTTCTGTTCGCTAAATCTCTGCAGCCTCTGAACACAGCATATGTTGGTAAATCTGTAGCCTCAGATGCCAGAAGTGTGATTAACTTCATTATAACACATCCAAAAGATATCAGACAGTTGATGCATTTTATGAAAAAGTGATAAAAACCAGCAAAGCTGTGACTGAAAGGCTTCGAGTAACTTCAAATCTTCAATGCAAATGTTGAAGACGAACCAGAAAATCAACAGGAAGTTACAAACCAACTGCTTTGACTGTGTCCAGAACATCTGTGCACGGTGCTGAAGAGATGAAATCAAGTTCAACTATGGCTGAGCTTCATTAAGTACCAGCTGGTGTGGTGAGACGGTGCAGCAAGTCGACGTAGTCGTAACTTAATCAGACGATAATATAACGGAGCCACACATGACAACAACTCGAGGAAATGAGGGCTGTGCAAGAAAAAGCAGCCACAAACAACTCAACACATCCACCAGTAAATCACCTGCTGGCTGAAACTGTAACCACAGCATGTACCAGTAATGCTGTGGTTACTGCCAGCACAATGAAAATGACCTTTTCTTATACTTTGTATAACATTTGGCAGAATGAGTGGACACCACGTCTTTGTGTTTTAAAGTAAATACGTTTCAGCTGCTGAGAGCACAATGTTTTACTTTGTGAAGGGAAGGAGCACTTACACTTACACAGAGTGGTGTTACTAGGCCATAAACGTCGCCTGGTGTTCAGCAGACAGTGTTTGCGGTCTTGCGTGAGCAGCCATGCCTCTTACTAAAGGGCCTTTCTTCTAGCTGCTCTACTATCATGGCCCGAGAAACAGCTGAGCCTGGTTGACTTGCAACTGTAAGTAAGTTAATTTTATTTATGCCGCACTTTTCAAGAACAAAACACACAAAGTGCTTCACAAGGTTATAAAGAAAATGCATAGATACAATTTAAACCATGTAAATGGATCCAGCTGAATAAAAACAAACACAAACCTGACGTCCAACAGGAACGAGTTCAGCAATTTATGTAAAGCAGTCAGCTTTGGTGCTGAGCCTGGACTCACTGCTGGAACAACCATCACTCAGTGCAGCTCACTCGCTCACTGAGAGAGACAGCTGACCACGGAGAGCAGGGGGGGAGATAGTGTCTCATTTTTATATTTACAATATTTAAACATGTTGTTGAAAAAGCTACGAGCAGCTGGGAACAGCAGCATTATTGGTGCAAACATAATAGAAATTCAAACCTTGGTTTTGATGACGACTGTCAGCGATGACAGACGACCTGTTAGTGTGACTTTAATGTCAGCAGAAGCATTACAGCATGACAGCAGTGACACGGTAACATACAGGTGGACTGCAAACATTCATCGAGTAATTTGATTAATTCCATCGTAAAACGTTCTCGACACAAATCTTTGCTTCGAAGCTTCATTTCACACACGGCTCGGCAAATGTGAGCCACTAAGAACAGAACTGCAATACAGCTAATACAATTTAGGAGCAGCACGTAATAAAAGGTTAGTTAAGTTAATTGAGTTTATTAAGCCCACCAGTACTGACAACACCACAGCAGCAGAGATGATGATGGTTTAACATGGACTCAGTTTACACACTGTGAAGAACAGTGTGTAAACTCTGAGTCCACAGACGAGGAGTATGTGGTCAATGTCCCCGCAATTAGCTGAGCTGACGACGTGGAAGATGTCGACGGGTTAACCAAAGATGAGCTGGAACCACGAAGGTGGCGAGCGCTCCCCAGGGAGACGAGGACGTGCTGGACGTGTGGTTTGTTGAGGGATGAGCAGGAGAGCCTATCGCAGTGTGCCGCTACTGCTGCGTCGGCCGGCCACAGCGACATGTCTCTTTTCCCCTGTGGACTGACCCTCTCCTCTGCCAGCTCAGGACACGTTGTAATTCTTATCACCCACCGGAGTCCATGACGGCCAAAAACTGGCGTCCCATGTTCCCGACTTGGTCTCTGAGCTGACCGCATCATGGAGCAAAATACTGTCTACCTGTGTCACTGTGGACCTGGATGGTGCCGAGGAGGCTGGCTTATCTGGAGCTGTCCCTGGCTGCTTATCCGTCTCACAAACACGGTGACGGTTGCCCCACAACTCTGCCGTTCACGCACTGCAGCTTCAGCACGTCGCAGCTGGACAAGATTTATCGGGCTCAGGCACTGCCGCTTCGTCACAGTGCTCCAGACGTACCAGGCAATGTCCCTGCTGGTGCTCGGGCTGCTGGTTCCTGCAGACAACCCACTGGCACTTCTCCTTAAACCTTTAAAGCCGGTCGTAGCGGGCACGCTCCGTTTGGCGCAACTACTTTTAAATCCCGGTAGCTCTGCAACCACATGAGTTAGCGCAATAATTTTTTTTGCATATGAAACCGGAGGAGTTGTACTTACATCTTATGCCATCAGCTTGTCCTCGGTCACAGTTTCCTTCCACATATAACTTTGCAAAAACTGCATAAAAAGCACTTGCAGCAACAAAAACATAATATTCCAGAAACACGCTTTGCCGATCCGATCAGCTGTTCATGACACTTCCTACGTTGGAATAGACGTCAGCGCGAACTTTTGCATGTCCGCCATGACCTGCCCGAAACCGGAAGTGACGTCATTTTCGCGGAAATGTAGTTTTTCACCATCAGGGCCTCATGAGCCTATACTGGTGTTTTTAAAAGTTATCTTTGACTTTATGACTTTCTGTGTGGTTTCTGGGATGCTTAGGACTCATATTGCACTGCTGGAAATAGTTTATTTTGATGCATATGCTGCTTTTTTGCAAATTTGCATTATAATATTTGTTTTCGTTTTTCCTGCAGTGTATAAAAATTGGTGTATTTCAAAAATAAAACTATGAAGACACTTAAAATAAATTCCCTGTGGTGGGAAACTATTTTGTGCAACTTTTTTGTATTTACAGTTTTGAGGGATAAGCCTCTTAAATTTCTCTAACTAGAAATATATGTTAAAAAAGCAAAAACGATTTTCAATTTTTTTGTAGTTTATTGCACTTTTTTGCAATGTATGTAATTACTATGCACTTAATGCAGACATATTATTAAAATTTAGGCTGTAATGGTTGTATTGATGTATAGCAACTTGAAATGCTCCCAAAAATGGCTCCACAGCATGTAAACATATAATATAAGCTCTGGCGGGCTTGGTTCTATGGTAGGTCTTAAAGGGTTAACAAGGTCATAATCACCACTTATTAGATCCTTCGTGCGCCCCGCTATGCAGTAGTGGTCTGGAGTGCTGCACCATATGCAGCACTCTGCCTTGGCAGAGGGATGGTGTTGATGGTAGTGGCACAGAGGCTGACGCTCTTTGATTTCCCAGACTGTGTATTTGACGAACCAGTGTCTGCTGCTGGGTTCATCACTTGAAGCAATGCAGGCTACATTTGATCTGAGGAAGAAGCAGAGCCCACACCTAGCTCTCACAGGCCTGCCACTCCTCTGCCGACCTGCGAGAGAGCGGTGCCCACGGCTGCTGTAGGTGACCTTGCAGCGAGCGCACAGCCTCCGTATCGAGTTCCACACCAGTAAACTTGGAGCAAACCTTCGGGCCCAACAAGCCTCAGCCCTCCTGGCTCTGGGATCGAGTGGAGAATGGGTCCAGTTGCAGGGAAATGCTGCTTTTCCCTCTCTGTTGCTGTCCAAGAGGCACCACTTAAGTTGTGTTTAGGTTGTCGGCTCTAGACAACACTGCACTTTTCTACCACCGTCTACGAACCACAAACCCCCTGCACACAAAATTTCTCAGGTTGTAACTCCAAGGTGACCAAATCAAGTGTTCCTGCTGTGTTTCATTGCTGCGCCCCACCAACGTGTCTCCAGCAAACTGTATTAATATACACGGTCCTGTGTTACAATCAATGAAAAATGCTTATTCAAATCTTCAGCCTGCAAGCGAGTGAGCCAGGCAGGTGATGCATTTCCTATGAACACACCGGCAGTGTTAGCACCCCTCAGAGAGATGGGTGTTCGCATCTTATCTGGACGCCTGGGCTCTCGTAACTTGCTAAACAGAGCAGGTGGCGACGTAGCTTTTGCTGGAGGATGCTGACGTAACCACAGCTTGCATGTCAGCTCTCCGTCCCTGGAGGGAGCCCTGGCTGCTGCACCAGGCTCTCCGACTGGCAGTGTTGTTTCACAGCGTGGTATCCACCAATGCTTCTCTGATGGGGTGGGGAGCTCTGTGTGATGGCGCATCAGTGAGAGGGATCTGGACCACAGCACAGGCTGCACATCGATCACTTACTAGCAGTGTTCTCAGCTCTCAAGCATTTTAATCCAATTCTGAGGAGCCAGAATATCCAAGTCAGGAGGGTCTCTCATATAAACAGGCAGGGAGGGATATCTCCAGTTCCAGAGAGAGCGCATCGGCCCCGCATGTCCTCAGTTCACCATGATGACAGGTTCAGTTTGACTAAGGGTCTGCCCCCAAGCATGGTAGCAACAATCAGGAGCCTCATATGCTTACAGATGGGCAGCCTTTGAGGAATGGTGCCAGGACCAGCGCACTCCCATCCCAGTTATCCATTTTGACATTCCTGCAGGAGCTGCTGGATAAAAGCATTTTTTTCTACAATTAAGGCTTATTGAGCAGCAGACAGGGTGAGAGCAAGTGCACCTCCCCTTGCTATGCGTTTCTTTGAAAGGGCTTCACGGGCTGAGACCCGTGGTTAGGGTCCGCGTCCCTGTATGGGACCTCTCTTTAGTGTTGGAGGCCCTCTGTGCGTGCGAGTGTGCGGATATGAAATGTCTTTCATATAAGAAGTAATAAGACTGCATCACTTCTTGGTTTTGCTTTTGTAATTATTCTGATTACTTGAAGATGCAGCCCTATTACATAGCACAAGACAAATGCAAGCTTTAGTATGACTACATGCTTATGAATAATATATGTAATTTCTTTGTGTCTCAGGTTGGAGGTTGGGGGATAAATGGATTTAATTTACCTCTTACAGTCCAAAGCTCTGGCATACTTCAAACTTAGATCCAGTCCCTCTCTGAACTCTGCTTCTCTCCCAGGAACTGCTCCAAGACCGAGATCGCCTGCCTTTATATCTCCTGCAACACACACACACGCATGCACACACACCACAATCACTCTTAAGCTTAATTTCTGTGTGTTGAATGCCTGCTGATGTGTTGATGCATCTTCATTGCTCTGCCTTCGTAAGTGAAACTGATGATCTTGTTGGTCTGGGTGATAATTAATCTTGAACGACAGTTACTTTTAATAAAACCCTGAGGAAGAAATGAGGACTTCAAAACCAAAACTATTCAAACTGTCAGAGCCATGAAAATAAGGAAAAACTGTTTGTCTATGCTGGCAGGTTCCTACCCAACACATCCTTGTTCTAATCAATATACTGTGTTTACACCATATATTACTAGCAAACAGACCTTTCACATGTGTTGGGGTCTTTGTAGCTGTGATGTGTAGTTATCATTCTTAGATGATACATATCAGGCTACGGCATGTATTTAATGCTGACCTAAACATGATTGCTTTTCAAGAGACAGCAAAGGGCAGCTCAGAATTGAAATGCACACATGTTCATATCTCAGATTTGCTCTTTTGACTGAACTGGGACTATGCATTAAAAACAAGTTAATGCAATTGCATCCATCCATCATGTTCCCCTCATTCAAATTTGGATACCTCTGGCAGCAGGGTATTCCATACATCCTTCTCCCCAGACACATTTTCCCTCCGGGGAGAATCCTGAGGCGTTCCCAGACCTTCAAAGGGAGGTGCCTGGGAGACATCTTAACCAGTGCCCAAGTCACCCCAACTAGCTCCTTACAACATGCAGGAGAGTCAGCACCTCGGAGTCAAAGTCTGAGTCCTACAAGTCTGAGGCCACAAAAACAGTGGAATTCTCCCACTGTGTTGGAGAAGAGAGGCTGCCTCAAGCAAGGCAGTTCAAGCATTTTGAAATCTTATTGGACCAGCAGATTGGTGCAACATCAGCAGTATTGCAGGTATTGTATTGAATTGTCAAGGTGACGAGAGCACCAAGTTGAAAGACTGAGACAATCCATCTACGTCCCAACTCTCATGAAATTTGGGTAATGACCAAAAGGTCGCAAACTCATGCAGTTGAAATGACAGTATGGTGGCTGGGTTCATTCTTAGAGAAAGGGTAAGGAGCTCAGATGACTGGAGGCATAGTGTGGAGTAGAGCTCCAGCATATTGAAAGAAGACAATAAATGCAATACTTTTGTTAACCCCTTGAATTATAGCTTAAACTCTGCACTTCAATCAGATTTTATTTTAAATGATCAGTTTCTCCCTTTATTAACCACCTCTCAGTCAGCTGAGAGGAAACATTAACACGTTTCGTCAGACCATCTGAGAGCCACAGCTATAAAGCCACCCTGCCTCCCCCTCAATGACATGTGGGACAGGCTCCAGCCCAACTGTGACCCTGAACTGCAGAAGATGATGCATGGATGCAATAAGACTAGAGGTGGAACAATCCTCTAACAGACTGAAACTGTGACACAAACACAATGCAGCTCTATCGTCCTGTACTCACTATTAACGGTAACCCTGCACTGAAACTGTATTAGTTACATTAGAATAGCTCAAATTTAGTATTTTTGGCTTTATAAAACATGCCAGTAGTGGAGCAGTAGCACTACCTGACACAGGCCGTTTCACCAGGCCTGACTGGCTTTGTATTGGATTTAATTTGTATTTTTTAATTTTCAGATTGTCTTATTTACGAATATTTGTTATTAAAATAAAAACAATTAATATATATCGTTTTAAGATGGTTTTTTCTTTTATTGTTGTGCACTCCCACCCGGGAGGAAATTGCTCTCCACGCCATTCTTCAGCATTGGGAGTTAACATAAACAGCTGTGTGTAAACCAACAGTGCGACCCCCTCTAGTGTCTACCTGGCGGGGTGTTGATAAGGACGACCTCCACCCCTGTGGCCTTTCGGACTCTCTGAAGCTCCTGTAAATCCGAGTCGTACAGCCACGCTGCCTCCACAGCCTGAAATCCAGCCGCGGCTGCTGCTAATATTCTCTGGCTGAAGTCCGGAAGCTCTGTGAACAGCCACGAAATATTCGCACAAAACTTCAGTGGAGCCATTCTGTTAAACCTCCGAGGCCAACGACCGAGTTCAGCCGTCCAGCTGAACTTTCTACGCGCTAACAGACAGGGAGGAGCTACGCTAAGCTAGCTACATTTCCGTCGGTCTGGACCGGAAATGGAAAGCAAACCTTTCAAAATAAATAAAATGTTATTTGAATTTTTATGTATATGGAACACAGTTCTTTGAAAATGTTCTGACGTAAAGCTAAAATATAATTTCAATAAATCACCATTGATATTCAATTGTTTCACACCACATAAAACCATTCGGGGCCGAACAAAATTCATAAAATAATTAAAGCCCTTTATTGTGAAAAATAAACCGGAAACGTTAATCTTAGAACGTCAGAGAAGACTGGTGTTATCGTCACGTGATTGGCAGCGTGCGTCCTTGCTTGCTTTTCTAAATCAAGTGTGATTATAATTTTATTTAATCTTATTTTATTTTTCTTTGTTCATTTCATTCTACTTTATTTTAATGTAAAATTATACCTTAAAGTATAAATAATACAAAAATAGTAATACAAATGTAATATCAAAAACTAAAGAAAAAGTACAGCAAAGAATGACTTTTAAAGAAGATTTTAAGTATGCGGATAAATGTAATCTCAGGTAGGAAAATACTGTTTTCCCAAAGTTTTAAGTGTTTTGAAATACATTGTCTCCAAAACAATAATGAGTTAAAAACAGTGTTTATGTAATATGTTCAACTCCAGCATCTCAGTGTTTATGTTTTCCTTGTTGCTTTCTTTTCTTTTCTTTGTTCGTTTTTTGCTTGTTTGTTTGTTCTTTTGTTTTATTTAAAGACAAATCACAAATGCAAAAAAACCCCGTATTTCAGACAATGTTTTTGAAATAAAACTCTATTACTGAACTGTACGTTAATTTACTTATCACACACTTACAAAAAACTGATATCAAACATTATTGCTCTGGTTCATTTGATTCTTTATTATTTGACTTATTTCAGTCTTTTTTCTTTCCATTTAGCAGTTTTGTTCCTCCTTTCGGTATAAAACATCTGTCATGTTTATCATTGGAAACCTTCAGATTGTGAGGTCTGGCAGCTCAGTTTATCCCCAGTTTGTGCTCTTACATGGGCTTCTAGCTAACAACAGCTATTCACATTATCCATATGTGACATTTTTCCATTGTGAAAAGACTCTTTTAGTACGTTCTCAGCTTACATCTGTGTTTCCCATCCTGGATTCCAGCAGGCTGCTATCCGTGGTTTGATTCTGAAGCAGAGGTGGACCTTGGGGTTACAAATATAGTTTTTGTTGTGCTCTGAGCTGAATGTTTTTTTCTCAATCCAGATATGATATCCAGCAACAATATCAACCTTCTGGGTTTTCCAGACATTGCAGATCTGTATCTTTTAGAGGAATTGGTGCTTATCTGTGGCCTGTCACCTACTGAAAGGCACAAACCAGGGTTATCTTTACTTGAATTCACAGTAGCTCACTTTCTCATTAAAAACATATTAATAGACTGTGAAGGCTCAGAGACAATCATGTTCTGATATCTCAGTTGTAAATAACTGGACACAGATATTAACCTCATGTGTTTTGACTAGAACTGGTCCTTTAAGTTGAACATATAGTGTCTTCTCTCACCTGTGCGGTCACCGCTTTGAAACATCGTGTGATGTTGCCCTGCAATGAGTCTTTTACAGCAACATGGAGGAATTGTGTCTAACTCATCTTTGCTTAACTCATTGTTGTAATTGAGCAACACTGGAGTGTTTTCAAGCATGGACTGCATTTCCAAGGCCATGCCCCAGCATCTCAGTCAGACTCAGGTCAGGGCTTTGACTACGTCACGCCACATACAAGTCACACATACATGTTTCTGTTAAGCCATTCAGAGGTAGACTTGTTGTGTTCTGGATCATCGTCCTGCTGCAGAATCCAAGTGCGCTTCAGCTTGAGGTCACAAACAAAGTCTTCCAGGTCCTGACGCAGCAAAACAGCTGCAGACCATCACACCACCACCATATTTGACTATTGTTATGATATTCCTTTTGTGAAATGTTGTGTTAATTTTACGCCAGATGTAATGAGCCACACACCTTCCAAAAAAATAAACTTTTGTCTTGTCAGTCCTAAAGGTTTTGGGGATCATCCAGATGTTTTTTGGCAAATGTGAGATGAGGTTTTATGTCTTTTTGGTCAGCAGTGATTCTCTCATTGAACTCTGCCATGCAGGCCATTTTTGCCAAGTCTCTTTTTTATTGGTAAATTATAAACTCTGACTGTAACTAAGACATGTAAAGCCTGTGGTTCTTTAATGTTGTTCTTTTGTGACCATCTGAATTAGTTACCTTCTGGACTAAATTTGGAGTAATTGTGGTCGGCTGGTCACTCCTGAGAAGGTTCACCCCTGTTCAGTGTGGATAATGGCTCTCTCCATGATTAATTGGAGTCTCAAAGCCTTAAAATGGCTTCGTAACCCTTTTCAGGCCGATAGATGTGAGTGACTTTGGTCCTCAGGGGTTTCTTTAGATCGTGGTATGATGTGTTGCTTTTTGGGATCTGTTAGTCTGCTTCACTTTGTCAGACAGGTACCACTAAAGAGATTTCTTGATTTGTGTTTACTTGAGTTATCTTTGTGTAACATTCAAATTTGTTTGATGATCTGAAATATGTAAGTGTGACAAATGCAAAAAACTAGGAAATTGGGAACAAACACTGTTTCACACCACTGCATACCCCTCAGCTCCTAGTAGATGCACCTATAGTATCAATCCTGCGTCGCCTCATTCTTATCCCAACTTAAAAGTGTCCATGCCACCTCCCCGCCTGGCAGGTTGACAACGATACCCCATTACCCTTTTACAGCTGAGAATGACCCTTTCTAGGTCTTATCTACAGGCAGTGAAATGTGATGTGTTATTAGAGGAAAAGCAGAAACCAGAAACACTCTTAGAACCAAACATCTGGTCCATTTATTCATATCAAGATTTATAAAGATGAAAAATGATTTTATTGGCTTAATGCTGCTTTTCTGAAACTTACCAAACTTGTAAAATAGATTCTTAAAACAAAAAATAAGACAAAAAAAATTTATTTGGAATATATCGTCCTAGTGAAAACACTACCCTGTGCCGTTTTGGAAGGGCTGACCAAACCAAGCCTTTGGTATAATTTTAAAGGACTTCTCTTGGTGCTAGACCTGCTGAGCCTGCTGTTCAGTGCAGCCATATTTGTCTGTCATCAGAGGCCTGACCTGTTTTAGGCTTCCCGCTTACCTTTACAGGTATCCTTCATTCATTATCTCTGAGCAGACAGTCCTGCTGACTGAGGCTAATGCATGCAAAAACCAATATTATTGCACCTCTGACAGCAGCTGATAATGGTGCTCTAGCTGCTGATGTGTTATTTATACTTTGGCATCCACCAGGGTGGGAATTCCCTGTGAATTCAGAGCATTCTCAATAAAAACCCTTCAGGCTGACTTACAAACAGCGATCACTGATTAATAAAGCCAAGCTTACTGTTTGTGCATGACTAAACAGCTTATTCATACACATATTATATTATATATATATCCTGTAATCTAAGAGAATATGGCACAAAATAACAGTTATACAGAAACATCCTTAAGATGTTAATGTTTCAGAGGAATGACGCACCTGTTTCAGAGCGCCAGATATGACCAAACATCCTCTCAGCTGTGCTTCATCGGGGTATCCCTGAGAGCGCTGACACTCTTCCTTTAATTTAACATGAATGCAGATATGAGTCACCTCCAAAATATTGTAAGGCAATGAATGAATGCATGCAGTATGAAGATTTTCACAGCAAATCATGTTAGTTAGATCGATAGTAATACAGACTTTCTAAATATTTATGATTGGTAGAACATTTTGGACCCGTATGGTTCAAATTGTGCTGCTGTATTCATATTTTTTCTCTATGGTAACCTGCTTTGATTTTAAGGGCTCAACATCAAATGAAAACCCCAGTAAACACTGCTGTCACCAGGGATCATTTTCCCCTCACACCAAACAAGTCATGAAATAAAGAAACCAAAGAGTGAAAGCGTGCTGGTCTACACCAGATACTCCATATTCTCTCAAATGTCATCCACACAAGTGAGGGAGCTGCTTTGAACTGACTTAAAAAATATTGCGAGTCCAAACGACTACCAGACTGTTACACAGCTCCTGATGAGCTGTAGCTGCTTATTTGATCAATAGTTTCCCCCCATCACAGTCATGCCAAGTCAAATCTTTTAAAACATCAACATGTCCTAGTTTATCAGAGCTAGTTTAGTCTCTGCCTGGTCCTCAGGGAAATATCTTTCTTGTTAGCTGCTAAATGCTCCCACTGTTCACCAGCGATTTATAAAATTGTAAACATTAAAGCAGCTGCTCGTGTTACCCAATATAAAAAAGTGAGTACAGAGCGATCACGCTATGGTGACCCTGTGGGCGCTCTTTTATCCTTCAAGCTCAGGTCCTCTAACAGAGAGCCGGGAGCTTGAGGTTCTTCAGTATCGGGACAGAGGTCTCAGATGTTGTTGCAGGATCTGCTGGAGCCACTCGCAGAACCTGGGGGTCACTGCACCGAGTCCGATTACCACTGGGACCACTGCTACCTTCACTCTCTACAGCTTCTCCACCTCTCCTCTGAGCCCTTGGCACTTGTACAGCTTCTTGTGTTCCTTCTTTCTCATGTTGCTAACACTTGGTATAGCTACATCTATCACTATGGCCACAGTCTCAGGGTGCTGGATTTGGGGTGAAATCCTCCATGATTGGTCGGGAGCTTCCCTGTCTTGATGTAGCAGGGTGCTTGATCAGCAGCCGGGCGTAGGTGTGGATTCCCTAGATCTTGTTTTATCCATTCAGCTGACTCCTCAGCCTTACCCTCTGCAGGTCTTGGGTGGTTGCGGCTTTCCCAGCGGCCTCTTCATTGGTCCAATTTTTCACCCCTCTGGTATTCCTGCCAACTCCTTTCTGCGCCCCACTTATGTACTGAGCCGTGTGTGTTCATCTTAGCCACTATGATACCTGACAGGAGCTTCCCTGTGGTACTGAGGCAGGTTATTGGCTGGTAGCTGGATGGGACAGGGCCTTCTGGGGATCCAGACATCAATTAGCCAGTCTGGTCGTCTCTTGTCAAATATCAGCTTGTTCATTTGTGAAAGAAAAGAAAAAAAAGCAGGTGTGAGGGCTAATATATATATTATATATCTTCTGGCTCTTGGAGGAGGCGGACGCATCTTTCACCCTCTCCTTCCCTTATCTTCCTGCTGCTGCTTCTATGTCCTTGTCTTGTCTGACTCTAACCCTGACAGAGTCTCTCTTTCTCACTCGTTCTCTAAAACTAAAGAAGAACTATGGATTTGACCAACTGGTCCCTTAATGCAATCGACACTCTATTCTTGACGAGAAGCCTGGGTTCGGGAGAGCCCGAGTGTCCTGGAGGGACATTTGCTGGATACACAATGGACGGGTGGCAGAAGTGTCGTGTCCTGGCGAGACTGTCTATCGAGGACATTGAAGACATCTACTTATTCAGACCCATGATAACAGGGCTCTTGCTGTTTGGAGCTGGCTTGGCCCTGGCTTACCAGAAATTGAAGAAAGCGGTGACTGCTGTTCAAGACCCCACGAGGCTCGCCGCTCTGATGGAAACTGTGGGGAGAGCGGTGAGTGCTCAGACTGTCCTTACTGAACAAATATGGGAAAGATCTTGGAGGAGCTCACGGCTCTTCAAAGAGAGATACACCTGGAGACCAGTGATGGACATTAGAACATTAGTAAAATGGATGCAGTTCGTTCGACCTAAAACCAGTTACCTCCATCTCTAATGCGGCTACACCCCCACCCCCGA
The DNA here is from genome assembly GCF_963576455.1 of Neolamprologus multifasciatus. Classification (NCBI taxonomy): domain Eukaryota; kingdom Metazoa; phylum Chordata; class Actinopteri; order Cichliformes; family Cichlidae; genus Neolamprologus; species Neolamprologus multifasciatus. Next base: position 28,621,998 of record NC_140453.1, read on the forward strand.
CGGCGCCAGCTGCTTGAAGGTTGACGCCGAGGAGAACAACAACATTCTTCCAGGAGATATGATAACGAACTGACTCAAGGCCACCTGCGTAGGCTGTTGATCTTTGCCTAACAGGCTAAAGGACACTCTCTCAGGCTGGACTGATGGAGACAGCGGCTCAGCTGGAGGCGTCCGCTGCCATTGTGTACATCGGCGTCCCCCCCGCCCTTATGTTGCTTGTCTGTGTTTCATGGCGTTACAGTGTGATGATATTGTATATTGTCTGTATGGTCGACTGGGTCTGTCATCTGCAACTGACAAATAAAGCTTATCCTTAATGAGGTATCAAAAAAATATTAAGTAAGAATATTAACTGATGACATGTTACATTGCTGCGTTTTTCATCGACAGGTGAAGGACACCTGTCAATGGGTTTGATTAACTGCACCTTTATTCTTATTCTTAATTCCTCTAGATTTATTTTCTCCACATCACTGTAGATAGACCCCAGAGGTCTGCAAATCCTTATACCTGCAATCTTTCTTTTGCAGGGACGACTTCTCTGGAAGTAATACAAAGTATGATTGCATAGACGCCTACAAGAAAGTTTCCCTGCTGCTCACTTGACCTGTGACCTCAGTAAAAACTTCCCTGATGAATTTATTTGGTCACTTGATAGTTTCAAGTTACTGGATATAACATGATTTCCATTTTGTAAATGACTTTCACACTGAAGGTAAAGAAATGCAGTAAAGTAGACTGTGTGTTTTAGTGTGACTGTGAGCTTGAAGTTTCATATTCAGATCTGCACATTGCTCATCGTGTCCATGCAACATCAATATACAGAAGGTGATGATGAAAATCCTCAGCTCGAGTTTTCAGAATTGAGCTTCACTAATCAATGGTTGACATCATGATTGCCATGTCTATCTTTTATTGATAGTCTATATAAGCGCTACACTGCTAATAACAGAAGGCACAGTTTACAGTTCGGTCCATTTGTTTATTTTTTTTGGGATTGTTTTTGTTATTTTTCCTCTATACATCACTTTCTGCTTTATTACAATCGACTTAAGTTCTGCCTGAACTGTGTAGTAATTACTAGGGGTGCAACGATACTCGTATCGATATTGAACCGTTCGATACAGTGCTTTCGGTTCGGTACACATATGTATCGAACAATACAACATTTTTAATTTATTTTATCAACTTTCCTTCTGACGATGCTGTCTGTGTTGAGCACTCAGTGGATCTGCGCTCGACAGTGCAGCCTAGGCGGATTAGTCGAACGCAGATTCACTGAGCGCAGCGCAAGCTAGCAAGACAGAAGCTAAGCTCGTTGCAACATGGCAAATTGAACCTCCCCCACCCTCATTCAGATCTGGCGTTTGGAACTATTTTGGTTTTCATGTGACGTATGACCCTGAAGGTAAGCGCGTCATGGACTAAAGTAAAACAGTATGTTGGATGTGCCAGCAATGCTCAATTACATTGGTGGGAACTAGTGTGTTAGCGCAGTTAGCTCGTTAACGTGTTGGCCGTCCAGCCCCACGCACGGGGCGATCCGCGGTAGCTCCTTAACGGAGATTTGCCGTGTTGTGGCGTTAACGTCATTTCAGATTAACGCTGACAGCGCTAGTGGGAACACAACGAATATGACTGCACATTTACTCCGACATCATCCTCGTGCAAAGACAAGTGGAAGCAGACAAAAACAACAAGCACGCATGCTACAAACTTTACCCGAGTCATTTAGACAGCCGTTAGCACATGATTCTCCTTATGGGGACCTGATATGTTTAATATGCTGCTGAGAATATAGCCCAGAAGAAGCGTATAGTAGAGCTTTTATTTTGGAAAGAGACATTTCTCTGTAATAAACTCTCTTTTCCAAAGATGAGGGATTTCTCCATCAGATAGATTTATTATTTTATTACTTTGTTGTTTCAGCAACATTACATTTAAAAACTGTACTTTTGAGTTAAAATATATATTTATAATTTTAATAAATGACAAATTAAAAAGGCATGAACTTTTTTTTGTATCGAAAAAATATTGAACCGTGACACCAAAGTATCGAACCGAACCGTGAATTTTGTATATTGTTGCACAACCTAGTAATTACAGTCATTTTTAGACGGTCACACATTTTCTTTTGGGACAGGTGAGGCCTGTTACCGTATTTTTGTTATTTCATAACAAATGTGGAGAGAAAATAGCTACAGTTGGTTCCAAGTGTTGACCCTGCAGTTGGTGGCGGTTCAGCGGAGCCCCCAGTGTGACCCAGGATCAGGTAATTCAGTTAATCCATCACTTTTGGTAAAGCCCTTAAATTACAGCTGAAAGTCTTCAATCACGTGTTCATTACTTGGTTTAACATCGACTGTAGTGGTGTAAAGAAACTAAATTAAAAACCAAATGTTTCACTGTCCAAAAGCTTACAGACCTACCCGTGCATGACATTATAGATGTGGTGTTTAATGATTGTCTATATGTGATGGAGTTTGCATCTAATGCTAAAGGAAACCACTGCTCACGAAGGAGCACGATGAAGCAAATGTGATGGAGCAGCAGAACCGTCGGTTGGATTAAACCAAGAGGATTCTTTGGACTTAAACGGGCACGGACCTGACTGGTACGACTGCCGTGACTGTGCTGAGTGTGAAGCATCGGGGTGGAGTGTGCTTACGTGGGATTGCATGGATGGAGAAATGTGAAAAAGCCTCTTAGTTTCATGAAGCTTGAAAGAAGAGGAACATAATTTTTTACAAAGATCCCAAAAACACTGAAACAGCTGAGACTGTTTAATAGGAGGGAAAGTGCGAGCTGTCATTTGACTTGAATCTGAACCTCTGCTGTTTTTCAAAGTGGAAAGCAGAGCAACAAAACCCACTTGTGTGAGAGATCGGTATCATCCATGCCCAAGAGGGTCCAGTCTGTCATCAAAAAATAAAAGACACAAGATGTTTGTTGTACTGAGGTCAAGGTTTGAGGCTTAGATGTTTTAATACACCCTTTCTATGTAGTTTTTACATTTATACATACGATTTTTGCTCTCATCTTGTGAAGAAGCTCAAGATGTGAGTAAATGTTTAAATTACAAATGTTTTCAGAGCAGCATTTAGCCTTGATAAAGAAAATGTAAATGCTGTTTTTATGTTCTTCAGCAAACCTTCCCTTATTCCTCATGCAGCAGCAGATTCATGTAAAACACTTGTTAGAGGAGGGTAGCTGAAGCCAAACTGAAATAAATATCCTGACAGAAGCAGGTTACAGTGGTGGAGCAGCGAGTGCCTCTGGAGGCTTAACGACCCAGGAGGATTAATATTCTGCTAACACACAAGTTCTGTCACACACTGAGGTTAGCAACAGTGAGCAGTTATTTCTCATCCAGCACAGAAACTGCTGTATACGAATATCACAGATCTGATGAGGTCCTAACGAGAACACGATTGTCTGCAAACGTCTTTTTTGTTCTCTCTAAACGGTCGTTTTTAAACAATAAATTACTGAACTTATGACCAGCGGCCATGTACAGCTTACAGGCAGTTAAATAATTACTGACAGCTGTTTTGTCTATAGCACTTTATCTAATGACTTTAAAGCTGAAAGTAATTCTAACAGTATTTATGCTGCTTAAACAACATGTGTGTGTCAATATTTACCAAACGGCGTGTATTCATTGATTTCTCAGGTTCCAAAAGTAAACGCTGTGGTTAGTGTTGTGTTACAGTAGCTGGAAACATGGGCCCCAGTCCTCAGCTGGTCTATAAATCAAAGACGGGGCTGCGCTGCTGTTTCTGGAGCCCATAAATCAAAATCGTTTCCAGGGGCCTCCACACGCTCCCTTTAGGTTTCTTAACATCAGATCATTAATGACAATAATGTTAGAATATAATATATAATATAATATCACAGCTGTGCAGACAGCACTGCTCCCCACTGAAAGAGTTTAGAGAAGAGTCTGAAAACTGAAGTGCACTTCATTGTTCCTTCTGAAATCAGCTGAACTTAATGTGTCACTGACAACCTCCTCCTGAACTCTTTCTACACAACAAGAAAAGGATGATTTCATGTGACATCCAATCATCAACGTCCCGTCTCTTATTTTGTGTAAAGAGTTTTCCTTTTATTTCTCTGATTCTAAATATTAGAGCCTGTAAAAACAGGCGTCTCCTGCCTGTCCTGTCAGCTTTCCTTTTGCTATGCCAGTCTTTGTTAGCAACACAGGTGAGCTCGTCTCGCTGGAGACCAAAATATATCAAGAACCTACATTAATATAGAGGTTATATTAAACCTTACGAAAGGCTGTATTTGGACGGTGTGACAAGAAGTGAAACTCAAGACCAAAAGCAATAACAAACCAATATTATGAGCTACTTAGTCATCAGCTAATGCCAGTTTGCTTGTCATATATATAGACTGTACAGGTGTAACGCACAAACAGAGACACCTGCTAATTATTGCCAAGAAAGAGACTAATAAAGCTAGAACCTCACTCACCAAAGCTAGAATCCTTGGAAAGGCTCCAAACTGTGTATTCATTTAAACACATGAAGCATGGTTGAAAGAACCAGTTCGCAGACTTGAATTAATGTAGCCCACACGCCGAGCTTTAAGCCCAGACGTACAGAGATAGATGAGGGTTTGGGTAGTGCATGAAGAGCTCAGAAGGAGATTATCTGCCAGTCACATTCGACTGATTTCAGACTGAACTGTTAATGTTTTACACTCAGTTTAGTTGTTATGAAGAGTGAAATTAGCTACAGAGCCCCAACATGTTTTTAACAGAGCTGTAAGATGATTTCTGATGTAAATTTGAGCTTCTTAACATAAGTGTATAGATATTGACTCCATTTAGCTCTTGTGATGCCTGACAGAGAGCACCCACCTGCCATTCAAAGATGCCATACTTTTAATTATGCATATTCAAGCCCTCATACGATTTAAACAGGTGAGTTAAAAATTTACACAACAAAGGAACGTTTTTATACCAGACTTTAAATTTGATTATTTCTGCTCTGTGCGGTTCAGACAGGTTATGGCAGTACACTTGGTTTTGGCGATTCTGTGTTCAGTTTCATTACAAACAAACATGTGTAACATAGTATTGTGGTGTATGTGAATAACAAATCCCAAAGCAAAGAAAATAGCACTCAGTGAAAAAGCGCTGCTCTTGTGTGAGATGTGTGTTCAGAACGAGCAGGATAACAGGAGCCGCTTTAAAGCAGGCACAACTTTACCTGGATGATCGTCTTTCTCTGCAGTGCAAACTGTTGCCTGTTGAGATCAAAGGCATCATTTGTGCCAGTAATTGAGGAGCTCTTATGTGTATGCACAGTGAGTGTCCAGATTCCTCTGTTAGGTTATTTGGTGGCTTTCTGCACAGTAAAGGTCTTTGAAAGCAGAATTGCCCGATCATCAGCTCCCAGGATGCTGTTCAAGAGGCTGTTTCAAGTGCTGACAGTCTTTTTACGCATGCAGTGTTTGCCAGCATGTGTATATACTTTACCCTGTTTCACATTCATATAGTCTTCAGCATGGCCCAGTTGAACCACCTGACCAAATGTCAGTCATTTTCAAGCATCTACTTCCAGCAAGTGTCTCAGAGTTGTTTATATTCAGCTCCTTACTGCCAGTTTTCATTTAGCAAGCCAGCTTCAATGAAATTAGACTAGCAGCATAGGCTTTAAACTCTTGACCTTGCAATCACATGCTGTATATAAAAATTGTTGTTTCTACATTAATGTTTCTGCCTCAGAGAGATATCAGATAATGCAAGCAAGCCTGGTTAGCCACAAACTTGATTAGTGTAACCCAGTGGTGATCAGTGCGGACAAGCAAGGCAAGCACTGCTTGTCCAATCAAATCTAAACATCAATGAAAATCAAATGAAGGCGATCCATCTCCGTTCACCTCACAGGGTGATAAGAGCCATAAGCTTTTCTTATTGGCTGCTATTGCATCCACACTTCAAACTACTACCGTCTTGTGTCTGCAGTTTGCTATTGTATCAGGAAGCAGCCTCTGATTTCACTGAAATATGGAGCTTCTCTTGATCGCTTTGACACATCCTGAGAGGCTTTATCTGACTGTCACAAATGTATTGTGAATAAAGATCTTGTCTTTGATTAATGGGAGACTTGCATGCTAGACAGGCTACTACTGGCTCTGCCTTCACTGCTCTGAAGCAGTTATTCAATTCAATTTTATTTATACAGCGACAAATCACAACAACAGTCACCTCAAGGTGCTTCATATTGTAAGGTCGGCCCTACAATAATAGATACAGAGAAAAACCCAACAATCATATGACCCCCTATGAGCAGCACTTTGGCGACAGTGGGAAGGAAAAACTCCTTTTTAACAGGAAGAAACCTCCAGCAGAACCAGGCTCAGGGAGGGGTGGGGCCATCTGCTGTGATTGGTTGGGGTGAGAGAAGGAAGACAGGATAAAGACATGCTGTGGAAGAGAGACAGAGATTAATAACAGATATGATTCAACACAGAGAGGTCTGTTAATACATAGTGAGTGAGAAAGGAAAAACTCAATGCATCATGGGAATCCCCGGCAGCCTACGTCTATTGCAGCATAACTAAGGGAGGATTCAGGGTCACCTGGTCCAGCCCTAACTATATGCTTTAGCAAAAAGGAAAGTTTGAAGCCTAATCTTAAAAGTAGAGATAGTGTCTGTCAAAGCAGACAGCAGTACGAGTAAGCTGCTGTAGGAGTTTGGCAAAGAGAAATGTGGCAAAGTCAAGTTACTCTAAGTACTGCTCGGTAAAGAGACTGAGCTGGATAAGCAGCAGACTGAGATAGAAATATGCTAACGAGCAGTGTTGGGTAAGTTACTTTAAAAAAGTAACTAATTACTAATTACTTAATCAATATTGTATTTAAAGTACTTATCTAATTACTGTGTCTGAAAAGTAACTTAATTACTCAATAAGTAATTTAACTAAATTCTTCTTAAAATCCCTCTAAACCTTGAGTGGACAAACAATAGAAATTAAACTCTTTAAATAATAAATATTTTTTTAAAGACGGAGCCTCTACAGCAGCAGCAGCATCTCTTCCACAGTGTTGCCTGCAATCATTTTTTAAGTTCAACTTCAGACGCTTTCTGTGCTGCTGAAGTAACATCCGGTTTTGCTGCTTAGCAGCAGTTGCCGCGGTGATATCCATGGATGATGAACAAGGATCACTCAGAAGTGTTCGTCTATGCTCTGTGTCAGACGCTTCAGTAGATCACTCGTGCTATTAACAGCAGCCCATAGTTTTTACATATTACTGTAATGTTCTTTTCTGCTTGTTTCAGAAAAGTGAAGAGACGGGAACATGTCCACTTCATAAAAGAGCCACTCGCTTCAGCCGAGTCCGACGACTGTGGAGCAAACTGTCGCGCAGCTGCACTACAGCGATGTTAAAGAGCAGAGTTTAGTTTTACGTTTAGAAGATAAATGGTTGAAATTAAATAATGACATTCAGTGAGTTTAATTATTTTACAATGTAACGCAAGGACATTGTAAGTAACTGTAATTAAAATACCTAAAACTGAACAGTAATCAGTTACTCTACTTTTTCAGTGGAAAAGTAATTTAATTACAGTAACGCGTTATTTAGTAACGCGTTACACCCAACACTGCTAACGAGTGAAGAGAGCATGCTGAGAAGATGGAAGATGTACTTTGAGAAGCTGATGAATGAAGAAAATGAGACAGGAAAGATGGAGGAAATGAGGACAGCTATGAAGAGTGTAAAGAAGGCTGCTGGTCCATATCTCCATACCTGTGGAGATAAGGAGATATCTAAGAGTGAGGGCAGTGGACTGTTGACCTGAATGTTTAACACATTTATTAAAAGTGAGAAGAGAAGTGTACTGGTTCCAGTTTTTAAGAACAAGGGTGATGTGCAGAGCTGCAGTAACTCCAGGGGGATAAAACCATGTGATGAGTCACAGTTATGCTGTGGGAAAGCTGACAATTAGTGAGCATCAGTACAGAGGAGGCCAGAAGAAACTGTTTCTCTATGGATCCAGAGAAATGCGTTTGTGCCGAGAGTGGTACTGCATTAAGTCAGGAGTGGCGGCGAAGCATGCGACGGTGGTGCAGGACATGTTTGAGAACAGTGAGAGGTGAGGTTCATGACCTGACCCTGACAATCCAGGACTGTCACACAAGAGAAGGTGAAATGGAAACATAATAACTCAGTTTTTAAAAAAAAGACCACATCAAAAGAAAAATTAACAAGAGTGAAATTAAAGCAAACACAGCAAAGCTTCAACTCATCTGTTTTGTACTGATGATTTTTATATCTGTCATAAAGGTGCTGTGCTCAGTGGTGTCATCTTCTCTGCGCCCTCAAGGGACCATAAGTGGTGCTTTACACTTTAATCTTTTCGAATATCCCAGACAAGATATACTGCGACGAGGTCTTCTTTGTGCTTGATAGCACAGTGATGAATATTTCCTGTATTTTAAGCAAAGAATTGAGTCGCACATTTTTCAGATCAGTTCCAGTTCAATTCTTAAAGCTTCGTGATTTTGAGGAATGAGCTGCAAAGCTCCATTTCTCTTTGTGTCTGAGTTTCTTAAGAGTCAAAGAACCTTTGATCCCTGAACAGCAGACAGGCTCTAAGTACTCCCACACAAAGGCGCTGTAGAGACATGGCTGCTTTAAAACAGAACCTATACGAGAAGGACAACTTCTGAGGGGCAGCTATGTTTGCAAGGACTAAATTTAGAAGCTGCAGATTTACAATTGCAGACAGCTGCAGGCTGAATAATATCAGCCATAGGATTAGTTGAAGGGGATATATCCTAGTCATTCCCGCTCCATATTATTATTATTCTAATACTAGAGTAGCTTTGCATGATTTACTGTTCAAAGTCGCTGTTATTTCACTTTTACTGGGCTTTGGTGCAGCCCTGCAGTTTATCCTTTGGCTGAAATAAGCTGATTAATCATGGTTATTGACATATGTACTACTACTGACAATAGTAGCATTCAAATCTACAGAGGAGTGAAAAGAAGGATAAACGCTCAATTTTTTGTATTTATTTATTATTTCTCCCGATAAATTGAAGCTACAGCAACATAAATGAAGGACTTCTTAAGGTCATGTGACCCAGCCCTATCAGTCTCATGTCTCCAGTGTCCTGAACCCAAGCTGAACATAACATAACAACATAGTTGTGGCTAACATTGAGTTTCAAGGCTCATGTCAAACTCAAACTGTAGTATATGCTATATAAAAACAGTCAAACATCAGAGGACCCAAACGCAGAGCACAGGCAAGTTAAACAATGAAAAGCAAACTGTTATTGGGTGACCAAAGAATACAATGTACAGAAAATTCAAAGAGTAAAATGAGCAAAAGAAGCCCTTTAACTGAGAGGTGGACCCACAAACCAGACAATCTGACAAAGACAAAGACTGGACTACGTATACACATTAGAGAGTGATGAGAGGCAGCTGAAACTACAGTGCTTAACAACCAACTTTCATAAAAACAAAAAAACATTATTTTAGAAATCCTTCAAAATCTGTTTAAAACTGAAAACCAAAAACAAACCTTAAAGTGAGACATGAGAAAACGAACCTTCACAGTAACACAGAAGGTAAACAAAATCATCACAAAACGCACAGGAAGAAGACAAACTAAAGGACATCCATGTCGTTGTTGGTTTATCAACTTTTAGCTGAATACAAGTTTCATTTTAAGAGCTGGACTCAGCTGCTGTGATGACTTTTACAGGAATCACACTAACTGTTACCTCCTGCTTCACTAACTGTGTCCAAATCTCAGTTCATTTAAACATGTCAGGCTGGGGAGCTGTCCAGTGCTGAAACGCACTCCTTACTGTAAACAGTGCAAACAGCAACTCTGCTTCTGTGCCTGAAGCCATGAAATCTGGAAAACATTGTAGCTACAGTGACCGTCACGCCGACTGAATGACAACAGCAAACAAACGAACTGCAACCCCAGTGGCAGAGGAAACTACAAAAATCAATTACAATGATGTGGCTTTGTAAACGGACAGCAAACTTGTCTGTGTGGTTCGGTCGGTCTGTAACTCTATTTCACTTGTTGGGGATGGTGGTTACAGTTTGAATAAACTCTGTTTTCTTGCACTGACATTTATGCAGAGCTGTTAATCTTTGGTTTAACAAAAAGTGAAAACACATTTTACAAAATGTTCCTGTTCAAAATTGAAGACCTACAAAAACAAAAGAGAAATAATAATGGCGCATTTCTCCAAATATTTCGACAACCTCCTGTACAGTGCACACATGTATCTTTAATTTCCAGCCTACATTTGGGCTCTTCTCCTCACACGCACGCACAAACACATCCTCCAACCACACACGCCCATATTTTGCTCCATTGCGGTTTATTTCACACCTCAAACATTTAGTAAACAATTAAGTAAATACAAGTAATCTGCAATAAATTACAGGTAGTAATAAAATAAACTACAAACTCTTTTACGCTACGTCCGCACCTACACGGGTATTTTTGAACACACAGCTGTTTCGTCCACGTAAACGGCGTTTCGAATCACCGAAAACGGAGATTTTTAAAACTCCTTTTTTGCCTTTACGTGTGGACGAGGAATACAGGGTTCGTCTTGCAACGTCAAAGGTATGTGCCTTTATTCACGTCACGCTGTGCGCACGTTATTGTTTACATGAGATGAACTGCAGAATGGCAGATAAACAGTATTTTGTCTCTATCTTCGGTTTTTACAAGCTTACATACACACGCAGTTACTGTCCCTCCATTTACAAAGGCAGAGGCGTCACGGTGTAATTATTTTACATGTAGTTGTTTTTTTCCTGTGTAATAATATTCAACATTGCTATCAATACATTTTTCAAAAAATGTCTCTCTGTGGAAATAGGTTCAAAAACATAAACAGCTGTGGGATCCTGTTTGTCTGTGATTTGAACCGGGGAACAAATCGTGTCAGGATCAGCCTGATGTTATTTGTATCCCACTGTAACTTTACTGTATAAAGAGCAAACATCTCCAACATGTCAGGAGTAGTTAGTCATTACAACAAGTGTTTGAACTAAAAATCAAGAATGTGGGATCCTGTTTGTCCGTGATTTGAAGAGCCCAGCGCTGCTCCCGACGAAGGGAAAACCTGCAGGGAGACCTACCTCGGCACTTGTGCAGGTGAAGCCAAAGGGAAGATTTGCTTCATCATATTTTCTAGTCTTTGGCTCAGAATGAAGTTGGTTTGGAAACATATTCAGCGACACTTCATCTCCTGCTTTGCGTTTGTGTGGGCGCCCGTGCTAGCAGTGTCAAACTTTTTTTTTCCCTTTTCATACCGCGCCCCCCCTGGGGCAATGGGGCCCCACACTTTGGGAAGGTCTGCCATGAAGTACACCTGCAGCTATTATCAGCTTATCTCTGCAGCACCAAACCTGAAAATGTCCTTTTTCTCCCTCCCATCCACAGACAGCAGATATTAGAACAGTCAGCTGTTATCACCCTGTCACATGTGCCAACATGCTTAAAAACCTGAAATACTGTAATCATTGCTGCATGAAATCTTGCACCCTTCCTGCTAAACACACACTGACCAGGAGAACTTCTTCATTAATTATTTTCAGCTTAACTATTTTGAGGATTTAAAGTCTTTTATCTTTCAGACTGAAGAACGAAGCCTATAAGCAAAACATCTTTGCTCTGTAATTGTCTTCTTATCACAATCTGCTGTTAGAAGATAGCTGCTGACTATACTCTTCAAACACTAACTTATTGACAGGCTACATGAAAGACGTGTCGTTATCTGGAATTAGGGGTCTTATCTCCTCTGCTCTGCTGTAGTAGGTTTAGCGGTTCAGGGCCTGATATTAGACCACTATTAAGGGCAGAGTGTGCGTGCTATAATGGCTAATCAGGGGCATCACATGAAAATTCACAATTTTATAACCCCATGGATAGAAGAGCTTTAAGTATATATAGCTATGGAGCTATCTGAGCCATGGTGTTATTGTGAATACTGCAAATAAAAAAATCTGATGTTTGTCATTGAAAAAATTATATTCTTCAGATTCTTCAAAATAGCTTATAGTCAGTAAATGCCTCAAAATCAGGAAGTCGGCCTCTCATATAATTGTATATCAGACTTTGCTAGTCTGATGTGGCACCACTGATCATCTGTAAAAACACCTCCCAAATGTAGTTTACCACAGCTCATTATTTTTGTAAAACAGCTGGTCACAATATGTTTTTCTAATCTTTAAACATACAGAACAAAAGCTGTTACCTCAAAACAGGATTGTTGATCTTACAGGTGAGAGCAGAGAGTGCTGATTATGGCAGAAATCGCAGGGCTAGCTTGAAAAGAAGGTGAGTTGCAAAGCTGCTTGCAGAGGCAGCAAAACTCCAGGCAGCTGAAGAAGCTGAGATCAGATCGATGAGATTTGCAGAAGGATGTGCAGAAGGGTATCAGCCAAAATCAGCTGATGTCTGGGACTGAGCTCAGTGTCACACTAAGGTTATGCTCAGCTAGGGAACAGTTTTCAGTAAGTCGTTAAATAAAGGCACACTTTCATTTACTAATTAGCATTAATGCTATACAGTTGGCCACGTTTAAGCCACATAAGAGTGATTAGAGATCCAATGAACATGTTTATCAGACGTTTAACAGACATTTCAATGAATATTTAACAATATTCTTCCTATCTGCTGTCCAGAGATGTGAATCTACTCCACGAGAGGCCAGATAGCTGCACAAAGACTGTATACCAAAGGTGGGCATAGCCATTAGCATTAGCAGCTAATTTTTAGTCCCATTCCGAAGCCTCAGTTTGAGTATTTGCTGCCGTCTTGTTCTGTGAAACAATTAAAAATCACAAGAAATCTGCTTTTAAAAGGATGTGACATCAGCAGGGGCAGACTGACCATTCAAATACACAAGTGCACATTCATGGTTGAATGATTTCTAGGGGTGGGGGAAAAAATCGATACTGTGTAGTTAGGAGGACGCTGCTAATAAAGTTACATAATTACACAGTGAAGTCACGTTTATTATTATTGTAGTATTCTTATCGTATCATCTTATTTTGTTGTATTTATCTGCGACAGCTTAAAGGCCGGTCTGTGAAAATTAGAGGTGGGGAAAAAATGGATACTGTGTAGCATGGTGATATTTTGTTTGCTAATAATGTATTGATACAGGGACAGCAGAAATCGATATTTTGTTACAAAAAGGTTTTTGTGCTCTGACTTCAGAGCATGTTGATCCTTTTTCTGAGCAAGAATCCTGACATTCCTTCACTGTCCAAATGTGTTTAACTTGTTTTTGGCAGCAATAAACATGACAGTTTACTTATTTTAATTTAAGACATGTTTTATTTTAATGAAGTTTAAAACTTTTTTATTTCATGTAAAATTATATTTTGTTTTAATTTACTTTCAAATTCTTCAGTTGCTGAAGGGGCTGCATAGTTTTCATAAACTGCATAGTTCAGAATAGCTATAATTGTACCAGATGGTTGATTCAGTTAAGTTGGACTAGACTGTAATACAAACCGTTCAGTTTGTCAACAATAAAACTGAAATGAGAGAAAGACTGAGTGTGAGACTTTGATATTAGAGAAAATGAATATTGATAAAGTTTACCTTTATGTACAGAATCTGAATATCGCAAAATATTTTAAAAAATTACAATAATATCGTATCGTGTGTTAAGTATTGTGATAATATCGTATCGTGGGATGTATGGTGATTCCCACCTCTAATAATTTCCGAGGTGAACAGCTTCTGCTGGAGCATTCGAAAACAAAGCTGCTGTAAAAATTATAATGTGAAAGAATCGGAAGGTCTTGGGAATCTGTTTGAAAGATATAACAGTTACTGCTTATTTCTAAGCATCCACTGGTGAAACGTTACTCAATCTGATGACAGGTCTCTGTATACATTTGTACTCATCTATGAAGAACTTTACTTTTGTGCTTCTGAACCAGATTTTGTTATAAATGAATGATCAGCTCACGGCTGTCTTTGTTGTCTGTCTTTGATTTGCTCCTGTTCTGTTCCTTTGCTTCCTGTGTTTGTTTTTTTATTTATTGAAATAATTTTGAAGAATCTGAAACGATGAGCTGTGTTTTGTGACTTCAGCTGAACGTCCTGAATTGTACCTGACTGTGTTGAGGTATCTGACAGACTAGCCCAGCCTTACTGACTGAGTAGATAACTACACTGCAATCCAAGTGAAACTGACTTCAGTCTTTCTTATTGTTCTTGAGGGAGGAACAACAGCTTAAGAGTACTTACAGCAGATTTTCTGCTGCAGGCTCTGCACTGTTGTGTCTGTCAGCTCGCAGATTTGGGGTGAAAAGGTCACTGATGGCTGCCATGACTGGAATGCAGTGTGTTGCCTGAGCCACAGACGTGTAATAGTTTTTAATGCTTTTTCAGCACTGGACTCCAATTCATTTCAACTCTGATAACATGTGAGAACCTGGTCATATCTGGTAATTGCTTCTTTACTTCAGACTTGGGCTTTTCCACTGGAAGCTGTTGTTTCTTAGAGATGTGTTTCTTTAGTGTTTGAGTACTTGTATCCAGAAGAAAACAATGAAGTTTAAAGTGCAACACAGTCTTATTCTTCAGAGCTGTGGGAAGCAGCTGCGTTTTTCTGCTCGGGGTTCGGTTTATAGAATTGGATTATAAAGTTTACCCACCAATCATGGACACTGAAGTGCTTTATAAGATCCCTCCTGAGTGGATTTATAACTCTAGCAGTTCAGTGTAATTCTCATTATCTGTGAACAAGGGGAACGGACACACCGATCCATTATAGTAAGGTCAAAACGAGACCCCAAATGCAGGTTGCAGGATATTGCAGCCAGGAATGATGAGCCAACAGGAAACTTTAGTTAAAACAAAGCAAAACAAAAGAAAACAACAAATATTGGAGGAAAGTGTTGGCAGCACTCAAGGTGACTGGAAGTTTAGGAAAGCCCAACAAAAATGATATTCTGGAAGAAAAGTCCCCAAAACACTGAGACATGCTGGGAAAGTGAAAAGAACTAGTTTGAACTTTAAGTGTCTCTTCAAATAAATTTACTTCACAATCAATCATATTGCAATTTCAGATTAAAACATGACAATAGTGATGCAGTCTGAGCTCTGAGATAGAGCGGCGACCTGTAAAGGTTTATCCTCTCGTCACAGCTGCTCCAGCATCCCCTCAACCCTGAGCTAGATGAGACGACTGATGGAGGGATGGGTGGGTGTCTCAAACAGAGAACTTTTAATAGAAACGCACAGAAAAAACTGAGGAACTTTGATTATCATCACCAATAAAGGTTTTTAATTCAAGTTTCAACATTTCCTGCATGTTTCTGACTTTTGCTTTTGAAAGGCTTCATTCAAATCTGATTAACTGACTAAATATACCATTGTCAGCTTTTGCTTCAGGGCACATTAGCTGGCTTATGCTTTTTCAATTAATGGCTTTAAAACGTTTTTTAACCGTCCACATTTTCTCTGCATTCATTATTATTGCTGCCAGTTTTAATTTGCTTATTCGTGCCTGCTCTGCTCACACATCTCTATATCTGAAGATAAAAACCCGACCTAAATGAAACAGGCATTAAAATGTCATTATTCTGCCGTGTTATTGGACCTGCCCGGGTTGTTTGTGCACATGCTCTTCACATGGTAGCAACTTTTTGTATGATCTTACGGTTGAAGCATCAAAACTGATGCTTTTGCCAAGACCAGAGGTGTAATAAGTCAAAATATTTTAAAGGCAAATAAGTGTGAGAGGACTGTTGAAGCACTTCTTGTTTATTTCCACATCAAACTTCTACAAGTTCAAGAGAAATCATCTGTCAGACTCCAGGTGAGCTTCTCTCTCGTTTCAGACACCCCGTCTCGTTGTTTGCAGGAGACTCTTTCCACCTGAAGGCTGATGACTGTCAAGGACTCCTCTCTGAGCTTCCCTCGGGCTCGTGCTTAAAGTCGCACCCTGCCTGCTCGTGTCATCTCTGTGACACCGACTCAGAGATGTTTACCTGCTCTGCTCACATGTGCAGCTGATGTGCAGATACCAAATGCAGCTTTAAAAAATACCAAGTTTTTTAATCTCAGGACAAGCCTTTCTTCTGAAAGACCTCTTTTACTTCTGCTCAGTGTTGGATCGGCTGCTGTCCTTTGTGACTCAGTTTTACTTTGCTATGGTACAAAAAAACTGATGAAGGTTTTTGACGTCTCATAAAGACGAGGAATCATTTTAGAGTTTAGAGCAGTTTTCCATTTTCAGTTTTGTTATTCCTAATGTGGATTTTCCCGCCACTCTTAATATCATTAACCACCAAACCTGATGTTTGGATGCAAACACTGACTTTTACATAAAAAGACAGAGTTGATGCAGCTCAACATGTGAAATGAAATAGACGCACAGCACAAGTGCATTTGCAGAACATACTAACCACATAAAGCTCATCAGTGACTTTATAGATGAAACTGTTTAATGAGCAGAGAAGAGCAGAAGTAACGTGTCAGCTGCGACCCTCAAGGCTGCTCGAGACCATGTTGACAGAATAATCTCAAACCAGTGAACCGTGTCGGGCACGTCATCTACTGGCACTGCCGCTCCTCAAGAACAAGTAAATAAGTGCTTGTTTGTTCTGCAGCCACAGAGCTGCATTCCTCTGACATTTTACTTTGCATTAATATCCACATGCAGAGCGGCGCACACGTGCAGCTAATTACTCTTAACAAGGCTGCTTTTGGATAAATTAAGGACACTTTTAAGGAAGCTTGTGTCCATTTTCCCTTTGCATGTGAAATGAGATCAGGCATCCAGCTGAAGGCTTGTCAGTTGGCTCTGTGCAGCTCTGAGCAGGGACAGCGGGGAGGAGGCCTTCATGGTCGATGGAGCAAAATGAACTAGAACCGCAGTTTTTCACTGCTGTGCAGATTTCAATCATACCGATCGTTCAGTGATGCTGAACAACGTGGCTTCTGTCAGGTGATCCACCATCAGCTGAATCACTCATTTGATTATTGTAAATGTTTTATAAAACTCTTTTGTATTAAATCACTTTGTTGCCCAAAGCCCGAGTGTGTTCCAGTCTATTCTAAAAACAATGACCTTGCCAAGCTCTCGTGCGCCTCTAACAGGCTGTGGAAGGACTTCTGTGAAGTTCTTGGGTTGGATTTTCTGCTCAAACTCAAAGGATGTGGAGCTTGTACGTGAGCCTCATTGCCTGTTTGCCAGCCTCAGCGTATGCAACCCTAGCTAATGGTACTGAGGAAACAGAGCGTGGCAAATTACTTCACCAGGTAATTTGATCTATAATACTAACTTATATGTAATGTCACTCTTGATTTTAGCCATTAGGAAGCTGTGACACAGGACCCACACACGGGTTATGCATAGCGTCTTTTTTATTTTGACAATAATCTGGTTTTTTGGCACTCGCCTCGGACGCAGCCACTCCGTCTCTCTGCCAGCATCATCTGCTCGCTGTGGGAACACAAAAAGACATCTCCCTCATTAACGCAGGCCTGTACACCTGTTGCCGCCCCGCCTCCGTGCCGCCCAGAGAGCTCACTGTGTCACCCCTCCTCTGCAGCAGGCCAGCAAACCACGCCCCCCGCCACAGAAGCTGTTTATGATTACAAAAGATTGCTTCTGAGTACTTGCAAGCTTTCCAGCGTGGCAAACTTGTAACTACTGGAGAGGAACAGAGTGAGAAACTGAGTGAACAATGTCAGAAAGAGAAATGAACCAAAAACATGGGGGAGACATCACTTAGAAAATACTGCAGAGCTGATGGTTGTGTGTTCTGTGCTGAAAACCGACCAGTTTAAAAAAACTCTCCCAAGAAGAGTAATATCAAGACTTATGCCAGAAGCTTGTTAACGACTATTTTATTAGTCTTTATTTATCCAGGTAAAAATCTCATTGAGATTAAAAATCTCATTTCCAAGAGAGACCTGGCATCATGGCAACAAAAGTCACATCCCACATAAGTATATTTAAAACAAATACAACACCCCATACCAACATGTGTAAAATATACAATAACAGTATCAACAAGAGTGTCTGACTAAAGTAAGATTTACCCAGATGTTAGTGAGCGTATATGTTTATATTTGAGCCTGTATGAATGAGAGAAAATAAATAAATTCAAACCCAATTCTTGTTTTTTTGAAATCAGTCAGTGATGTGATGCTGTGCAGTCACTCCACCCAGGAAACAGCAGGTCAAAGAAATCGCTAAAAGCCCAAAGTTACCATGAGATTCATGAGAGCTTCTGAAATATGTGGAAATGTTAATTATGAATTTTAATCTACTACTGAAAAAAAAAGGTTCGGGGATCGCCCAAAGATTTATTGCAGAAATAGTTGAGAAATACTGAATATGTTGCTAAAATGAAAACCTTCATATGGAGGAGGGGGAACTTATCTGCTGTTCATGTGGATGATGATGCTGCTGTTGGCATCTCTGTGCTGTCAGGTTATTCTGACCCAGATGTTTCTATTAAGGACAGAGCAGATTATCTGAATCACTGTCAGGAAGAGAAATGCTACTAAAATCACAACTGATGAGCTGCTAAAATGCAGAGCACCCTCATATTTAACTCTGCCGAACTGTCAGCAACACATCAGACAGATGACAGCTGTGATAGTTTGTCACGGGGTCCTCTCGTAAACTTGTCCCGAACAAACAGAAGCCTAGTCGGGTTTGGGGCGTGTACTTTATTCCCGAGTGCACAAAGGTCTATTTACCAAAAGAATAAACAAGGAACTTGTAAAAAATAGAAAAATGAAAAATAACCTATTCCCTAAGCTCAAGCGGCTGAACCAGCCTACATGTAACCATGTTACACCCAGTCCCAGGTATAGCCTCCTTGCCCCGCCCACTAGCATTTATCCATCAAGGGAATTTTCTTCACAAAACAATACTTTTCTTATTTACAGCCATATTTTCCATAATAATCATATATGTATTTATTTATGATTTATGACAACGTACAGTGTCTCGTAATAGGAGAACCCCCCCCGATCAATATAGAACATAGAGCTTTGAGAAAAATGAAAACTGAATAAACCATAATTTGGAATCTTCATCTTGGCTTTATTAACTTGACCTTTATTAACACAAACAACACTTTTCACTGGCTCATGCCTGTCAGAGTAACAGTGCAGATAAATGGATTCAGCATCAAGCACCATCATACATTTTGCAGAGTACCGCTGACACTTTGTTCCCATTTTCTTCCATTTTTCAGTGACAAAGTTTCTGCAGCTTTAAAAGCAAAGCACAAGCTCACCTCTTCTCTCACTGCCTCTTACTTCTGTGACACAGCTCAGTCGACCATTACAGCCACAGCCTGGGAAGCTTACATTAAAAGAACAGCAACTGGTATTTTGTCCTACCAGCAAACTGCACCTCACTGCTGCCCTGTGAAAATAACCAATAATCTGAGTAAATACAAATTATAGGATTCATTTTCTTTTCAGTTTGGCTTGGATGAGACTACTAGTTTAGGTTAAGACACTAAAATGTATCCAGTTAGCTTTGGGCACAAACACACTATTGGTTACTTAAGACAGTAAAAAGTAGCTTCAGGAAAAACTGAGGAACCGAACCTGCTTGGCTTGTGTTTGGACTCTATAAACTACACAGTTAGTCTTAGATACTGAAGACTCACCCTTTTATTATTTATCACCAGGACTAAAGTACCACTTTTCAGGATTCCCTCTGTGAATGGATCGACTTGCTCAGCCTTCCTGTTTGCAGAGCACTGAGCTGCGTCTAACTGTGTGAACCCAGAGAAACATTTGCTTAATGTGACACTCTCCTGGGAACTCGAGACTGCTGCTGTGCTGAGCTTCATGGAGAGAACTGTAACCACTCCAGACCATGAGAGTGCTGCAGGCAGCATCTGCTGCTGCTCTGTTGTTTCATTAATCCCGAGGCCTCATGCAGTATGCCTGTTTCATCATCCTTGCAGTGTGCTTTTAAGTGAAAAAGTCAGAATTGTAGTTTTATTTACTTTTACTGTGTGCCTCTCCTAGAATGATACTTTTACAGCACCAGTTTCCAACAACATTCATTTCAAGGTGATTTATATTGTAATGTAAAGCCGATAAAGACCCACAGACGAGAGAGCGAATGCTAATGATCCAATTATTCTCTGAGCACTATGAGCCGGTGGGGAAAGGCCCCCTTTTAACAGGAGCAGCATCACAACTAACCAAAGCAATACGTTTCCAGAGTTGAATACCTGAAAGCACGAGGTGGCAAAAGAGTACCAAGTCTACTGCACCTATAAGCATCTTTTTGGGAGTTCTCATTCAGTTCACTGAATATGATTTTAGCTTGAAGGGCTCATTCAGAATCGAAGATTTCTAAATCCATCATATATCCTGTATAAAGGTAGCGCACCATTGTTTGAGCAATCAATAGATGCACTGCAGATATGCCTCACCTTATCTGTTGTTAATATTTCTCCTCATGGAGAATCCTTATTTGCCGAAACAATTACCTGGTTTATTAATAATTCATCGTTTGCTGGTGTAATTAGTGATTCGGTTTACCTCCGTGGTTGGGGAATATCTCCCATTTACCCCATGTGTATATATTGTATCAGCTTCTTTAAAACCGAGAGCACTCAGGATGAAAGCTCCTGCCTGTCTGCTGCTGCTCTCACTGCTTCTTTGTAGTTTGTTTTCTCCTCACACAACCTCCACCTCTCGCTGCCACCGGCCAACTCTCCCTCACCTCTTCCATCTGCTTCATCTGTAAAAATTAACGCTAACAGAAGTTGTATTCCTTGTTGAAACCCATGTGTTCCCCTCACTGACCTCGTGTTATCTGCCTTGTTTACAGAGGATCTCAATCATTTCTGTTATTGAGGGCAGAGATGTTGAGCTTCAGACACATCAGCTGAATTTAATTTCATGTGATTTAATCAAACACATGTCTCCTCATCG
Source organism: Neolamprologus multifasciatus (assembly GCF_963576455.1). Taxonomy (NCBI): domain Eukaryota; kingdom Metazoa; phylum Chordata; class Actinopteri; order Cichliformes; family Cichlidae; genus Neolamprologus; species Neolamprologus multifasciatus. The sequence goes on from NC_140453.1 coordinate 28,642,958, forward strand.
AGCATCAACCTGTGGGGCTGAAAAATGAAACAAAACTAAATGCCACAGACTGCAGTTCCTCTAATGCCCACTTGAGGCTTGTCTCAACAGTGAGTCATATAAAGTCCTACGTCCAAATACTTTGTAGCAGAAATAAACATGTTTGCTTCAGATCTGGTGAGTGAAACACCACCATTATGTTACTATGTTACTAATCACTAATTCAGCAGATACCTGTGTTCATGCAACAGCAACTGTACAGTTCATAAATGCAACTTATTAACCAACAACTTTACTCTCTGGTCTAAATACTTTCACATGTAGGGCTGCTGGATTATGGCAACAATGATAATCACGATTATTTTCACTGAGATCTCGATTATTTGACGATATTTATTTAACAATAACAATGTGTTGAATAATGACTTTAAAGATTGTCAAAAATAATATAAAATAGTGCAAATACTGATAACAGTGCAAATGTTTGCAATATAAATAAATGAAAAATGTAAACATCTATGTTTAGTGAACTTTGCAGTGTTGCTCTGTGGTGCAGCTACGACACTGTAGCAACGTTTACACACTGTGTCTACTTGATCCACGTCTGACTCATGAACCCATAATGTTTCCACACCACTCAAGTTTTTTTTTTACCTCTTTTCAACCAACAGCATCACTCTCCTCTCCAAATAACTTCTGCTCAGCTTTCCGAGCTTCCCTCGGGTCCTCTTAATCAGCGGTCCCCAACCCCCGGGCCTCGGACCGGTACCGGGCCGCGAGAGTTGAGGCTCAGGTGTGAAATGTATAGTTTTCAGGGTTTTTATCGGTTTTCAGCGTTATTTTGTTACTGTTTTTATCGTTTACTCGGTTTTCCTGGGTCTTTTCACGTGTGTTATGAATAAATCTTCTTGTTTTCGGTACCAGTACTAGTTTTATTTTGTTGTATTTATCCGCGACACCTTAAAGGCCGGTCCGTGAAAATATTGTCGGGCATAAACCGGTCCGTGGCGCAAAAAAGGTTGGAGACCGCTGCTCTAAATTGTTGTGACACGTGTTTGAAATGCAGAGAGGTGCGCTCGATTTGTCACACGGAGCAGCGCGAGAGTAAAGCACGAGGGAGGGGCTAATAATCGGCTCAGTCATTTTTAATGATCGTTGAAAGCCCAGATCGTAATCGAGATTAAAATGCGATTAATTGAGCAGCCCTACTTTCACATGTACTTAAAAAACCAACATTAGCACAAAAGTAATTTCACCAACTTCTCTCTGTGTAACTTGGATGATGTATTATAAAGTGCTACCAACTCAACCTGGAGTCAGTGTGCACAGGATGGAAATCAGTGGCCTAAGAATCGAGCCTTGACTCATCGTGCAGTTTGTGGGTGATGATCATCAGAAGCAACAGCACATCCCAGTCTTACATAGTCTGAACTAACTGTGGCAAACACGTCGTCTTCTAATCAATCAGGATGTTTTGGTGGAATCTGAACTCAGATGATTCCACACAGTACAGGAGGTTCGGATTAGACGCTGGCAGTAATTTTCCAGTAGAAGGCAGATTTGAGATGAGTTTATAATTATTTAATATAGTTAAGTGTTGAGGAGTGAGACATTTTAAGCACATGCATTTACAAGCACTTGAAAATGTTTTAAAAATCTGGTTGGCATGGTGACAAAAGGAGAGCACTGATCAAAAAAGTCTTTTTTGCACTTTTAGTATTGATTGCATTAATATTGGACAAATTATTTCTGTGCGTCGGAAGAAGTGCAGTTCAATCAACACGAGAGAAACCTGATTAAGTACGGTTTCTCTCGTTTAATTACAAAACAAAGAGATGGAAGTGAGGTCGACAACAGACAGGAAGCTAATGGGCTCAATGGCACTAAACAAGAGACTTGTTAATACTCATGCGGATTATGTTAGATAAACGCACATCTACTCATCTTTGGATTGTAAACAAGGCGTTTCTCTACAGATGAATTTGCACCATTTGTTCTCAGCTCTGCTGCGTTCTCCTTCCTGACTTGTGACAGCTGGATGGTTTCTCCACGGTGCTTTCTATCTGCCAGGCGCTAAAGCGTCAGTTAGCATTCACAAAATAATGGGAAATAATATCACAAAGCAAATCACCAGTGTGACATATAAATGAGTATTTATTTATTTAGGTTTTTATAAACCTGTGTATTACCTGCTATGTTAGTGGGTTTGCAAACATTTTAACAAAACTAAGAAGAAGACAGTTCAGTAAAAGCTGCTTTAGAAATCATTTGAGGCAAGAAGCTGAAAAGGAAGTGGCTGAGCATGGATCCGGTTCAATAGCAGCTAGTGTCAAAGGTTTTCAGTATTCAGTCACACCTGAGTGGCTCCTACTTAACTTTATAAAATGAAGAATGTGTGACCTGATGCTACCAGAGTACATTAGAGCGGCGCTGACCCAGAGGATGAACAGAAAGTGGAAATGATGGATCTTGTAAACACGTACCACAAAGGGAGTCTGAAGTGGTGGAACACAGAGCGAGTTACTGGTTTGGTTAGATGACAGTAAACAGGGTTTGGTCTCTCGTTCTAAGTATGAGGAGAAAAACAGGCTTCAAATATTTTTCTCACTGTGTATCGATGTCAAATTGCCGTCCTTGAACTCTTTTGCCGTCCTCTCAACTTGGTTTGAAATTACTTTTTACAAAATGTGTCTGCAAAACCTAAAAACCAACAGCTGCCCACATATCCACGCACCTCGGATGATTCTCCCACTGAAGCCGTTTGGTAGCACATGTGATGAAGCCACCTGTCGTGATCCTGGGCCATGTTGGCCCAGCATTCTTAGTTTCATGTATTTTTGTATTTTGTTCCTGATTTGACTTCCCCTTGTGACTTTTACCCCCGTGTGCCCCTCGGTGTGTCTGTGAGCCCTCGTTTCCCCTCATGTTTTATTCCATGTTTTCCCAGCCCGTTATGTCTGTGCTCTCCCCGTGCTCCCTCTCTCCTCCTGTGTACTTCCTGTTTTACTTTGACAGTCTCCCGTCAGTGTGCGTCATGTTGTGTTGCTCCTGCCCTGTCTCGTTATGATTATCTGTGTCAGCTGTGTTCCCCATGTGCTCCCACCTCCCTCGTTAAACCTCTGTGTATTTATGTCCGCGTCTCCCTCTGTTCAGTGTCGCGTTCTCCCTCATTCATGGCCATGTGTTTCTCTGTGTACTAGTGCAGCGGTCCCCAACCCCCGGGCCTCGGACCGGTACCGGTCCGTGAGTCGTTTGGTACTGGGCCGCGAGAGTTGAGGCTCAGGTGTGAAATGTATAGTTTTCAGGGTTTTTATCGGTTTTCAGCGTTATTTTGTTATCGTTTTTATCGTTTACTCGGTTTTCCTGGGTCTTTTCACGTGTGTTATGAATACATCTTCTTTTTTTCGGTACCGGTACTAGTTTTATTTTGTTGTATTTATCCGCGACACCTTAAAGGCCGGTCCATGAAAATATTGTCGGGCATAAACCGGTCCGTGGCGCAAAAAGGTTGGAGACTGCTGACCTAGTGTATTGCTTCCCAGCGTAGTTTCTTATCAGTTTGTTTTGCCGTTTCCCTCCAGCAATAAAGCTGTTTTGAGTTCACTCCTGCCTCTGTGAGCTTGTGTTTGGGTCCACTTCCTGCCTGCCACACAGCCGAATCATGACACCACCAGGACTTTAGACACTAATTTGAAGCCGTACGTTCGGCGTCTTTATGGTGTATAAGGCAGCGACATACTCCTACCTGCTGTTCAAGGACTTTTCCAAAGTAAAGTTGAAGGGAAGGCAGGTTGCTGTCTCTGAATCGCACTGACAGTGGTGCTGGCGATGGCTTTGGGGTAAATACAAACAAAGTTGTTGAGCAAATTTAGAAAACCCCTTTTGAGAAACGGAAGAAAAGACGAAGGAAAAGAAAAGAAATACACCAGTTCTTTAAAGAAAAACCCTCTGAATTACTGGGTCAACATACAGGTAAATATATAGTGTTTAGCAAATGAGACAGCCCATAAATTCATCTTTATATATCCAAACAGTTAATCCAGCACATCTGATAATCAGAGCTAAGTGAGCGCACTTTCACAGCTACTTAGTCATGATGATGTGTTTTGTAACAAAGCCTGAAGACTGGCACATATTCAGATACGCTCCTTGATAACCTGATAATTCGGTGTCCAGACCAGCGCTGGTCTACATGTAGCACACACAGTAGCATCAGAAAGAGTCGATGGTTACAGGTGATTGTTTTGCCTGACAGCAGGAAGCAGTTTTGTTCCTGTGACATCTACAGTTTAAAGTGGTTTTCTTTCTGACATCTGGAAATATTATTATTTCCATTTTATGCAGAAAAGTGAAACATATCTGCATAAACATACATACTGTAAACTACCACAGCAATACTAACTGGGAGGGAGACTTCCATGGTGACTTTATGGACTCAGTCACTTGTGTTAAGTCTCATTTGATGCAAATTCATACGTTTTAGTTTCATTTACAGTAAACTAGTGTTTGCTTTACAGCATGTCGACCTTCGGATGTCACAGATACTGTGTGAGTATTTAGGGTTGCTCATGTTTAAGCTTCAAATCTAGTTCCTGACTAACCAGTGGGTCACATGGCTACTTTTTTATTTTACATACATGGAATAAATGCAGCCAAATACAGAGAGGTCCTTGAAAAACAGTGTGCAGCGACTTAACCAACTCTGAAGAATAATGATGTAAATGATGACCCAATTACTGCTAACGGCCGAGCGCTGACAGCCAGTGTGTAACTACTGGTTTATTTTCTAATCACTGATCTGCCAGTAAGTTGGACTTGAATCATTATTTTGAGCAAGTTGCGCTTGATAACAGATTTTTCAGGACTGATTTGACTCTGATATGAATATTTACTCAGGAGATGCACTTTCAAGGAGACACCGTGGTGAACTATAAAAAGATTATTATCAGGAGGTATCCTTTCATCTGCAGTGCAGAGACAGAGGAGCCTCAGACGTGAGTGGCTGAGACTAAAGCGTAGTTCAGATTTGGGCTCTGGCAGATTTATATTTCACAGCTTTGAAAACCAGTATTCCCAGTGGACCCAACCAGCGGAGATACTGGGTTAGCACTGCAGAGACACTCAGCCCCATTACACTGCTGCTGCCTCTCGTATACAAAAGGTCCTGTGACCTTGACTCACATTTTCATCAGCAGCCTAACCCACATCGATAAATATTATGTGTCTTCATTATGTTCGTATTATGATTGGTTTTTGCCACAAAATGCAGGAAAGACAAATGAATTTTCCCGTCATAACACGAGACAAACACACATGAAGTTCATTCAAATGATACAGAATGAGCTACACTTTCAACATGTCAACGCTTCTTGTTCATCAGCACGACCACACTGAAAGTTTCAAAGCTGGGCAGATGCTAATGAAGCTGCATGCTGGCAGCGATGTCCGACATGCAGCTTGGGGCCAGAAGCAGCGTGCTGAAGCGTCCAGTTATGCCAACTGGACGACCTTGCAAAATGGGAAGATGGCAAAGTTTTGCAAAGACTTTGTGCATTTAGAGTTCCTCTATAATATGTGACACGTTAATTGTAATTATGCCAAATTATGACATTTTAACATATATTATATTGAAATGACATGCTTGTTTTTTTTAAAGACATCACCGTCTGCTTCTTCTGTTTGCTTTTTGATGTTGGAAACTGATCTGACATGTTTTCTCATTCTTCGCTATCTGAGTGAGAGTGAATGGAAAAATCACATGAAATGCTTCATTGTATGCTGATTTCTTCATAATCCAGGCCAAAACTAGCTTGTCAATGAACAAAGTGCAAGTTTTCTGTGTTGAAGCTAGTTTATATCTAGCTTCAACACAGAAAGTAGATTAGGCTTCTTTAAGCCTAATCTACTTTTAAGATTAGGCTTCAAACTTTCCTTTTTGCTAAAGCATATAGTTAGGGCTGGACCAGGTGACCCTGAATCCTCCCTTAGTTATGCTGCAATAGATGTAGGCTGCCGGGGATTCCCATGATGCATTGAGTTTTTCCTTTCCAGTCACCTTTCTCACTCACTATGTATTAACAGACCTCTCTGCATTGAATCATATCTGTTATTAACCTCTGTCTCTCTTCCACAGCATGTCTTTTATCCTGTCTTCCTTCTCTCACACCAACCAATCACAGCAGATGGCCCCGCCCCTCCCTGAGCCTGGTTCTGCTGGAGGTTTCTTCCTGTTAAAAGGGAGTTTTTCCTTCCCACTGTCGCCAAAGTGCTGCTCATAGGGGGTCATATGATTGTTGGGCTTTTCTCTGTATCTATGAAGCACCTTGAGGCGACTTTTGTTGTGATTTGGCGCTATATAAATAAAATTGAATTGAAATTGAATTGAATTCACACGAGGAGTATTTTATGTAAGCGTTCTTTCTTTCTTTCGTTCTTTCTTATTTGGTTTTATTGGTATAATTTTCTGAGCATCTAACTGAAATGTACATTGTCCACAAACTGAGCGGAGTTTTGAGTTGCTCTGTGCTGTCAGTATGAATCAGGGGTCTTCTATCACTGCTGTTCTTGGACACTCATATAAAGCAGATCTTTAGCACCTGTTTCTCATACATAAAAAATATTATCAAATTGAGATGCACAGTTTCTAATGAGGAGCTAAAGATTCTCAATAATGCATCCATCTTACTCCTTATTGACTCTGTTATTCACTATTTTCCTCACTCGATGAATCTGCCCTGAATCTCTTGCAGATGACTCACACTGCTGCTGCTGGGCCACACACAGGTCACACTTACAGTGTCATCTGGGGGAATACATAAAGAAGTGGCTGTAGTTCAGAATCGGCTAATGCAAGGCATTATTACAGCCCATGAATTAAAGATGAAAGTCTGCACTTGTATTGCATCTTTTTAGTGTTTGATTTAAAGTCCAGTGTGGAGTCTACAGAGGCAAAATTACAAGAACTGTGTAACTGCCCAAATATTTATGGCTCTTAATGTATTTTTACTGGTTCTCAGAGAGCTCCTAACTTAAGCTGTTAGGGTTGACTCGTAGCTTAAGAGTTTGTGATTTCTGACGATGCTGACAACAACTCTGAGCACAGAAACTTAAACATCACAGTGAGGATGTGGATGGAAAATTAATATCAACAGATGTGATCCGGTGATCCAAAGACAAAAGAAAAAACCTGAACAACGTGCAATGTTATTAAAATTATGGAGCACTGACAACTGAACTGATCATGGAATTTATTTAATTATTACTTCACTATTTGATTTCATATTGAATAAACTTTTATGCTTCTGTGTATGAAACTCTTAACACTTCACAGCTTGAGCCACCTGTTTGGTTCACCTTTGTTTAAAGATGCTTGTCAAAACTAAACCCACTAATACACAAGCGAAAAAAAACCCAAAAGTGAAATCAACATCATTTCATTCAAATCAAACATGTGCCTCTTTAAATTGTTGATGTGAATGAGACAGAAGACTCAGACCCTCACTGATGCTATTCTTGAACATTCCTATTTTTATTAGTTTGTCTATGAAAAGCACTTTCTAAACAAATATTGTAAGTTCAAGTTCATTAAGCTAGTTTGTTGTGCAACAGGTTGAACAGCTCCAACCCCGCCCCCAAAAACAAACAAAAACAAAAATCCCCAAACGGATCCCCCAAAGGGAAAAAAAGGGAAGAAAAGCATTATGGGTAATATTCAGAGTTACCATTAGGCAGGTAGAGAAAAAAAGGCCTGTAATGACCAGTGAGGTCGGTACCTACCGGGAACGGATAAGGAAAACCGCTGGCAGCAGTCCCACTGTAGTGTCAGAAACAGGTTCCCACAGTGTTGCTTCAACGTGTCATTCAGCGTAAACGTTGCATTGATGACTTTTCTAGACGCTGTTGTCAAAGAAATTAGACTTCAAAGGGACACAAAGGGGCAAACAGGATGCTGGTGCTGCAGCTAATCCTGATCAAAACCACAGCAAGTCTTCCCCTGCATGAAGGATGCTGCAAACAGACTGAACTATAATTGGGTCTCAGAGAGTAGATCAGTCTGTAGAATCCATGCTTGTTATGGCAGCTCAGTTTACTGAAATAAATCTGTTAAAATTATGGCTAAAAGACGAATAACTGATTAGGCTGTTATCCTGATGGGACCAATCAAAATGAAAAGCAGCAGCACGTCAGGGCTACAGCCAAGGACCTAAAGATCAAACTCACTCTGCGAGCACAAACTAAGGATCAGGACTTTTGGATTTATGCTTTTTTACACTGCATTACCAAAAGTTTTCATTCATCCATCCAAATCATTGAAGGCAGATTTTCCATGACCACAGGTGTATAAATGGTTTGACGATTGCTTCCACCAACATTCGTGAAAGAGTGCTGAGAGTTCATTCCAGAAAAGGGTCAAACATTCCCATGAACACATTCCTAAACCTTGTGGAAAGCCTTCCCTGACGAGACGGACTGACATACTAAACCGTTTGGATTAAGAATTGTCGTTATGAAAGTTATGAAATACTTTTGGCAGCATCGTGTAAGTCACCTGTCCATCTGTTAGCACCGTGAGCTGACTGTTCTTGTCAGTTGGTTCGATATGAATAAAACTGATATTGAACTTTTATTGGACTGAATTAAAGTTGACTGAATAAACTGAAAGATGAAAACATGAAAAGATTATTATTATATCATTTTTCTTAGTTTCATTAACCTGGTGGTTTGTGCTGCTGTGGAGTCAAACTGAACACATCATTAATGAGCTGTTTGTATGAAATATGCACTGGTGTCCAATTTGTGTGGACTTATTCTCTTAAAATGTGTCTAATTTCATCATCACAGACCCATTCATGTCTTTATTTCTATGTTTGTCCACCGTTCACAAGAAGACCAGGGAAGTGCACAAGTTCACCATCTCTTACTTGACTCGACAGAACCTGGAACCAGTCAGAGATAACGGGTATCACAACAATAGTTATTAAGCTTCTATGTTAACTCAGGCTTTCTGCTTCAAGCTCTGTGTGCACTCACATAATGAGGGGTGGCTGACACATCATTTCACTCTTTTTCACACAAAATCAATCAGCTGAGCGCTGCCTATTCTAGTCAGAGACATTATCACAGGGAAACCCTGAACGTGAGCTGGTCCACACCAGCTTTACTGCATGTGTTCAGAATAAGTCATCAAAGGAAAAGGACGACGTGTCACAGTGAAACGTTAGGCTCAACATACCTGTGCTGTAACTCCATATGACACAGTGAGGGCAGTACATGATAAGATATTGATACGCGTGCTTTCCAACACAGATATTTAAACATGTAACAGTAAAAAACCAAAAACAAACAAACAATAACTGAACTTGTTGCGTCATGCTGTGACATTAACGCCACGTGGGATTGCGAGGACGCTGAACTACAGCTGAGCCATAAAACTGCACATGCTACAAATATCGCTGCTATAAAAAGGCTACAACTGAAAACTAGGCAGTGACGTTTATTTATTTACAGGTAATAAATAAATAACAAATTAGTTTGTAACATGTTTACCTACCGTCTACATTAACAGCTGATGGATTTCCTGTTTTTCTACACACATAAATGCAGGTTAGTGAAACCAGTACACACAGAAACTGCTGAGTGAATTATTTTTCTGTTTAATTAATAAAAGAAGTCGTTACTGTCAAAGCTCAAACTTCATTGGCTCCTTTATGAAGGAAAATATCTGTACCAGCGTCTGTGTTTAATTTCCACATAATCCTGGCTTCTCTGTTCTAATAGCTGTGGGGTCAGCAGGGTCCCAGCTCAGGACACAGTCAGTATAATTAACTCCCACACTGAACCTCTGTTCTGCAGAAACACACATTTCTATTCAAACTCAGCGTCCCACACTCAGTTCAAAAGGGAATGAAGCTTGATTTCCTGCTGCCGGTGAGTCCACAGAGATTACCGTGACACTGTGATGGTTGCGATATGTGCCGCATGCTGCTAACAGCTGCATTTCTACAGAGATTAGCGCTCCACGCTGAGCAGATGCTCTTCTGTTCAGGGTGGTCTGCACAGGACAGCAGTAAACAAAGAGGTGGGCTGCTCTACAAGTCACGCTTGGATGCATCATACAACAGAAATCAGCCATGGCTCAGGCAGGACAGGAAAGTCCTACTTACACTCTGTTTTTACTCACAGTTACTGATTACAACCCTTTTGTTAATAGTAACTTGATTACTTCTTGTGAACAAAAGGCACAAAACAATTATTCTTACTTAACTTCCTAACCTGTCAGCGTACACGCCCCTGTCTGTGCGACATCATTTTCTATGGCTGCTAAAAGTCCTGTTGCTCTTTGGATGGATGCCTTTGTGAAGTTTTGCCTTGTCTCGTTGAAAACGGGTGAAAACAAGGTTTCGTCTTAGCTAAAGCACGTGTTCTCTGCTGTAGTGTCAATGACTGTGGTAGTGTGGAGCACACCTGGCGGTCTATAGAGCAATCCCCTCTAGATCGTTGTTTTTCAGATGACGATCTTCTGGATGGTCAGCCTGACACTCACGCCACCCTTCACCGACTTTTCAGCCCTAAAATGAGGCTGTTACCTCACAGCAGCCAGTGCGTCAAGATATACACATGTAAAGACACGTTGTGCGTAATGGTGAGACGCAGGCGGCATCTGACAAAATGGCATTATGTGTCACCCTGGGATGAGAACGCGTCGTCTCCAACCTCGTAGTTAGACTTTGGCAGCAACCAGCACAGTCTGCTGTCTGCTGGGCCCGCTGTCAAAGAAAGAAAGAAAAATGACTCTTACGACTAGAATGCTTTCAGAGGGCTCGGACTATGTTTAGCCTTAAATGTAGAGGGCTCGAGTTTTCATAGTGCTGCGCTTGGTTAGATTTCACTCACATTGTGCTGTGAGTCAAAGATGCTCTCATGCCATCTGTCAGTGGAAGTACCTTGAGAAATGCTCTAATATGTCTAATATTAGCTGCTTTTCCCAGTGTACATCCCCTCAGTAGCTGCATCCTGGGGGTGACCATCTGGTGGCTTGTTTTAGGATTTGTACAACTGCCCGGGGGAGGATGGAGAGGCATTCAACACTGGGCCTCTATAGCATTCATACTGTACATACACATACGCATATATTAGATTTGCTTGTGTTTTACACATATAAATTGATATTTCTTTTCTAAGCTAAGGAAAATAAAGCTTTTCCATGCATGGAACAAACACCGCACTGCTCCTGATTATTGCAGTTCTTATGCACTAAGAATTCATTATATTTGTGGACGAGAGCACAGAGAACAACCTGAGGCTCGGCCCCTTGAGGAGAAACGCATAATCTGGTTTTAGGTGAAGCGTACACTTCTATTGTGTTTGGGTTTCTTATAACAAACATGCATAAAACATTTTACCATCAATCTGCTATTTATTACCTTACAGTGCTAGTGTGAAAACAGACACATTCAATGTCCACAAATCTAGAACAGAATGATTTAAAAAGCTACTGCAAAGCTTTAAGTGATTTTGTTAAATATTAGCCTGAATGTTGTGTCGTGCTTGTTCTTGTAAAAATAATCACATTTGTCACACAGGGTCCTTTTAGATGGGCAGCACAGCGGTGTGGTGGTTAGCACCGTTGCTTCACAGCATGAAGGTCCTGAGTTTGACTCCTCCATCTGGACAGGGCCTTTCTGTGTGGAGTGTCTCCCTGTGTTTGTCTTTTGACTGCAGCTCCCTCCCACAGTCCAAAGACATGCAGTTAATGGGGTTTGGTTAATTGGTGACTCTAAATTGCCCGTAGGTATGAATGGTTGTCTGTCCTTTTTTTTTTTTTACATTTGTTTTTTAAAATTTAGATAAAACCTCAGGTTGTTTAACAAATGCTGAGAATTATTTTGCTGTGCAAGTCTTAGCTCATGCCTTCATATGTTCAGACTCCCTTTCACAGACTGTATAAATGTTGTTATCCACTGTGGTGTGAAGTTCAGCTTTGAAGCCTTGAGGCTGGAGTGCTAATTTTGTAGCTAATGCTAGCTAGCTTGTTTAGCAAAGCGTATCAGTACACCTGCTAATGCAAAGTAACATGCCCAGAAATTACTCACATTTCATTAACAAAAACTGGGGTACAGACTTCTTGGATGTTCAGATAGAGAAATTAACCATAGTTTCTAACACCACTAACATGGAAGAAAGGTCCGGACCTATATATATATATATATATATATATATATATATATATATATATATATATATATGAGGGCTTCACGGCATCAACGCATCAGCGTGATTAGCTTGTTAACGCATTAGTGCCTGCAGCCCCTCGCACCTGGGGATCCACGTTAACTTGCTAACGGAGATTTGCATGTATGTATATATGTATGTGTGTGTGTGTACATATTAGGGGTGCAACGATACACAAAATTCACGGTTCGGTTCGATACTTTGGTGTCACGGTTCGATATTTTTCCGATACAAAAAATGTTCATGCCTTTTTAATTTGTCATTTATTAAAATTATAAATATATATTTTAACTCAAAAGTACAGTTTTTACATTTAATGTTGCTGAAACAACAAAGTAATAAAAAAATAAATCTATCTGATTGAGGAATCTCTCATCTTTGGAAAAGAGAGTTTATTATGGAGAAATGTCTCTTTCCAAAATAAAAGCTCTACTATACGCTTCTTCTGGGCTATATTCTCAGCAGCATATTAAACATATCAGGTCCCCATAAGGAGAATCATGTGCTAACGGCTGTCTAAATGTTATATATAACATTTATATATGAACTGCACTCAAAATAGATTTTGGTTGAAACAAGATATTATTTTACCTGTATTTATATATATAAAAAAAAAAATACATCCATTACAGATTCTATGTTTTAGATTTAGGGACCACTGTTCTTTATTAAAGTGATTTCTGTCAGTTTACAAAATAAGCCTTTATTGCCTTAAAATTATCCCTTAAATAAAGTCAGTAAGCAGTTTTCTGACAAACTTGAACAGTTCACTGGATTTTAAGTGACTCAATTTGACTCTCAGACACAATTGTGTTTGTTTATGTAATTACTGTAAAAAAAAAACCCAACCTATTGTTTATATTCACACTTGCATATATATATATATTCACACTTATATATATATATATATATATATATATATATATATATATATATATATACAGTGGGGCAAAAAAGTATTTAGTCAGCCACCGATTGTGCAAGTTCCCCCACTTAAAATGATGACAGAGGTCAGTAATTTGCACCAGAGGTACACTTCAACTGTGAGAGACAGAATGTGAAAAAAAAATCCATGAATTCACATGGTAGGATTTGTAAAGAATTTATTCGTAAATCAGGGTGGAAAATAAGTATTTGGTCAATAACAAAAATACAACTCAATACTTTGTAACATAACTTTTGTTGGCAATAACAGAGGTCAAACGTTTACTATAGGTCTTTACCAGGTTTGCACACACAGTAGCTGGTATTTTGGCCCATTCCTCCATGCAGATCTTCTCAAGAGCAGTGATGTTTTGGGGCTGTCGCCGAGCAACACGGACTTTCAACTCCCGCCACAGATTTTCTATGGGGTTGAGGTCTGGAGACTGGCTAGGCCACTCCAGGACTTTCAAATGCTTCTTATGGAGCCACTCCTTTGTTGCCCGGGCGGTGTGTTTTGGATCATTGTCATGTTGGAAGACCCAGCCTCGTTTCATCTTCAAAGTTCTCACTGATGGAAGGAGGTTTTGGCTCAAAATCTCATGATACTTGGCCCCATTCATTCTGTCCTTAACACGGATCAATCGTCCTGTCCCCTTGGCAGAAAAACAGCCCCATAGCATGATGTTTCCACCCCCATGCTTCACAGTAGGTATGGTGTTCTTGGGATGCAACTCAGTATTCTTCTTCCTCCAAACACGACGAGTTGAGTTTATACCAAAAAGTTCTACTTTGGTTTCATCTGACCACATGACATTCTCCCAATCCTCTGCTGTATCATCCATGTGCTCTCTGGCAAACTTCAGACGGGCCTGGACATGCACTGGCTTCAGCAGCGGAACACGTCTGGCACTGCGGGATTTGATTCCCTGCCGTTGTAGTGTGTTACTGATGGTGACCTTTGTTACTTTGGTCCCAGCTCTCTGCAGGTCATTCACCAGGTCCCCCCGTGTGGTTCTGGGATCTTTGCTCACCGTTCTCATGATCATTTTGACCCCACGGGATGAGATCTTGCGTGGAGCCCCAGATCGAGGGAGATTATCAGTGGTCTTGTATGTCTTCCATTTTCTGATGATTGCTCCCACAGTTGATTTTTTCACACCAAGCTGCTTGCCTATTGTAGATTCACTCTTCCCAGTCTGGTGCAGGTCTACAATTCTTTTCCTGGTGTCCTTCGAAAGCTCTGGTCTTGGCCATGGCGGAGTTTGGAGTCTGACTGGTTGAGGCTGTGGACAGGTGTCTTTTATACAGATGATGAGGTCAAACAGGTGCCATTCATACAGGTAACGAGTGGGGGACAGAAAAGCTTCTTACAGAAGACGTTACAGGTCTGTGAGAGCCAGGGATTTTCCTTGTTTGAGGTGACCAAATACTTATTTTCCACCCTGATTTACGAATAAATTCTTTACAAATCCTACCATGTGAATTCATGGATTTTTTTTTCACATTCTGTCTCTCACAGTTGAAGTGTACCTCTGGTGCAAATTACTGACCTCTGTCATCATTTTAAGTGGGGGAACTTGCACAATCGGTGGCTGACTAAATACTTTTTTGCCCCACTGTATATATATATATATATATATATATATATATATATACATGTATATATATATATATATATACATATACATATACATATACATGTATATGTATATGTTTGCGGGTGTGACTGAGTATAAATAAATTGTATAAATGTATAAAATGTATATTATTATTATTATTATGTATATTATTAATCATTTTGAGAATAAAGTGAAAATATTGAGAATAAAGTCTAAATTGTATTTTAAGAAAATTTTGACATTACAGTTGTTGTTTCAAGACAAACTGCCACGGTACCCTCTGAGCTAGTGAAATTGTACTTTAGAATCAGTTTTAGTAACGAGGAACAATTTACAGTGTGGTGATAAATATAAGGACGACAGAAACATGGTGCAGAAAGCTGCATCTAGTGAGACTGAAAAACACAAAAACATGGAAGAGGGAATTTATGCAAAATGAAATGGTTGGTAATGGACAGATGCAAGGTTATCGATGGTTAGACTGGTGCAATAAAGAGGATGTATGTTGTATCACAGCTTATCAGTCTGTTTCATTAAGTCATCTCCCTTTTTATAGAGGGTACAGCAGCAGTGGCAGTTTGTCTTGAAACAACAACTGTTATCTGCATATTTTGTCTTTCTTCTTGAAATGATCAATAATTTTTTTTCCTTTAAGTTGCCCTAATAGTCGTTTGTATACAGGTGATCCACAAAGGTTGTGATGTTTTCTAATCAAAGCTACAGTCACTTCATTTCAATAAAAAGCTCAAAAAAATAACACATAGATTTTTCTGTGTTACTATTGGCATCATTAACTATAGATTGTGTTGCACAAATGTTAGCAAATCATTTTGTACACTTGATTATATATGCTTTCAATAACTGAGAGGTTCCTACCTGTTACACGCAATCTTGTCACTGTGCTCTTTGTAAATACCAACATTTGCACTCACACATTAGTAAATCTGGCCCACAATCTACTACAAGGGTAGCATGATTGCTTCTTGTGAACAAAAGCCATGAAACATTATTAGTTAATTTCCCAGTGCCTTCTGTCAGGGCACATGCCCCTGTTAGTACATAATTTTTATTGTTAGTGGGGATAAAAATATGCTGCTCTGATTTAGTGCTGTATCTTGAAATAGTCTACAGCACAAACATCAAATCAGAAACTGTCTTTCACTGTCAGCACTGGTGAAAGTATAGATGAAACTGCCTTTGGTTGATTCTTTTCATCTAGGTAATAAGCAACAACAATGTCTGAATAAAAGCTACAAAAAGCTACAATTAACTATATTGAGAATTCCGAGTGGAAACTCAGGAAATGCTAGAAACATTCAGATTGTCAACCACTTCACTAACTCCTGAAGAATTCTCGATGGGTTTATGTTAAATTACAGCTATGCAACATTCCTGCTTACTGCATCTCAAAAGAAACCATACCCAGTAGTTTGGACTTGAGATAATGGTGCAGGGACTGAGATAATAGAGAGAAGCCGCCACATTCTGGTGTGGACAAAAGCCACTCCAGCAGACTTTGAACAGAGATGTATCGGTGTGGATAAAAGAGGGTGACACACCACAGCTGTAAATATTCATGTATAATTGTTTGAGTTGACCACATTTTGTGCTGTTAAATTTTAGATTATTTCATAGTAAAAACTGATGTTAGATGTCAGAGCTGGAAAAATAGTGCTAAGTGTAAGAGGACTGGTTAAATCATTAGTATTGTCACATTTGGTTGGGTCATCTATATCTGAGGAAGAAAACCAGAGCCTGAGGATGCTGAGTACATTAACATAATTAAACATATATATGCTTGTAAAAGCTGAGTTATGTGTTTAAATACTGAACGTGTTTATAAATGTTACATTGATAGCAGTGGATGAGTACAGTACATGTGTAGCTTCACAGTATATAAGACCAGTCCAGTTCACGAATTATTTTCCCAGGAGGAAAGAAAACTTTTGTCTTGCTAATAGAAAACTGACAACTGCCGTTTAATCGGCTCATCTTCAGTTCTTTTACATCAACTTTACACAAATCTTTTACAGTAAGGAAATACAGCCACTCAAATCCTTACACATTATATATGCTATGTGCACTGACTCATCTCTTTAATATTATGTGTACGTTCCAGTGCGTCTGTGAACTGCGCATCTCAACAATGAACTGCAGGATTACAGCTACGTGCATGTTGTTGAGATTCCCTTATTATTATCCAGTTGGCTAAAATCCAACAAACTTGAATGAAAAGTATTTAATTTAAATGTTAGTTTCAAACTACAGAAACTCTAAAACGTGATAAGTCATGTCTCGCTACATATTAAGCAGGGGAAACATTTCACATCTAACATCAGCTCTTGTAAACATAATGACAATCTGCACGTAATATCTCAGTGCACCTGCTACCATATGATGCTCATTTGTTGTGGCATATGGTCTGCTTCGGATAGAATTAGCACCACATTTGCATCTAATTTACAAAGAACTTCCTGCGTTTATAGTGAGCCAGCTCTGCTACCTGAGAGGATTACAATCAATATCGCACGAAGAGGTTTCTGTTAAAAGCAAAGATGCATAAATTAGTGTGCAGTGCACCAATTCCACAGACGTGTGCCAACGTCTTCATTCAAGCATACTGGTCTGACACAAAGAGTTCCTTATAGCCCGGTTCATTGTTAACTGCATATACATATCCAATCATGTAAGCCCAATCAAGATACTGACGATCCATCAGAAACAAAACAAACAAAATTCAATGACAAAATGCTCTGACAGCAAAAAAGAGAAAAGATGACGTGATGTCTCTGAGTGTAATCCAGGTTTTCCATTAGAGTTAAAAAGATGATAAATCATCAAGGGGATAAATATGATGTCTCATGTTTATTACTTTCACTGTCTCATGATGCTGTAGGTCTAAACTTGTCTGTCGGAGAAAATAGTTGTGATGTTTAGATTCTTCACTGAGCTGTCTTATATGATTGGTACAAAGTGATTTAATTGGCTGCTGATGAGAAACTTTTTCACAGACTTGTAAAATAAAATAAATCAGAGTGGCTTTCTGAGATTAATACTGGCGTCAGTCTCTCCTTAAATATAAGTCTGTAATTTGAGAAGTTTAACTCCAAAGATCATGTTCAGTGCAACCACAGTGTCATGGTCGGACGGTCCTTCCCGGGGGCGACCTGCCTGTGTGTGTGTTTCTCTCTCTCTCTCCTCCTCCCCTACCCAGTGGCTGACACACCTGCACCTAATTTGCCACCCAGCTGTCACTGATCATCCTTCGTTGTGGGCTGAGGTATTTAACTGTGTGTCCAGATGGCAGTCGACGCTGGATTGTACTGGAAGCTTGGTAGTGAAGTGTTTGTTGACTTGTAGCTTAGCCTTAGCCGGCTAGCCCCCTCACTTGGTGTTTTTGCTCATTTGTGGGAGGAAAAGATACAGAGCTGGAGGTTGAAGAGAAGGAGCCCGCGGGGTTAAGCTATTGGAGGAGAACACACACTTGGATGTCACTTTGGGAACTCACCTGCGCACCACTGGGAGTTTGGAGAAGATCACCGTTGGACTTTGCACTTCACTTTGTGTTTTGAAACTGTTTCTTGGGCACTGTAAATAAACGCACTGTGTACTTTGCACCCAGAGCTCCGCAACTGAGTCTGCATTTTTCCATTATCCGTGACACACAGTTAAACCTGAGCACAGTTATAATGTATTTTGCTCTCATTTTCTTCCACAAAACAGAAATATCTCTGATGCCCAGTGAATAAATGCAGAATCTTTGTACAAAACATTTTAGAGGATATTTTATGCTGCTCGGTGAATAGTTGTCTGCTGGCCATTGGATTCAGCACATTAAAGACTAGATTTCATGCAAAGGAGCAGTTTGCGTCTGAACGTCTGAAGCCACAGTGGTGGATTGCTCCCTCTGTTGATGCCCAAAGCCAAAGCATTGAAATATCTTGGGATTATATATATAGGATCTTTGGTGATGGGAAGGTGGAGCATGATGATGAAGTGTCAGGAGGCATGAAGGTGTTGAGCTGGACTGTTGTGAGGAGAGGCTTTAGACTTACCAGTCAAGCGACCACCTTCCCTCATTGGCCTGAGCCTTAGAGATGGTTTGAGTGCTGATCTTTCATGTTGAAAGGAGGCAGCTGCAGGGGTTTAGCCATCTAATCAGGATGCCCCCTGAGTGAGGTCTTCCAGGCACGTCCAACTGGGAGAAGACCCCAGGGGAGAATTTTCTGGAGCGATTATGCGGCTCTTCTAGTACGGGATTGCCTCGGGATCCCCCAGGAGACACTAGAAAACATTGCAGGGGAAAATATCTGTGGGATACCTGAACCTGCTTCCACTGTTAACAGACTTTGGTTTTGGGGAAGAAATGGATATAAACAGACAAACGCCAAAGAAGGGATTCAGAAGAGATGATGATGGCCCTAATACACGTCCTCTCTTTCCCCTGTTGGTATTGATCCGTACATCACTGTCTATGACTCAGTTTTACTCCTGCAGTTGTTTCTGGTCTGGCTGAATGAGCCGGAGAACAGTAGAAAAAGGAAACAGAAAGTTCTCTCTCTTTTTTCCTTATTATTATTATTATTATTATTAGTGAAAAATGTAGAACGGATCTTTTCCTCACCATATTCCTCAGGTGGTAGTAGCGGGACTCGTTGACTATGTTTATGTATTTCTAAAAAATAGGGTACAATCAAATAGCACACGTTTCTGACAGCTGATCTTACATAAACTAGCAAATGGCCAAGGGATGATGCTTGGCTCCAGCTTGTCTGGACCAGTGTTTAGTATTTCTGCTTATAGAGTTATTATTATTATTATTATTTTTAAATAGCACAAATTAACCAGTTCGACAGTTTTGTTGAGTTCAGCCACTTTTTGGTTTGTGTTGTTCATTTATGGGTCCAGTAGTTCTGTTTTCAGCCGTTTCAGATTCGTTTGCCTTTATGTTCTGTACTGAGTGGTTTTTCCTTCTTTTTGCTAATTTTCTCCAACCTGTTGAGTCTTTGGTTTGGTATTAGCTGGCATTATTAAGGGTCTTTTCACACCTGCTGTGATTTATATTGAACTCTGGTTCATTTCCCCCTTGGTGTTGTTCGTTTGTGCTTTTGCTGTGGACCAAAAACAACGGCACCGTTAGAGGACGTGGTCTCAGCCCAGCTCCGAACAAACTGTGGTTCATTGATGGTGTGAACATGATCTGACCTAAATCTGACCCAACCACCAGATGTTTTGAGCAGGATACCTTCCTGGTAGCCACGGATGCTTTGCATTCTGGGATGTGGCAAAGCGCCCCTGATGCACAAAGCAAATTCTCCATGTTCTCCACATGTTTGTCCACAACCCAGCACCTGCTTTCTGTGGCTTGTAATGAGACATTTTGTTGGAGCTCAGATTTGTCTCTGAGTGAAATGAACCCAAACCACAGGAAAAAGCTACAAGTTTATAAACCGAGCTGATCCAGACCAGAGCAAACACACTGATGATGCAGAAATGCCCTTAAAGAGGTGCTTTTACACAGTGTTCTGCCCCTGATCAGATCAGCAAGTTGTTTTTCTCCACTTTCATACAAAAGTCAAATTTCCACTGAGATCATGAAGTGAAACAGACTGAAGCAGGTAACGTAGAAATCTGTTCCCTTCAGGTTATGCAAACACTCGTTTTACAATTCAAGCTGCTTGTTTAAGATTCCAGTAATGTTTCACATCCCCTGTTTATTCGAACTCACCAGGTTTATTGTGTCTTTGCAGAAGCCAGGTTACTGCTGCAGTTTGGATCTGTGTAACAGTTTGAAAAAACATCATTTCCATACATTGCTTTACCCTTACAATGCCTGTTCCAGTGGGGCAGAATTAGAATGAATTAGCATTTAATGCATCGGCTATAGGGATGTGAAGTAGTCCCAGTGCAGCCTGCAATGCCTGCAGCATGCCCAAGCACACTATTTGAACATTGCTTCATGCGGGGCACACAGGTTCATTCATGTAGAAGAAGTTGACTTTAATTGCTGCTATTTTCCCCCCAGCAGTTACTTTAAGGCCTTAAGTTGACTTAATATGCATGCAGTATGCAAGATTTGGAAATCAGACAGTAGCTGGTTTCTTAATTAACTTTCATCATTGTTCATCATTACATCCCAGACCCAAATATATGTTAATGATGGAACCATTCCTACATTTAGCATCTGTGAAGATCACTGCTGCTGACAAAAAGTCATGTTCATCAAAACCTTTGTTGCTTCTTTCAAAACAAAGATGTTAGAAATTCTGTCATTAATTACTTTACTTCTATATCAAACTGCTCTTCCTGCCTGGAGACAGCGACGTGGATTCAAACTCAAAGCAAACATCCAAAGGTTTGAGTTTTTCATTCAGTGTATTCTTGTCTCTGAGCAGAAAACTTAAACCTCTTTGTGCCAACACACACAAACACACACACACACACACACACACACACACACGGAAATCATGTCACTCCAAGATTCAAAGTTAAATTGGTTATTGGAAAATGAGATTCATCTTTAGAAAATTTGATCTAACCAGCAACAAATGTATCCTGTTAACAGATCATGTGCATCCAAAGCCTGATCTGTCGTGTTCCTCTGTGCCCCCGAGCTCTGTTCTTATCAACAGGCTTCACTGTTGAGTACATTTCTCTTATTTTGACTCAATCCCACATACATTACACGCAACAAAACATCTAACAGCGGTGCCGACATGCCTCAAATGACTGTGAGAACGTTTCAAGATGTCGGAATGTGAAGTATTTTTATTCCTCGACGCTGCAGTAATAATAACCGCAGGTCATGAAGCGTGTTCCCAAATAGCCTCTCAGAAGATTTAACACTGATGGGAAAAACTGTGTTTGGAAATTTGGAAACGGTCCTCTGACATCGTGGATGTTGTCGAACAATATCAGCAGCATACAACTACGCCCATGGTGATGTCATGGCCAGCTGATCACAGATGTTATAGGAACGTCAGAGAGAAGTGAAGATTATCAGCTGTAAATGATGCTCAGTG
This sequence comes from Neolamprologus multifasciatus, assembly GCF_963576455.1. Classification (NCBI taxonomy): domain Eukaryota; kingdom Metazoa; phylum Chordata; class Actinopteri; order Cichliformes; family Cichlidae; genus Neolamprologus; species Neolamprologus multifasciatus. Next base: position 28,664,733 of record NC_140453.1, read on the forward strand.
ACTGATATCACCACAGCTACAATCAGGTGATCAGCTGAGTTGCATTGTGGTGTGAATAAGGAACGGCGGGACCAAAGATCATAATCAAGAGCCATTTTATTGATCTAACATCACACCACAACACACACACACACCTGAGTCCCCGTGTTTTTAACTAGGCGGGCGTGATTAAGGATGCCGTGCAGGTGCATCCGCCCTCCCTGCACAGCACCGCAGACCATGCCCCACCACATGCATAAACATAAATCTCTGTACAGTTACTGAAGGTAGAAACTGAAAACAAAACCATGTGTGCACAGGACAGTAAAATGATTTATGTTTCCTGCAAAGTCGGACATTTTAACCTGGAACTTGTGAGGACTGACTTACGTTCAAGAGGACATTAGAGGAACTGCAGCACTACAGTGTTTCATTGCTGCTTGGATGACGCACCAAACACGACAGGAGCAGGTGGAACGTTTTTAGCGATGCCCACAAAATAAAGAAAGAAAGGAAAGAAAAAAGCTGCAATGTAAAAATCAACCAAGAAGTACTGAAGGAAATTCACATTTTGCCCTTGAAAAGAGTGGGAAGTTTTAAATTAGAGGTACACTGCCAACTGCTCTTGCTTAATAGTAGGAAACTCTGCCTGCAGGTAAGCGTTTTTGGACTGGAACAGCAGTCAATAGAGCGGACCGGGTTCCACAAAAAGCTCGTTTTGCAGAGAAATGAAGTCTGGTGATACTCTACCCACTGGACAGCAGCCCCCCCTCTGCAGCGCTTCTTCACAGTCTGCAAAGAGATACCTTATCTGAGCCATTAAAGTAATTAAACATTAACCAGGTCACTGTTGTGTGCTGTCTGCAGCAGAAGAGGCTGGAAAGGTTCCCTCTGTAAACTCGAGAGAAAGAGAAAATTAATCATTCACGCAAATTCTGATTGTTACCAGCCTGCCAGGTTAAGATGTAGCAGAGTGGCACAGAAATGTGACAAAGCTGTGTCTAAGTCCCAGTGTATTTCTGCAGCCGGCAGTATCAGGACACATCAGCCCCTGATTATCAAGGCTCTGATCTCTTCAAATTAGCACCTAAGAGTCGCCGTGGGCTGTAGGCTCACAGCACAATGGAGCATTTGCTGACTTCTGTCAGGGAATGATGTCCTGTTGTTTTTCTCAGCCCGCTTACTCACTGATTGCTGCGAGGTTCAGCGTCAGCTCGTGTTAGCGGGAAGTCACTTCTACAGTAAAACACACTGTTGACTCACTCATTTAGCTGGGAGTTTGTGTCCAGTGCACAAAAACAATGAATGTTATCTTTAAATGTAAAAACTGCCTGTGAAATTGTGTTACGCTTCTAGTAGAGCGGCTCAGGGAACACCAATGACAGCCAGCTCTTTGGTCAAGATAGAAATGAGCTTTTACCAGGTGATTCTGATGAGACTGAACTGGGAATAATGAGATAAAGTGTTGGTGTAATTGTTGACAGAGAAAAGTGTAACATGCCCATAAAAGGGAATACAGATAAAGAAAAAGATCTATGAGCTCAGAGATTGTTTGCTTCACATGCTCATGAACACACGCTTTGTCATTGAATCACTGCTGCCCAGAGGGCAGTCTGCAGGAAATAAATGCAGTCCTCTTATTCTCTTGAATGGAATCAGTCCTCAGGGGAAGCATCTCCCCACCAAGCATCAACCTCTGGGGCTTATGACAGCAAAGTGAAATGGCCGGGTGAGGCTGGCTCCAAAGCTCCAAATTATGCATTTCCATGTTGCATAACGTCCTCATCTATACTGAATTTGTGTTGTTCAAATGTTGCATGACAATACTGGGGAGTTTTGTGCAGGACAAACAGGTTCGCTTGCATTAATGAGGTGAATTCACAGTAAAGCTCTGTGTTAGGGATGATCTGATATCGTCGTGTTGGTGTTGTTCCCAGATCATCATGAAAATGTTGTTCCAGGTCCAACTTTGCAAGTGACCAATCACATTATTGTGACGTTATTCTTTTGCGCACCAACCCATTCGTGCATTTATGAAATTCCAATGTTGCAAGGACAATATCAATTCTGCTTAGCGTTTATTAAAGGGTCAGGGTTAGGGTCCATTGATCGGCGGACAAAGGCGGTTTCTCGCAGCTTAAGTACAGTTTTTTGTTTTACGCCGGTTTTTCCCGAAGTCGCAAAAGTATGACATCACAACATTCTGATTGGTCACTTGCAATGTTGATCCTGGAACAACCTTTAGTATGATGATCTGGGAACAACACCAACACGAGGATATCAGATCGTGCATGTGTTAGACTGGTGCACAGTGGCTGTGGTGCTCATGGTCAGATTTAGGTTGCAGAGATGAGTTTGTATTTAATGATGCTTAGATTAGTCCCAGCTTCTATTCTCTACAACGTAGGCTTCAGAAAACTGTTATTTTCTAAATCCTCTTGTGCTGTCGGTGTCCTACATAATAAATCATCTGGTGATAATCACAGTTTAGATTGGAACAGTATTTGTATTCTCATGCACTAATATTATTTTATTATTATATTAATATGGCACAAGATTCAGTTACCTTTGTGCAAAAAGGGTTAGTAGAATTTTTCTTCAAGTAGCTACTTTGTTACTTTGAGTACATTTCAGAGTCTGTACTTTTTGATTGATTGGTAATTTTATTTCAACATGTGAACAATATACAAGTACATTTAGAAAAGAAAATAAGAAAGAAAAAAAAACTGTACAAATTACATACAAAAAAAATTATTAATTTACATGTTTAAAGGGAAGAAGTAAACACTTATTTAATCCCACCCCTTTGCCATAAATTATCAGTTAATATTTAGTCAGCTTCCTTACTGATATAATTTGTAATAAAAACAGTGAACAGATTTCTGATATACTATAATATCAGATCATGAGTTGTTGTTGCTTTTTTTTTTTAAATAGAGACATTCACTTAATTTAAATATTTTCCTTTTCTTTATAGTTCGAGAAGATCATATATTTCATTTTTATTTGAGTAAAAAAGTTGCTTCCATACTTTTACTGGAGTGTTTTTTAATCCAAGTATCTGTACCAGTAAAGAAAGTCTGTACTGTTGTCACCTCGACTCTGCAGGAGAGGGTTTCTCACTAACTCATCCATCTCCATAGAGCGACTGACAGGTGGATGCAGACACGGGGACGGTTCCTGCTGAGGGTCTGACGGGTTTCACTGCAGCTAATTGGAATCACTGAACTCGACCTCGTTGTGATGCTGGTCCCTCTTCAAACATTTTGGTTGCAATTCTCTGACAAATAACACGACTTAATACAGCTTACCTTAAACCCGTCACCTTTGCCTAAGCTGCTGAACCACAGTTTAACGTGTCTGGTCTGCAGGTTTTGAAAAATATGACCAGACGCCCTGTGTCCTGCCTGTGTCTGATGTTCAGCTCTCTCTCTACCAGAGATGGGCAGTAACGCGTTACTTGTAACGCATTACTGTAATCTGATTACTTTTTTCAAGTAACGAGTAAAGTAAGGGATTACTACTGCAAAAACGGTAATTAGATTACCGTTACTTTCCCGTAGGAACGCTGCGTTACTGCGTTACTAAAAACGTGATTTTTTTGCGAGAATGTCTCATGACAGTGACGTAAGCGAGTGCGACGTTCGTGACAACAGCTGTGTGCAGATCAACAATGGATAATATATCGAGTGCGGAGAGAGTATGAGCGTGCAGCGTTTAAAGCGTGGAAGTACTGACCTTACTTTGAGTTTGATTCCATAAAAAGTGACAAAAACATTAGTGTCCGTTGTGCGTGGGAAGAAAACTTCTTTTTACAGTGAAGAAAACCCCCCCTAAACTTCCAAGCAAGCACCGAGTAGCTACGACGTAATGGGAAACTCACAGAGAAACTAGCGGATTCTTCCACTGACCGCTGTGCACACCTGCACCAGGGTAAACCTCCGCCCACCCACTCCTGCTTTACAGGTGAAAATAGAGCAACAGGACCGCTAGTCTTTGATGTTATTTATTTTCTGCTGTGTTTTACTTGCATCTATTTGAAAGACTGAGTGTAAACACAAAACATATTTTATTTTCTGTGCTGGAATGTGCAGAAAATAGGTTTAAATATTAAACTAATTTCTTCCAGTCAGAGAATGTTGCATATAATTAAATTTTTGCTTGATGCATAAAGTTAAAAGATTTAAACTAATAAAACAAGTTTTAAAAAGAGACTTTTCCATTTGATTACATTTTGTATGATGGATTATGCAGAAAAAGTAGAATTGGGCTGAAGATCTATCGCTTTATCACCTATTCAGGTTGTAAATCGTGTTGTTAAAAAGTAACTAAGTAACTAAGTAACTAAGTAATTAATTACTTTCGAAAATAAGTAATCAGTAAAGTAACGGGATTACTTTTTGGGGGAAGTAATCAGTAATTAGTTACTGATTACTTTTTTCAAGTAACTTGACCAACACTGCTCTCTACCCACCACAACTGTTTGCAACACAGAATGATCAGCTGCTTCTGAGGTTTGGAGACCAAAGAGCTGCAGTCTGAAGCCGACAAGGTTGAACCCTGGGTTTCACTGTCAGGAGGACACCTTACTTCTTGGAGTACATTGCCATGCTAGCAAAATGTTTTTTGAAACCCAACAGCCAGGACACAAACGATTGTTTGGGTTCTTTAATCGAATATTTACAATTAGTATTCAGAAAAAATACAGATTTCAAAATAAAGTTTTGCTGCCAGTTCTCACAAATATACAAACAGCGCTCCACACTGTTACCCAACATCCACCACAGTTTGTATTATCGAAACTTTCCAGTGCCAGTGTTGGGGAGTAACGGAATACATGTACCGCCGTTACGTATTTAAAATACAAAATATGAGTAACTGTATTCCGTTACAGTTACCGTTTAAAAAGGTGGTATTTAGAATACAGTTACTTTGTTGAAATAAATGGATTACACGGCGGTACTTCCCTGTTTCATATTGTGGCGGGTCAGGACTGTTTGGGTTTGTTTGACAGCTACGTTCTGTTGTTCCAGGCAGCGTTACGGTTGCCATGGTTACAGGGTGACGCTCTCTCTCTCTGCGTGTTTCCTGGGTGAGAGAGCGCCTTGTTGTTGTTGTCGTGCTAAGCTAATAGGCAGAATGCTACAGGTATAGCTCTAAAGAATGTAGCATCATGGGCAGTGTAGTCCGTGCTGCAGGGAGAATGGACTGCCATACACGTTATGTGTCTGTGAGCGAGGGAGGGAGAAAAAGGAAAAGTACGAGCTGTCATCGAGCAGAAACGGGAGCTGGAAGCATGTAAATATAATAATAACCACTGCAGCCAAGAAGAGAGCCTGACGAGCCCAGTTGTAAGTAAGCTATTAAGACTCGACTGTACACCGTGTTCGTGTTTTCCTCTGAAACAATAAGTTCTGTTGGAGCAGCCTTTCAATGCCTCTCTCTGTCTCTGCTAGCAAAGTTGACCCAGACAACAAAGTAAAGCTAGTTTTCAGCTACGAGCCGACACAGAACCCACCGTATTAGCCAGAGGTCCCTTTACTACGGTTCGGAGCCGCGGACCTTCAGTAACAGTAATAAATCACAGCAATAGTACATTCATGTAGTTGTAAACAGCATGATAATATATTAAGTAATCCAAAGTATTCAGAATACGTTACTCTCATTGAGTAATGTAACGAAATACGTTACAGAATACATTTTGGGGCATGTATTCTGTAATCTGTAATGGCATACATTTTAAAAGTAACCTTCCCAACACTGTCCAGTGCTTGTCATGTACAAAGACGATGTGCTATTTGGTGTGAAGTCCTTAATTAAACAAAACAGGAAATGCTAAGAGTGACGTAGTTTCTTCTGCCGTTCAGTATCAATCTGGAAGACTGAGGAAATGGATTAGACGGCTTCCAAGGTGCGAACAATCAGGCTGGCCTCCTTCATAAGCGATGGTTGGTCCAGCGTTCCTGTCCAAGCCCATATTCTCTGGAAACATCCGTCCTTGTTAACCGAGCTAACCCAATATTCTTCATGCAGTATTGGCTTATTGTTCCTCTCACACAAAAGGCAAACATGAACATAAAGCAGACTCTGTTTAAAGCCAGAGTGTGATTAGTCAAACAGATCAGTTTAATATTAATAGAGTTTCTTAGAAAAAGCTGCTTCCCACCTCCTCCTTTCTGCTGAGACACATTCAGTGACAGCTGCAGTGACAGCCCCACACTGATGCTGTTCTAGCTATTTACAAATTAGAGTCCCAATTAAATCCATTTCAATTAAATTCTTTCTTCACTTGTTTCGATGCAAACATAATAAAGCCTCTGATTATCAGAGTCAGCCCAAAAACACCTCAGACAAACGAGCCACAGTGATTCGGTTAGCAGCCCGGACTGTCATGACCACGGCGTTAGTAAAAGGGCGTCCGGCGTCATGTTAGCACGAGCGTAGTTTCAATAATAAACAAAGACAGAAAGGTGTGCTGACTGGAAATGATCCCATGATAAAATGATCTTCTTAGCGAGGCCAGTCGTTGAGTCCGTGGGTCGGATGTTTAAAATACCTGACTTCATTCTCTTCACCTTTCTTGGTTGTTGAGCGTTTGTTCAACGGGGCAACAGCAGGGTCAGAGGATGATGATGATGTAGGGCAGCAGCGTGCATGTTTGTGCACTGGTGGACTACAGCAGGGGTCTTTCAGTGCTGTGGTAAACTATGATATATAGCACTGCAACCCAAACGTTAGCATTAACATAGTAAATGGACCGGTGCTTACGTAGCACATCTGAGCTTTCAAAGCACTTTTTCCTACAAGCCTCAGTCACACAGTCATGCAGCTTTTATGCTGAGCCTCAGCAGCTTGTCTAACATTCACACTCAGATGGATCCTCACCCAAGGAGAAGCTGGGGGTTGACCTGGTCTACTTCCTGATCCACAGCTACCACAGCTTCGAGTGTTCATTTTCATTGCATTTCCATGACAAATTGTTCCTTATCAGGAAATGGACATCGAAGAGAAATCCCTCAGTACAGCGTCGGCCAAACAAACCAAACAAACCCAGCAGTGCCACATTTCCTGTGCTGTTATCAATGGTTTTTAATTTCATGTTCCACTTCCTCTGTGAAGTTGAGTTTTGCCCACTTTATGACTCCCTCAGGCCAATTACCCCACAGCAGCAGCTTGTTTGACACTCTGTCAGAGAGAGTGAGCGAACACAGGGAGCTAAATGGTGAGAGGCAAGACGGACCAATATAAACTATGAAACCATATGTTCTACCAAATAAAGAGTGTGTATATATTGATACATATGGATATATCACACTCACTGATTTATGCACACGGCAATGGAAGCATCAGATCAGGACCTGGGGTTCAGCACCTTGGACAGGAGATCAGGAACGAGCCACTGACCTGCTCTACATCCTGAGGCACAGCTGCTGTTATTAACAAAGCAATAACGAGTTGCCTCTCCAGGAAGTTCTTTATCTTCTGGACAGATTTCAGCCCCACCATCCTGTGCTGCAGCTGGGGGGGGTAGAGCCTGCTCCGCATCTCAGCTGAGCTCGCTGTGGGTTCTAGTTAGACTCCTTCCAGCTCACACTGGATCTCCAGAGGATGTATCTGTTTATTACCAAAATGTTTTTAATGTAACTCTGGAAGTATAACATATAGGCGAATGAAGTTTAGCTGCATGTGAACATAATTGTTAAGAGACATGATGGAGGTGCAGAGTGAGAGTAAACAAATTCTAAACTTTAGATTTAAGACAGTTCGCTCGTACCCACGTAAGAGCAAAGTTGAGCCCATGGTTCTCAAAATGAAACTTAAAACTGCAGGTTTCTTCTGCAGGTTTTAATTCTCAAACAAAATGAGTCACTTCCTAAAACAGCTGCTCGCTCCGGCAGCAGACATCACACCAGCGACAGAGAACAAGATAATCAACAGTGACTGTTTGTAGCCGTGGATTAATCCACGTTTGTTGCTCTGGGGAGTTTTCCAACAGTGGGACACTTTATGTGGGACTGAGTCAAAATAAAGTCGTTTCTGTTGATAATGAGGATCCTGACACCCTGTAAAACACTGAGACTCACTGATACGCAGCAGAGCCCTGTGGCACAGAGGCATGGATGTTTAAGTGAGACGTGCCAGTCAAAACATCTCCAATTGGAGTCTTTGGGAGGATTAAAAAACTGGAAAACTGGTGTAACAAGTGAAAATTAAAGAAAAAAAGGGTTTTTAAAACAGTATTTTGGGTTAAAGTTAGGAAAACATGGTTGAATGTGTTTTTACTTTCTTCTTCTCTCTTGTTAGTGTCTGATAGAGATCACCACTTCCTCATTAGCTCGTGTAATTAGCCTGTGTCCTGTCCATCGGTCTTTGCCAGGTAATTAGTGCTCTTACTTTAGTGTTTTGGTGCTAACCTGCCTCATGGAGTTCTTCTTGTTATGGTTAAAGTTCCTAATTTTCACCTGTTTTTCTTTATCTCTTGGCATACTGGGTCCTCCACAGTCTAATCACACAAAAAGACTTCTGAAAAAGCTAGTCAAGTTAAAACCATACTGCCTCTAAAATGCATTCATCAAACTTGTACATAAAATTACATGAAGTAGAAATTTTCAAATCTTTATCTTTTGTTTTTGTAACAATTTTGACATCATTAACTTTACAGTTTTTTACAGACGCTAGGACACATTTCTCAATACTTAGGTCACTTTTGCAAAACTCCTCACACAGTGAGCACAACAGAAGTCTATGTGGGCTAAACTGAGGATCAGTTATCATTGTTTTGGCACAAAATGCATTCAATGACTACATCTCTCAAATTTCATGAATTATTTTCTCACTCAGACACAACAACTGCCAAAAATCTTTGTACGTACAGGACATTTTGCATGTACTTACATACTGTTTTCAAAACTGTTAAACTTATGGTCAAAACAATAACATAATGCAAACTGAATAAGACAGCAAAATTCAACAGCAATATTTTATTACAGTTTTTTCTGAATGCTTAAACCCTAACTGTGATTCTTATAGCACAATTCCTAAAACTATTAACACTTATAGCAAAACCACTCACTGAGTTTGCAAAACTAAAAGCACAAACACTGCTTTGCACTCAGTTTGCAATTTTGTAACACACACTTTGCAAAACTGTAGGCACAACTCACTGCTTACACTCAATTACCAAATTTCCAACACACTCCTAGCAAAATTATACACATGTATGGCTATCATTAACACTATTTTGCCAACTGTCTGGCACACTTTCACATGTGAAAACTGTTTTAGATAATTAGTCCACTTTGCAATCAGCCTAAGCACTATAAACAGGCCACAGGTAAGCTGTCTATGTGGAGTACAATGGAAGGAGCAGTAAGAGTGAGAAGAGTGAGAATCAGAGGAGGCCGAGGGAGAGGACGTGGAGGTGAAGAAGTTGGAGGAAGAGGACGTGGAGGTGAAGAAGCAAGAGGGTTAGAGGAAGTTAGAGGAAGAGGACAAAGAGGAGCAAGAAGAGGACGAGGAGGGGAAAGAGGAAGGGTAAGAAGAGTAAGAAACAGAATAACTGATGACATCAGGGCTACAATAGTGGACCATGTCATCAACTATGGGATGACCCTGAGGGAAGCTGGCCAACGGGTTCAGCCTAAACTGAACCGCTACACTGTGGCAAGCATCATTAGGACATTTCGAAATGAGAATCGGTAAGTACTTTGTAGCACTGCCATACTCTAATGAGAAACACAACAGTACCATACATGCAAAAATACTGAAATTGTTACTTTACAGAATTGCTAGACGTCCAGATGTTGGGGGCAGAGGCAGAATGTTCAATTGACATCTGTACACAGAGAAAGCAAAAGCCAGATGTGTTTTGTATTCATACCATCAGTGTGCAGTTGGCGCATTGTGTGCTTAGTAGATGATGGCTTGTGTGTACTGTTTGATACGAAAACACCATTTTTACGAAGGTGTGAAGAGTTAATCTAGCTGTGTTCGCTTTTGCAAGAGAACTACAATGTTTTGATAATTGGGTGACAGGTTTTCTTATTTGTGTGTGGAGTTTTGCAAAAATAGCCAATAGTTACAAAAAATGTGCTTAAGCAATCAGAAAAAACTGTAAAACATATTTTAAATCTAAAAATGCAGTTTAACCAGCCACAGCTGATTCTCATTGTAGATGAACATCTACACAGGTGTTACTCTATTCTTTCCTCGGTGTATTGCCCTACATGACATAAGATGTGATGTGGATGAGAACCTGTGGCCAAATGGAGAAGACCGAGCAGATTAGCATTACTATTGTATGTGTATCAGTGGATGGTGTGTATACAAATTCTTGTATTTTGGGATTACTTAGTGCAAAAAAATAAAAATACATAAACAAATATTAATGAATTCTGCATGATGTCTGATTCATTCCAGTAACATATATTTAAATTATAAACAGAGATGTGTCCTTGTTTTACACAAGAAAACACTGTAATGCTACATGTTGTTAGTGTTTTTTAGGTCATTGTTTTGTGGGTGACAAAGTGTGTTTGTCGGCTGTCAACCTTTGCTAGTGTTCTGGAGGAATGAGTTTATTTGAGACCTGAATAAAGTGTTTTGGTAGTTGTAGTGCATTTTGAATGTGAAATGAACTGCTTTGCCAAGCTGAAGGTCAGTTAGGAGAATTGTTTGAAGAGTTTTGTAAAAGTGACCTAAGTATTGAGAAATGTGTCCTAGCGGCTGTAAAAAACTATAAATGAACTGTTGGAGTCAAATGCAAATCACAGATAAGTGAAGCTTAGTTCATAGTTTTATTCACTGACTCAGAATAAGAGGAAGTGTGCTCTGCAGGCTGGGCTGCAGGCAGTCAGAGCCTGAGGTGGTGTGGAGTGGGTGAGTGAGCAGACGGCAGTGGGGGTAAATACAAGGAACATAAGTGTGTCTAATGTGATACAACTCTGACTAATGTAACGTCCTAATGTTAGTTAGTGAAAGTCGTTTAGTACAGGAGCAGGTGATTACAGTTTTTTCTGATTGCTTAAGCACATTTTTTGTAACTATTGGCTATTTTTGCAAAACTCTACACACAAATAAGAAAACCTGTCACCCAATTATCAAAACATTGTAGTTCTCTTGCAAAAGCGAACACAGCTAGATTAACTCTTCACACCTTCGTAAAAATTGTGTTTTCGTATCAAACAGTACACACAAGCCATCATCTACTAAGCACACAATGCGCCAACTGCACACTGATGGTATGAATACAAAACACATCTGGCTTTTGCTTTCTCTGTGTACAGATGTCAATTTGAGGTCACACTTTTGTCATAGTGTCATGTAAACATACAAGGATCCAAACTTCAAGTATTGGTGTTTATTCACACTCATCAAAACCAAGACAAAGTCAGAACACAAAATAGGAATTTCACAAAAAAAAGGGAAAAAAAAGACAATCAGCCTACATCATGTCGTCTTTCTGGGTCCGGCCACAAAATTTCGTCCACATCGCATGCGATATCCTCCAGTCCAAGGCACCGGGGAAAATATCTCCTTGAATGCCGTATCCAGGCCTGACATGATGCCTGGTCAATATCTCCACATGCCTCCTCCATTGCCTGTAAAAGGGCTACCTGTTGATGAGGATGACGGTCGTACACTTTCCAGCACCAGGCAGAGAAGAACTCCTCGATGGGATTTAAGAATGGAGAGTATGGAGGGAGGTTGAGTGCCATGAAGGATGGGTGGTCTGTAAACCAGTTGCGGACCAAAGCAGCCCTATGGAAACTAACATTGTCCCATATGATGACATATCGGGTCTGCTCTGGTCTCTGAACAGTGAGCATGTCATGCAAGGTGTCCAGGAATGCAATGGGCATACAACACTGCCCATGCAGTGTTGTATGGGCCTATGGTTGCATGATGGTGAACAACACCATTTTGGCTTATAGCTGCACACATGGTTATGTTACCACCACGTTGTCCTGGGACATTGATGATGGCACGGTGTCCAATTATGTTCCTGCCACGTCTCCTGGTTTTACTGAGGTTAAAACCGGCCTCATCTACAAAAAGTAGCTCATGTCCCGTTGCATCTGCTTCTAGTTCCATCACTCTCTGGACAAGACAAAACAAATGCAACACATCAGGCCCATGCACAGCATTACAGTATGCACTTCCAAATTCAGAACCAATGACACTAGCTTACCTGCACATAGTCATATCGCAGTTGCTTTACACGTTCTGTGTTTCTCTCGAAAGGAACTCTGTAAATTTGCTTCATTCTTATTCTGTGGCGCGCAAGTACACGACTTAGTGCAGAAATGCTTGCACTGTGTATATTTTGAAAGATGGTGTCATTATCAATTATGCGCTGCTGTATTTCGCGCAGTCTTATTGCATTATTGGCAATCACCATGTTCACTATATGGGTCTCTTGCTCTGGAGTGAACATTCTGCCTCTGCCCCCAACATCTGGACGTCTAGCAATTCTGTAAAGTAACAATTTCAGTATTTTTGCATGTATGGTACTGTTGTGTTTCTCATTAGAGTATGGCAGTGCTACAAAGTACTTACCGATTCTCATTTCGAAATGTCCTAATGATGCTTGCCACAGTGTAGCGGCTCAGTTTAGGCTGAACCCGTTGGCCAGCTTCCCTCAGGGTCATCCCATAGTTGATGACATGGTCCACTATTGTAGCTCTGATGTCATCAGTTATTCTGTTTCTTACTCTTCTTACCCTTCCTCTTTCCCCTCCTTGTCCTCTTCTTGCTCCTCCTTGTCCTCTTCCTCTAACTTCCTCTAACCCTCTTGCTTCTTCACCTCCACGTCCTCTTCCTCCAACTTCTTCACCTCCACGTCCTCTCCCTCGGCCTCCTCTGATTCTCACTCTTCTCACTCTTACTGCTCCTTCCATTGTACTCCACATAGACAGCTTACCTGTGACCTGTTTATAGTGCTTAGGCTGATTGCAAAGTGGACTAATTATCTAAAACAGTTTTCACATGTGAAAGTGTGCCAGACAGTTGGCAAAATAGTGTTAATGATAGCCATACATGTGTATAATTTTGCTAGGAGTGTGTTGGAAATTTGGTAATTGAGTGTAAGCAGTGAGTTGTGTTTAAAGTTCTGCAAAAAGAGTGTTGTGCAGTGAATTGTGCCTACAGTTTTGCAAAGTGTGTGTTACAAAATTGCAAACTGAGTGCAAAGCAGTGTTTGTGCTTTTAGTTTTGCAAACTCAGTGAGTGGCTTTGCTATAAGTATTAATAGTTTTAGGAATTGTGCTATAAGAATCACAGTTAGGGTTAAAGCCATCAGAAAAAACTGTAATCATGTGAAATAAGCGTGTCAGAGATGAACCAGCAGGTATGGGTGGCCCTCAGTGGACACCACAGTCCTGAGGACAGAGCACTGAAGGCATGTGTAATTAAAGACATTTAGAAAGGCTGCAGACAGGAGCATCTTTGGTCACATGTCCTCTGAACAGGACAGCTGTGCTGATTGCATAAAGCAGTGTTAAATATTCTCACTCTGAAACCAGAACATTCTTAAACGGCCCTGAAAAAGAAACGAGACTCTGCTTAGTGTCAGTCATGAGCTCCTCTGTGCAACAAATGTCACCGTATAACTGGGTCAGATGTGGAGTGTGTGTTTGAAGGAACATTTTAATGCCTGAAAGATCACACACACACACACACACACACACACACACACACACGCATGCACACACACACACGCACACACACGCACACACACACAAGCTTGATTGTTGCAAACGTGCCTCTGTGGTTATGAAAACAAAGTAATAAAACCACTGAAATCCTCCCGACATTATTTTGGTTTCGAATACTTTATCGCAAACGGGGACATAAAGTCCTTATATCCTACTTCAATGTCACAGTACAATTTATTATGTCTTGCATTAATACATATTATTTCATGACCCTTTATGGGTCAGATACAAGTCAAAAAGCACTACATGAAGGAAATATGTTACAGTCTTTTTTGACCCGTCCGTCCTTTTTCTATCACACTGCTTTCATCTTTCTTTATAAGACAGACAGGTGGGGTAGATGGACTGTGAGCTATGAAAACAAGCATATATTTAAAGAATAATAGCATTGTAATTTTGGGCATTTTGCCGAAGCTGCTGACTTCTCTGAGGCATCCTTTGATTTGATGCACCATGGGAAGCAATGCTGGACACTGACAATTAGTGCTTCTGCATGAAAGAGCAACAGAATAAAAATAAGGAGGCACAAGGGTGCTGTGACCACAGCACTGTTCATCAGGAGACTGTGTTTGTGTCCAATCTGCAAACTTTGTCTTTTGCATTGGGTTTGAGCACCAAAACTGCTTTGTTAGGTTTATCAGTCAGGATTAGGGTTCAAATTTTGCCATTCACATTTTTATTTATGTCTAAATGTCTCGCCAGGGGGAGCCGGCCACGTGTCCACGCGTAAGTAGTCAGGAGTGAGACTGGATTCATCACTGCTGGTTCCTTCAATAGTAGATGTCAACTAGAGTTAATGGAGACGAGGTCAGCGATCTATAATCCACCATCACTTTACCGTCTGCTTTGAATTGAAAACAGCTCAAAAGGTAATTAGTCTGGATGACATATTGACGAGGTGTAAACTGTAAATGTCCTTGATCGCATCGCTGGAGTTGAATATCCATCAATAGCATCATGCTGTTGGTGCTACAGACAAAAAAAGAAATAAATAACCCGATGAACTCTCACTCAGTGTGCTCGACTACTCCTGTGTGAAGGATGGGATGAGGTTCCTGTTTAAGAGAGATTTAAACTTTAAGCCCCTCTGTCTGTAGCCACAGGGAAATGTGAGGTTACTGCTGAGGATCGATGAGTGCTCTGCCTCAGTCGGGGCACAGTGGGAATATCAACCACCAAGTCCAATTTGCTGTACAAAGGCTTTGTTACAGGAGGATACTGCAGACTCTGTCATCAGTCCTGCTTTCAGCGCTGGACCGAGTGTGGTGAGAGAGAGCGACGTTTTTATTCCAGTATCTTTCTGTCTACAGACAGCATTAATCCAGCTCTCACTGCCACTATGATTCAGTGAAAGTAACAAATAGTCCACACAAGACAATTACTTCAGTAACATTTATGAAAACAAACAAAGAGCAGCAATGAAACGGTTTCAGTAATGCAGCGAGTGGATGAGTCAGTGCTGTAAAACGAGCGGATGGATGTGGTTAAACAGACAAATTCTTCAGCGCTTCTGTTTTTACGATAAACCAGAGCATCATTTGTTAAACATCAGATAATAAACAGTCCAGCAGTTCACAGTGACACACTGTTCACAATGAGACAACTGAAGCAGATCAATATACAATCACAGGTGCAGCTTCCACAGGTGAACTCATTAAAATCTGCTTGTTTCCTTCTGAGACCCACTTTGTAACACGGTGTTCAGAAAGCTGCATTTTAAACAAAGACGATCATCACAAAGTAAAAGGAGATGATTGCTTATTATTTACAGCAGACGCTCCTTTTGGACGTCGCCTTTCTCGTTTGGATTATCTTTAATTAATTTGACTACAGACACACTGAAACTGAAGATTATATGCAGTAGTTAAAGTAGATGTTGTGTGCCGACAACATTTCATTTAAACACTCTGACTTAATATATTCGTCGTTTTTAAATTGCAGACATGGAAATGAACGACTCTCACAGGGGTTTCCATGTTTGTGCAGCTGCTCTCATCCTCACAGTAAGAAGGCTGGGTAACGTATTAAAGTCATTTACGACAGACTCGTGTCATCACCCATCTACACATGATTAAGCAGTACAGTGTAAATGCAGTCACCTTCTCTGTGTGGTTCTTCAGACTCCTTTTGAATTGGCTTTTACAGCTTTTCTTGACCTCCTGACATTTTCCATCAGGGTCAAGAAAATGTGATGTGAGAAAGACCTGAGAGGAAATGAATCCTGACTCTGACCTCAGCTAGAGTGAAGCCACAGCTTTTACCCAGGCTGAGCTGCATTAGTGTTGGACACGCCCCTGTCAGCCCACTCCAACACTGGATCAACTGACTACAAGGAAGTGGGCGGGGCATCACATTGCCCTTTTTTGGCCCCACTTATTATCACATATGGGCGTGGCTCCTGTGATGTCGTGCACTGGTTCCTCAAGTAATGTTTGAAGCATTGAAATGAGCGTTGCTGCTCTGACACAGGATTGGATGAGCGAAGTTCGGATACTGTGGTGTGTAAGTTTCATTAGAAAACCACTTAGTATGAACACAATCCTCAAAATGGTCTTAATGGTTATTCAGTATGAATAGAGGTCAAGTCAAAAGCTTTTTTCCCTTTATAGGACCAGAAGTCTGTAACCAGACGAATCACCTCCTGGTGGATATAAGAATGCAGATCTGAGATACTTATGCATCACCGTCACTTTTCAGACCAGAAGCTATGTCCATCTCTTTTACTATCTCTGCTTTTGCCACAAATGGTTATTTTATTTCTAAATTGTCTTCCAAAGAGAAAAGAAATGACGGACACGTCTTTTGGATCTGAAGCCGACCTGGAAGTGCCTCAAAAACATTTTGTTTTTAACGGTCAGCAGCCATCACAACTTGTTAGTCAATGAGTGTGTAGCTGCAGAGGCGTGTCCACCTGGTCCTGACGATGCTCAGAGAAGGCTGACATTACCTCAACAACCACCTGGTGATGTTAAAGCAGCAATGTCAATCTTTTGTGCTGTGGATCAGAACCATAATAAAAATGGAGAGCATGAATATTACACAAAGTCGTTGCTGTCTAAGGCAGGTGCCACGAGCCTCTGACTGTCTGCAGCTCAGCTGAAATGTGCGTGACAGCTGATTCTTTCAATTATCTCTGAGAATTAACAAGATGCAACAAGACTCGCTGACAATGGCAGGTTTGGTTACGAGGAAGGAGAGTTTCCATTATTGATAATGCAAATTTAAAAATTAACTGACACTTGTTGCTCATGTCAATAAATCATGTGGCGTGTGATTAACACTCCAGTGTGTGTACGTCTTTGTGATATCGTGCTTTGAAAGAGAGAGAGCGTGTTTTAAATGTCCATATTGTTGAAATGCTTATTATTATTATTATTACCATTTACAACACAAGATTGAGTAAAGTAAGACTAAAATACATGTGGCACAACATGTACTGTAGAAATATAACTTACTTAGTTTTAAGAGTTTTAATCATTGGTGTTTTCTTAAATTAGTTTTTAAATGTATAAATATGATGGCCCCAGAGTGTCTCAATAGATACATTCAGAGACAAGACAGTAATCGCGTTACTAGGAGTAAGGTGAACGGCAACTGCAAGATATTATATCGCAGATCTACATTCAGTCAGTCAGCTTTTTCTATAAAGGCTGCCATCTGTTGAACACACTTCCAACTGATATCAAACTGATTACAGACATTAGATCGTTTACATTGAAGGTTAAAGTTTGGTTAAAGGGAAACCAAAGTTGTAGTCATTTTATCTGATGATTTTAAATTTTAAAGTATTGTCTATCAATTGTAATTGTATTTATGATGTAATTTGGTTTTATGAAAATGTTTTATTGTAATATGTATTTATTAGACTGTGAGCCCAACAAGGGACAATTGTTGAAAATTAGCAGTAGCTATAAACGTGCGGTACATCAGTCTCATGTCTTGCACTTGAACTATGTTTAACTGCACTGTCCCTTTTAAATAAATAAATTCAAAATTCAAACACAGGAAAAAGCTTCTTCATAAATAAATACATTTAAAAAATCTTTATCTCGTGTTGTCCTGTCATTCATTGCCAATTTCAAAAGATTTGGATGCAGAATGGAATAATTTCCAAATTTTATTCACAATTCTGTGTTCACAGCAGAACGTAGAAACGATAAAATGTAAGATGTGCTTGAATGTGTTCAGTCTCTGCTGTGAGGAGTCTTTCTCGTGATAGAAAAATGCTCCTGTAGCGCTGAGTCGATTGATGCAACTTTTCACTTCTGCAAAACTGATGTGATTCACACTGATTTAAACTCATTCCACATATTTATATTTGCAATTTGCTGAATTTACTCGTTGTATTCACACAATTTAAATATACTTTTTTTTTTTAAACTGCAGATTTCCCCTTAATTTAAAAGCCCCATCCACCTCACGCTCAGCCGATCCTCCTACAAAACTCTTGAAAATACAAACTTCAGCTTCAGATCAATCAGACTTCTTCCAGTAAAGTGTCAGTTTGTGCAGGATTTTCCTTGAAGATGTGCTGCCAGTGTTTCGCACTGCTGACTCACACTGTGGTTCAATCCCTGTTCAGCTTCGTGGTTGACACATAAGCTCCTGGTAACATGGATTTGGTAGGAAGTTGGCTGATTGGACAAAACTTCTTCCTTTCACAAGGCTATCTATCAAAATCTGTCCCCTTTACCCTTCACTGCTCCCAAATCAACACAATTACTGGCGCTAACTCCTAGAATTAGCTCTTAAAGTCACACATCAGTCTGTTTTTGGGAGGACTTTTGGTTTGTGGTTAAAAAAGTATAAACTTTTAAGAGTGAAGAGAAATCATATGAAGTTGTGACACATAAAGGCGACATGTCTGAAAGGTAACAAAAGCGGTGCGTGCAGAGTTAGAAAGAAGTGCTGCGTTTTGATCCTGTTGTTTTAACCATCACATCGCTGATGTGCTCACACATGAAAGTGTGATCTTACACAAAGCTTCTCAAACTCTGTCTGGCATGCCCACGTTGCAGACGTGGGGGGGAAATAGGCTAACACCCCACATTTTTTTTAAAGTACAAAATAAACTGGATTCTTGTGACATGAAGATCAGCACGACTGATTTTATTTTCTCTGTATTTGTTTAAATGACAATAGTTTCACTCTTTGATCAAAGATGTAAGGAGGTCGGGTTTCTCAGGGATCCTCATCTTTCTGCCGCAGTCCTCGTCGTGTCCATTTACAACACTGCAGAGCCATGAAACACTCGATCTGCATTTGCCTTTATTAGACGAAGAAATATAGCGAAAGAAAAGAATGACATGCACGAGGCCCAGCCTGCACCACTATTAACACTAATTCCAGTTTTACCTGTAGAGTATGACACCTGCCAGTCAGGCCCCCACAAAGGAAGAGCGATTGTCACGATGCTGGTGTGGTAAGACCAGCCGTGTCTTCATACATGTGGACCTGAAAGCTGCTGGTCCTTCACCAGGTGTGACCCAGGTGCACCTCCTGGATTTTCAACTGTATGTTTGCAGGACTTTCACCTCCTTCCTGCCCGTGCTGTAATGTCTCAACACTGAAAGTTTTATATTCACTGTTACAGAGACTAGTGTGTAGAATAAAGAGGCGGGTTCTTAGGTAGTCTTTCTTCACCTTGTATGAAACTGGCCAATCACAGTTGATGATGATTCTCTACGACTACACTGATGCTGGATTCTCTTCCTCTGTGCTGATCTGTGGGGAACCTCATTGCTCCAGGTGAGGCTCTGTTTCGTTGTCACTTTATCTATTCGTCCTGTTCTATATTCAGAACCTATAATATAATCATACCACAGTCATGCTGACAATAACCAACTATACTGATCCAGGCAGATCTATTTCCCTTCTTCACTGTAAGATTCAAAATCCTTCAGCTAGAACAAAATAAAAAATAAGGCTCGAATCTTTGCTGTGCAGCGAGGTTTCCATCACAGTCACGGCCCTTTGTCATATAAAATCTTAATCTTAAAAATGTGGACCACCACCATTTGTTTTGGACTAAACACTAGCTTTTGTTTTTGGGGCAAAGAATTAACCGCCGAGCAGAATAAATGGCTCCAAAATGAAAGCTGAGCCAGTGCAGCAACGTTTGTGATGCTGCTCTGTTATCTCTCCCATCTAGATGTCCTTGTTAGATTTTCTAGCAAGCTAAAGTTTGTGTTCATGAAATATTTTCTACCAACTTTTTATTGATTAAGATGAAACACACACAAAATAAAAAGCTTTAAGCCTGGACGCTGACCCCTGACCTCTTTTACATCCTCCTCTTGTCCTGTTGAGCTTCACCAGTAAAAAGTAGCATTCCTAAGTTTATGTGGATAAACTGAATCAGAATCAGATGTGTTCAGTTTATTTATATACGTCCATTTCACAACAGTCACCTCAAGGTGCTTTATATGTTAAGGTAGAGACTTTACAATAACTAAAAAGAAATCCCAACAATCATATGAGCAAAAGATGATGCTTTAACTTCACCGTGTCACAAATGAATTACACTTGAAATGTAACAAACTGTTAGTGGCGTAAAGACATTTTACTCATATATTTTATTTAACATTAGTCTGTGTGCATGGAGAAGATACTCGACATGCATCTGCTGATTTCTGATTTATTGATTAGCATTCAAATGTCTCAGTGAATACAGAATAAAGATCTACCACAAAGCATGAAAGCACGAGACAAGGCTAATCAAAAAGGTATTGGCTGAAGCATATATGCTTATTACGCCAACCCTTTTAACAAAAGGTCATTTAGCATTCAGCTCATGTACACAGGGCTCAAAGCAAAGAGTAAAACAAAGCAAACAAACAAACAAACAAACAAACAACTTTCTAGCTTAGATAAGTAACTACATTAAATTACACATCATTAACAAAATCAAAGCAAAACAAGAGTTTCAGTATTATTATTTTGCCCTTTTCATTCTTGCTGTTTGCTCACAGCGCAACCACGTGCTGACCATTTTAGTTAAAAGAGACAAACAAACAAACAAAAAGCACAAATGCATTGAATTCCTTCTTTGCAGCATCAGCCTGTCTGCTGTGCTCTGCTGTTGAACTGCAGCCTTTTACGACCAGAGAGACGATGTCAGGGTTTCCACCATGTTTGCTGGGTGTGTAGCAAAGATGTTATAGTAGTTATCAGCTTATGTTAGCAAAGATGATTAGATGCAGCTACAAACTATATGGAGTAGTGTGCAGATCACATAGTCATGACTGTATTTGAAGCTATTTTTATTTTTGTATGATACCTGATTTATATGGAATATGGCTGAAATAAACTAAAGCCTGAAATACTTAGTCATGTGTTTAATACTAATTTAACATTATGTAATTCACATATAAAACTATGAATTGTAATTTTAAATGGTTTAAAAGCAGGTAGAATAGCACATGTAGGCAAGTATGTGTCTCCTTTTATCAAGAAGCAAAAACAAAAAGGAACAAAAAAGAAACAGGTGGTTGAATCCTCGTCCCCACTAATGCCCAAACCAAATCCACGCCCTTGGTGCAGACCACATATGCAGCAGTGCTAACTAAATTACTAAAACAAAACTTCTTGGCTAGCCTTTAACACACGACAGTTCACAATATTTGCCAAATCATTGCATTAATAACGACTTTAAGGCACAAACATAAGGCTGTTCAGTTCAGTTAGAGGAGGAGAAGCCACCGAGAAGTTTCAAATATATTTGCATAATAAATAAATAAATTGCATAAAATAAATATTTGACATGATTAAATTTGGGTATCACTGGTGATTGGCCAAAGTTAAAAAGCTAAGTTGTACAAAATAAGTAAAAATATTCAAAATAAATGTTTGTACCACAGTTTTTCGTCTCATCGTCGCTTTCAGTGCCAGAACTGTAGGAAATCCTTTTCTCTATAGATGGCACCTCTGCACTGTCACAGGCTACAGCAGGTCGATGCTGTGGTGTTAATTACTGCCGGGATCTCCTCTGGAGCAGGTAGCTGATCGCTCATGGGCTCCGACGGGGGAGGTGTCGGGGGACCGCGTTTTCAGTGCGGGGATCGAACCACAGACACATCCGGGTGTTGTGTTTAAAGTGTGTGTAAACGACATTTCTATAGAAATAAATGTCATTATGAGCAGGATGATTAATACGATTAACGAGGAGCCTGTCAGTGTGTAAATAAACTAGGACGTCTTTGACAGCCTCCACCCAGGAGCCTAGAATGTTACCGGAAACAGCCGAACACAGCCGACGCCTCCCGAGGGTGTGTGTGTGGACAAAGTGTTAGGGATGCTGCTCTTTCAGAGCGCGGCTACCGCGGACGGTCAGGGAGCAGACCGCTGGCTTACCGGGAACACGAACCGACGCTGAGGCGGCGGAAGCTCCACGCACGGCGGCAGCTGAGCGGAGGATTTACCTGACGCTCCTCACGGTGCATTTACGGACCTTTTTCTGATCCACCTCGGGGAATTAGACCAAGTGTTGTGGGACTGGAGGAATTCCAAGACTCTTTGCTAACTGTCTGTAATCTTGGGACCCCCGTGCATTCATTTCTTCAACCTCTTCTCCGAAATGCAAACGTCCAGGAAACCCTAGAATATGGTGAGTTTAAAGGTCTTTTTCCCTTTTAAACTGCTTTTTCGTGGAAAGTGTCACAGATGGAAGAAATGCAGCGCTGTGTGGTGACAGCTGTTAGAGGAGCGTCCTGCAGAACGGACACACTGAAGGCGAAACGCATTTTGTATTCACACAAGTCCGTCAACTCTCACTCACACCTAACAATGCAGTCTGCACAGAGGGAACACAACAACACCCAAACTATTTTTTTTTTTTTTTAATCTATAAGACGCATATAGAAATCACATCTTTAAATGAAACAACAAAGCCTGTCTCCAAAACCTCAATTGAATCATTGAATGTAAATGTGAGAATTATATAAATGTATCATATGTCGTGCAGGTACAGTATGAATGATGAATACAGTCATCTTTTTTTACCATTTATTTGTAAATCATATACGCATTATATATTATTTGTATATTATATATGCTTTTCTGGTAGATGATCATATTGCTGCTACAGTTGTGAAAGTGTTGCCCACATTTATGGGAATATTTGCGCTGTCACGAAGACTGTCACAGTAGTTTTCCCCCATGGTGCGCTGTTATTTTTGGAATCAGGGTTTTTTAATGCAGTTTGATGGGAGCATCTCTCCGTACAGGCACATAATGGCACAGTTGTTCTGCGCACTGAAAATCTTTGCGAGTCAGGGCACTGCTCCCTGTCCTTTTGTATAAGATGTCATTTCTGCAGCAAGCTGTGCAGCCCCCTCATTAATCGGTCATTAGTTAAGTTATTAGTTTCATTAATTGCAGACTCACAAGTCTGAGCTTTCTGTTTAGACTTTGTCTTGGTGACATTAATTAAAATGTACAGTTTAATGCGTTTTGCACGATGATGATAAATGCACGTGTGAGAACAGAGCGACCTGCGGACTTGTTACCGGAACATTTTAGTGTGAAACGGTTAAATGTGTCAAAGCATTACGTGAGTGGGCTTTCTGGAAATAATACAGGCCTAGTTCGTGCACAAGTCTTTCAGTATTCTACTCTACGCGTAAATTCAGTCTCGGCTCTGTTGTGGCGTCTGTGTGGCAGCCCGCGTGTTCGCCTGCTTATCATCGCACGGCTTCACACTCAGCCTTCATTCTTCCGGCAGTTTCCTAAAACAAGAACAGCGAACTGTCCTGTTCGTGCTACTGATGCAAAAAATCAAATTCCCGCAAGGCTAAAAAAGGGTAAAAGAAGAGGGATGGGAGTGCGTGACTCGGTGTGACAGAGTGATAATTGGCTGTCAGCTCACCTGGATTTGACGGAGCTCTAATTAGGCTGGATGGAAAACAGGGAGCGAGCGAGGCGGGCGGAGTGAAGGAGTGCAACAGATGGAGAGAAAGGGGTGAGGACGGGGATGCTGGATAGCAGGTGGAGTCACAGAAGCAAGATGCAGAGAGAGAAGACGTGGAGGGAGCGTGTTCTTCGTGTGTGTGTCGCTCATAAATGCATCAGCTGAAAGCCAGCACTGTGAGTCTGCGTGTTTGTGTGTTGCTCCTCTCACCCTGGTGAAAGCAGCAGGAGGCTTGGCCCTGAATGCTGAATGCTTCACTGCTGCACATGCATACACACGCACACGCATACACACGCACATGCATATACACGCACACGCCGGTGGCATTTATAGGATTTCTTAAATTGGGTGGCACAAGGGGGCCGAAGAACATCAGATTAGGAATGAATACAGTGTAGAAAATTGGTTTAGAAAACATCATTTTCAGGCTCATACGCAGCTCTGTGCCCTTGTACGGATGCATTACATGAAAAGTGACATTGCCCAAAAGTTTAAATGTTGTTTCGCAAAACAAGAAATTAGACTCTACACGAGTAAATGTCATGCAGCCACATGTACAAAAAGACTTGGCATTAAAATAAAGTCCTGAAACTCAACATGCTTCCAAACTACGTTCAAACGGCGCACACACACACTGGTTGCACAGCAGCTGTGCAGCTTCTGGCTTCCTGGCAATTAATCAGCAGGTTTTTCTCCCGACATATCCTGACAAATAATAACCATCTAAAGCTGTTTCTGCATCAGACACCAATTTAAACATTCCCTCCATTCTATCAGTCACATTTTCATATTTGTGACATTTTTGCGGCTACTTCTGTAGCTTTGAATGATTCCAGGACTTTGCTGTCAACTGTCACATGGCTGTTCCCTCAAAAAAGGTCAGATGAAAGCTTTTCACAGCACTGCAGGTTTTCAGTTTGCACTCTTCAGAATTGTTAATAATTACTCACTTAAACTACCTGGACTTCAAAAACTGGGTTTAAAAGGCTAAAAGTTTGCACACTGCACTTTGTCAGGCAACGAAGGCAGAAACAGCGTCACATTTCTTTGTGTTTGTAGCTCAACAAATCAAGACGGGCTTCAGCCGATGAAGTTCAGGAACCCAGAATCAGCTGTTCCATCAACCAGCTGGATACACACACACACACACACACACACACACACACACACACACACACACACACACACACACACACACACACACACACACACACACAATAAAAATGATTACTTAAGTGAATCATTTCTGAACAGCTGACGTCATCTTGTTGAAACTTTTGGGCAATCTTGATATTTTTCAGTTCGAGCCTTTACTCTGGTTCTTAACAGAGTTGCTAAAAAGTTTTTCTTGTAGTTAACTAAAACTAACAAAACCTTTAAGCTGATTAAACAAGAAAAAAACCCAAAACAAAAATATGAAAAAACCTGAAAACTAACTGAAATGTTACATTTATAAAACTCCCTGAAATAAAATAATAAATAGAGATTACATTTCTTTAGATTTAGTTTTTGTAAATTTGGTCTAATTTGTCAACAGAGCCAGTCTGAGGAAGCTAACAGCGAAAACTATTCAAAAACTCAACTAAAGCTGAACATTTTAAAATAAATAAATCTAAGCTGTGGAAAACTGCCAAACGAGCCAAAACTAATCTAAATTACAAAGAAAAACCCTGAAGTCTATCAAACTTTGCTTCGGCCTTCATCAAACATGCCTGCTGTGAGGTCAGGAAACTCTGTGACTCCTCTGTCCAGAGCACATTATTCTGAAAGGTCTTTGTATGTTCATGAGTTTTGGAAGCACCTTTGTTCTCTTTGGACCTCAAAGGATTTTCCCTGAAATTCCATGAAAGTCAAATGTATGCGGTGCTTTTCTCAGAGTAGATGTATCTTCTTTGGCAGCTTCAGAGTCGCCTACAAAGGATGTGAAGACATTTTCGAGATCTTGCTGATTTCTTTTTGCATCAGTTTATCTGTCACGGGCAGAAGCTTGTGGAACAAAGTGAGAGCTGCTTTGTACTTGCAGATTATTTCTTTCAGTGAATTTATTTGACAACTTTAGGAGAGCCCTTTAGAGTGCCAACGATAGCCAAGTGGTCAAATGTTTAAATAAATTAACTCCCTGATGAATTTCTAATCACTGGTACCTGACAGGAGTTCAAGGTCATTATAAGCGTTTTTTAACCGTGTCATTTATTGGATCATAATAGCTTTAGCTGTTGTTACTGTTCCATGGAGGGTCGAGTGCTTGTTCAAATATGTATGAAAGAGGCAACACTTTCAATTAAAACTTGTTGTTTTTTGTCCTCGACCTTTAAATCCAACTCAAAGCTTTTTTCTGAATTAGATCTTCTGCTAGTGGCAAAGAATGTTAGAAGCTCAGTTTATAATAGAAAAGGCAGCAGCCATGTCCTATGTTAATGGCTTTGTGGCTCTAACTACATCATCTCACCTCCTCTTCAGTCATAATTACTAAGACCATTAAAGAGTAGGTCTAAATAACTCTTAATGCTAATTCGTGACATGGTTGAGTAGAACTCTACATGAAGAAAAAAAATATATATACAGTTGAAAAGTGACATAAAAAGCCTTCAATGGAACATTAACTTACTTATGTAAAATAAATTAACTGCTTTTAAAATGTCAAATCACACTTTTTGAAAATAAGATTGATTGAAAACCAGGTTTTTATTAGATAAGATTAAATAACTTCACATACCAAAAAGCTGGGATTCTTTGTCTTGATCACAGCTCCATCTGAAGCTGCTGGCATTTCAGCTGAATGCAGGCTGGCTCCCCTCCATTTCTGCTCACACTCAGCCATCCTCTGCACATTGATAAATTGTGTGTAATTTCAGGGATGAACAAGCATGAAAACATATGGGTGGAAAGGGCTGCTATGTTTTGGCATTCTGTATATACAGCTATTTTATCCAGGTTAGAGAGACAAGAGGACTAACCAGGGCCGTGCTCACATAGTTCTTTACAGTGACTTTATAGCTCTATTTTTAATGAATTTTAAACACTTTTTAAACAAATTCTATTCATCTATCTATCTGTGATATTCAACATGACAGCTGCTATCATGAAACCTACCAGATGAAATAATCTATTAACTTTTAAGATTAAAGAAGTGGTATGATAATTAAAAAATCAATCATCAAAAAACGATTATCTTTTTCCAAAATACAAAACATTTATACACACACACACACACACACACACACACACACACACACACACACACACACACACACACACACACACACACACAGTAAGTCTTTTTAAACTGTCCGCCGATATCAGTGCCCAAGTTCAGCGCCCTCTAGTGGCCATGTGAATAAGTGCATATAAAATTGTCACTTCCATGAACTTGGTAGAAACACTGGAAACGTCCCTACATACAGTTTCATACATACATACCTCTATCTATGGTAGGTGACAGTGACATTGGTTGGGCACAACCATGCAGTTATTTAGCTGAAGGGCTTTTTTTCATTTCATATGACACAATTAAATCAAAGTATAACGAGAAAATGTTTTTGCTGCAACTTAAACTGCTTATTTTGTAGATACTACAGGCTAATGTGTCCAAAGTAATGGATCTCAGTCTCTTCTGACCTCTCATTCTCATTGGCTGCTGACTGGTCTTGCACTTCTTGGAGGAAAAATATATTTTCTGAAAACTCGTCGTATTGCATGATCTGATAGCCCCTTGTTGTTGTTGTTCCTATATCGTCATAAATGAACCAATGACGTTGTCTTACTATTCAGTTAGCCAAGATTAGCCAAGAAGTTAGCTATTGCTATTAAAACCTACATTTGGCTGAAAAACTGACATATATTATATTGATTATATTGAATAAATTAATTAAGAAAATAAATGCAATATTTACACTTTGTTCTAGGAGAGTTTTTTTTTTCCTTTTATCCTCACTTTGCAAAGCTGTGACATCACAGCAACCTGATTGGTCAGTTGCAATGTTGGTGAAGCAGTATTACTATGATGATGCAAGAAGCACACCAACACGTGTTCATCAGTGAAATCTGGGTTTACTTTTACTTTGGATTGAGCCATTGGCCACTTACTATGCTAAGCTAGTCTAAGCACATCCTGCCTCCACCTGCAGCTCTCATTGACCTGAAACTGACCCAGCGCAGTCTCCTACAGTCTGCTGCCTGGTATGGATTGATGCCTCTGCTTCTCAGCATTAGTCCCATAAACTTAAATGTTTAAAATGTACAAATACATCACTCTTTTCAACTTTATTGTTTCTATTTTTAATTAAAAAACCAAACAAAATTAAGGCAATTTGATTAAATCTGAGCTGACAAACAGGCCAAGCAGATGGGGAATCTTACTCGCTCTCCTTGTTGACAGTTTCTTGAAAAATCTCCAAGAACACATCTCCCCTCTCTGCTGTCTCATTAGCATACTGTGTCATAGACCAAAGCAGGAGATTGTCTTAAAACAGTGCCTCGTGTGGGTCTTAAAACCTGCTGTGTGAAATCATGAAAGACGTTTTCACTCCTGGGACCGCTATCTGGGCCCGAACCCAAAAGATTCCTGTGCATCCTTCCCTCAGCAGAAACACCGGTTTTCCCTTCTTTCCTCCTGTGAACATGAAAGAGAACAGATGCTCGGCTCTGTTTTTATTTGTCTGGAGTCACAGTTGCTTTAAGAATGAGATCAGATTGCAGCAGGTTGCGTTTCCTGCTGCAGCACCTTCAAAGATAAACATGTTTCTTAATCATAAGCTTTGTAACAACACAGACGGCTGCTCCCTGCTATCATCCCATCTCATCTGTCTGTAGTATACACCAGTTGTTTATGGGTGTTTTCTGCCAAACTACAGCTGAGGCGGAGAAATGTGATGAATGCAGTTTGTTTGCCTGTTTGTCAGCACAAGAACAGCCGAGCTGAAATTTATCAGCTGTGGTGGGGAGGCGAGAAACCCACCCACACCTCGGTGTGGATCACGATGATGTTCTCTAAAACTGCAAAGTAGGGCGTCGGCAGTGTCCTTCTAGTGAGGTACTGCATGGGGAAGAGCTCTTTTTTATTTATTACCTTTAATTTCAAAGGAAATGTTAATTTTAACATTTGGTGCTAATTTTAATGTGAAAACAGCAGAATATTCAACAGTTATGCAGTTAGAGGTGTCACAGACTTCATCTGCGAACTAAGTTTAAGGTCTTGTGTCTGGGTTTTAACTTCGGGTGCTGAGAGTCCTGAAAGTAGTAGTTTTGTGGTAAACGCTGCGACTCTGCAGAGAAGAAAACTGATAAGATAGCAACAGGCTGTTCGGCTTCCTGTGGACATGATTGGATGCGAGTTCAGCTTGTCTCCTGTGTGCTGTGGCATTGTTCCTGTGCTGATTGACCCATCTACTGCACAGTCCAGTTTGTCTCCTTTCATTCCCACAATAGAGCTGCAGGACAATAGCCAGGTTTTTCATTCAGACTCTCTATTATTTTGTGTTCAGCTAAAGAGTGGCTGCAGTGTTGTTGTTTTATTTCAGCTCAGACTGGGAGCAAGATCCTATCAGCACTGACAGCCCTGTGATTTGCCCACTGTGACACAGGATATTTTCTAGTATCAAAAATGACCTCTGTTATGGGTGTTTGGCTTGTGTGGGTTTTGTGCACGCTGCAGACGCTGTGTTCGTCATCGAAGCAAGAAGGAACAACCCGCAGAGAGAGTGTTCACAAATCGAAAGATCACCTGCCATACATCCTAGTGACATCAGGTGGTACTTGTATCGTTAACGCAAAAACTCATGCACAGAAATGACGGATGGGTCACAAATGTGAAAATGATTCAGTAAGGTGCTGGGCCACCATGCGCCTCCAGGGGAGTTTTAGTGCTCCTGTAGTTCTCAGGTTCCTCAGCTCTGCCTGAGGGATGCAGCTTTCAGCATGCTCAGGATTACGTCTTTGCTTTTTGCAGACGTTGTGGTGCTTCTTTTTTCCTTATGCAGCCTGACCTCCAGCCTGTGCCTGTGTGGCAGGCATCTATGAGGATTAGCACTTCTAAATCAGATGCCAAAGGATGGAACACCCACCCCAGGGTTGGAGATTACGTGTTGCCAGAAGAGTGTAGGGTAGTGACCCACAGAATAAGAAGGATAAGACTTCTTCTGTCGGGTGTCTAGGCCCATCCTTAAAAATTGGGTAAACAAATTAACAACAGCTAACCATTTAATCACCAGGAGAGTTATCACTCCAATAATGATCACTCTTTCAGTGTGCATGGTCATTGCTATGACCTGCCGTGGGTACCCCTCTGTCCTCCTGTGCACACGCTGGTCTTCACGTTGTGCTGTATCTGTTCTGTCTGTCAGTTACGGCTCCATCACATG
The DNA here is from genome assembly GCF_963576455.1 of Neolamprologus multifasciatus. Classification (NCBI taxonomy): domain Eukaryota; kingdom Metazoa; phylum Chordata; class Actinopteri; order Cichliformes; family Cichlidae; genus Neolamprologus; species Neolamprologus multifasciatus. Next base: position 28,694,693 of record NC_140453.1, read on the forward strand.
CCCGTGCTGCTGTATGCTGAATGATAAGCTGCTCTTTACTGCAGTGCATCAATTAATAAGGCTTCAGAGGCTGATAGCTGAGCTGCGGGATAATGCCACATATTCTTGGAAGATATTTGAAATTATGGAGAGGAATATAATGTGAAATTTAGAGTAGATACAGGCATTAAAAACCATCACCTCAGTGCCTTTCTTAGTGAAGCCCTTCTTCTACTCTCCTCCAAACTGCTGGATGTTATGGATGAATAGGTTCTAGTGTTGGAGCTGTGACCTGGATGTGCCCCTAGATGCTGTGTGAATGTAAAACTCATCATCAGCTCGAGGCTATCGCTGGATCAAAGTAACACAGTCTAATTATTTAACCCACAGTTGGAGGATAACACCTTCATGCCTTCAATAATCACGAGGCAGCTGTTTTAAATCCAAACTCATTTCAAATTTAGAAATATTTTTATTTATGTCAAATCATTGGCTGCTTGTAAGTTTGTGTGATTGGTTAAACTCAGTGGAAAAATTCTACTATATTGCACAAATGTAGTTAAGGCTACATTTAGTGTGTTCTTATAGAAAATATGATGAAAGTAGTGGCAAGTAAAAATGAAAACTAGGGTCTGTGTATAATAATTCCTAAATAGTTCATATGATACTTTGGTTTAACCCCTGAATCTGCCATCTTCTGTGTTGCTCCCTCTCAATGGCAGCATTGGATCAATCCCATATCATTGGTTCTTGTCCATGTCTGGTTCCAGTGGCCCCCGTCTCGTCAGTATGACCTGTCTCCTCAATACTTGTTGGGCCGTGTTAAGTAGTGACGGTAAATTTTATTCTTTTTACTGAATCGAGTTTTAATGAATCACTCACCAAAGTGAATCGGATTTTTGAGTCATTTGATTCACTGAGTCAGTCGACCAGAGAGTGCAAAAAATTTACATTTTCACTCAAACGTAATTTGTTTCTCTTTTCATGTAAATCCTACTGCTAAGATGAATGATTCTAAAAAAACAACAACTATTTTATAGAGCAAAAAAGAGCAAAAACATTTCTAAAAGTAAGCAATTTCCTATCAAAATTGCATAATAAATATTTATTTTGTTTATTTTTATTTTACTAGTATTTTCTCATCTAAATGTCCACTGAGCTGTGAGCCAGGGGGCGGTAATGCGCCTTAACATTGGTTGCCAACCAAGAAGAAGAAGAAGCTGTGAGCCAGGAGGGAGGGGCTGAGTGAGTGAGTGATTCGTTCGCGCTCTGATACAGCACAGGAGGGAGGGGGTGAGTAGCTCAAATGTGCTGTTAGCATGTTAGCAGAGCGATGCTACTGTGAACCGAGGAGCTATTGTCTTGATGTGAGCTTCTACTCAGGGTTTTTTCTTCCAGTTCAGAGCAGAATTTTTTTTGTTACGATACTGGATGTTGTGTTTTTCTCCACAATTTTAATTATAAGCTAGATATATTGCTGCTAACAGCAACAGTGATGAGTCAGTGAGTCAGTTGGGCTTGTGAATCATGATTTATGAGTCAGTAAAGTGATTCTCGAGTATTGAACGATTCGTTCATGATTCGCGCATCACTAGTGTTAAGTCAGTCCAGATTAGTATGGCTTCAGGTGTGCATCTCTTGCTCTTGCTTACAAGAATGAATTTCTACAGCCGTGTGTAAAACACGATGGGAGAGCGTTTCAGCTCGTGGTGTTGAAGATGAACGCAGAAAACCTGTCAAATATCTGAGTTTTTCAAAATGACAATGACCCAAACACATGAGCCTCCACCACGGTGGGACACTATCAGTCATGCCTGGGCCTAAGCTCATTAGAAGTATACAGATATACTGTTTTTCCATTTCCATGAATAATTAATACAAAGAAACGAGGTATGACCCGAGACTCTGAAGCTCCATTGTTACTCTTTAATCCTTTTAGTACAGTTTCCTTCATGATCCACAATTTCTTTACTTGAGAAATGAACTACGCCAAATATTGAACGTGTGCTTTTACTGCTTTGGTGTGTTTGGGATCATTGTTCGTGACAGTGTAGTGACCAGAGAGGGGGCTAAATCTTAGGGTAACGCTATCCACCCTACAACATGCCAACTGTGTGACATACACACAAAAGACTCACAACTTTCAGCATAAAGAGAAAGAAGGTCGACCGGGCAGGTAGAGTTTGAAAGAATTTACTTTTCTTTCTTTTTAATAGTTAATTTTACTGCATATTTTACAAAAAAACATTAGCTGGTTCTGAAGTAAATGAATTATCTGGAGCAGGGGTGTCAAACTCAAATACACAGTGGGCCAAAATTCAAAACTGGAACAAAGTCGCGGGCTAACATTAATATTTATTGAAAAAAAATCTTCCTCCAGATATAAGAATGAATCTTTTCTTATGGACTCAAACAGGTTTTGCTGAAAAACTGAATATGGAACAAGCAAAGCTTAATACTAAACAATATATATATTTTCTGTATAATACCAGCAGGCCAGCTCAGATAGTAATTTGGTGGCTTCACGGGCCAAATGTAATTAGGCTGCGAGCCAAATTTGGCCCACGGGCCAGAGTTTGACACCTATGATCTGGAGGATGGTGAAAGAAACTAATAAAGGATTTAAAGGTAACAGGAGCTTCAGTACTCATCTTCACCATGGTAACAGGTAAATAACTGTCTATGTAATGTGAAGCAGGATGCAATCATTTACAACAGCAAAAGGTTAAACTGAGTAAAACTGACTCAGATTTGAAGCACTTTTCAGTTTCTGGAAGTTTCCCTCAGCTCATCGTCTTTCCCTACAGGATAGTGCTGTTTGCTGTAGTGTTCCCACAAATGTCCCAGAGATGCAGTACACCTCCTCAATCTGTTTTCTGGCTGTTTGTGACCAGCAGACATCTGAAGGTGCGCCAAAATATGAATAAATGTCCCCAGCAGCCTCTAAGTACTACAAAACAGGGCCGTACACGTTTGACTGTCAGTTTCTTGACATTTTTACGACAGTCTGGAAAAACATTATATATGATATCTAATATGAAAATGAGCAGTTGTGCTTACGACTGTTGTCATTATTTCGTTTCTTATTTGGTCTGGGCACAGTCCCACGTAGCAGACACAGTATTTTTAATGAATGTCCTTCACAACAGCCTGCCAGTTATACCACCAGGCCATGTGGTTGCATCCTCAAGTCGTTCCAAAGCCGGCTCGAGTCCAGCCGCCACGCAGACCTGCTGCTGCAGCTCTGAGCTCGAGCTCTGCAGGAAAACAAATGCTTCTGACAAGCAAACATGGCCACCAGCAGCTATGAGAGAGTCAAAGCTTTGCCCAGTAAAAACACAAGAGGGAGATTAATTTACATGAATGGACCATGAATTATTTACATTGTTCCTATTTTTGCTGTAACACCGTGAGGCCTTGATATCGGGATTAAATTTTTATTGCACAAAATGTGAGATTTTTCTATTTCTAGTTAATATTCCGTTAATAATAAATGACTTTATCTGACATGGGATTTGTGAAGCTTATAGGGCTTTTTCTTTCAGCATTAACTCGGACACTTCATAAATGAAAAATGATTAAAAGGTGGATTCTCCCAACATTTTTTATTTTGGGTTTTTATTGTTTTGGTTGTTGCTTCCAAATCACACGTGGAAGCCAGGCAGGTCCTTATGATGCAACCAGCTGTCAGAGAGTGTAACATAAGAAGTGTTTTTAGGAAGTTTAACATTCCCTTTGCATTCCTAAATTAAATCCAATTTTCATATATATGATATTGTTTCAGATCTTAAGCCTTAGATTAGAGCACATTTTTAATTAAAATGACTCTGCATTGATAGCTTTACAAATAAAATGTAAATATAAATTAAATACCTGCAAAGTGTCAAATAATGAAACCGTGGTCAGAACAAAACCTTCACACAGTTTTTCTCTGGTTGCTGTCAGGTGAAATCGATTCCCTCACATGAGGAGGAAAGCCGTTTACGCTCTGACTGATTTGGATGCTCTTTTCAAATATTCGACTGAAATGTTCTTCTGTTGTGAAGAGACTTTGTCTTTCCTAGACAGCACGAGACACTCGCAGACAGACCTAAAGGCTCTCTTCTTTGGACACCCACAAGCCATTTGTTTGTTCCCAGAGGAATATTCACGAAGCGTTTTCAGTGAAGTTAATGGTGTAAAACACAGTTGTTCCATCTATAAATGGCTCAAAGGAGTCAGAAGCAAAATCTATAAATAACACATGATTAAGATGTTTTTCTTATATTGATAATTACACAGAATGGCTGCTGATTATTTTGAAGACAAAGGAAATAGGGAAGTGATTTTATGGTGATATAGCTGAAGCTTGTGTTCAATAGGGGTGGGGGAAAAATGGATACTGTGTAGTATGGTGATATTTTGTTTGCTAATAATGTATCGATACAGGGACAGCAGAAATTGATATTTTGTTACAAAAAGGTTTTTGTGCTCTGACTTCAGAGCATGTTGATCCTTTTTCTGAGCAAGAATCCTGACATTCCTTCACTGTCCAAATGTGTTTAACTTGTTTTTGGCAGCAATAAACATGACAGTTTACTTATTTTAATTTAAGACATGTTTTATTTTAATTAAGTTTAAAACTTTTATTTAATGTAAAATTATATGTTGTTTTAATTTACTTTCAAATTCTTCAGTTGCTGAAGGGGCTGCATAGTTTTCATAAACTGCATAGTTCAGAATAGCTATAATTGTACCAGATGGTTGATTCAGTTAAGTTGGACTAGACTGTAATACAAACCGTTCAGTTTGTCAACAATAAAACTGAAATGAGAGAAAGACTGAGTGTGAGACTTTGATATTAGAGAAAATGAATATTGATAAAGTTTACCTTTATGTACAGAATCTGAATATCGCAAAATATTTTAAAAAATTGTAATAATATCGTATCGTGTGTTAAGTATTGTGATAATATCGTATCGTGGGATGTATGGTGATTCCCACCTCTAATGTTCAATATGCCAAATATTATTTTTAGCAAAAAAGACAAAGTGCTAACCTGGGCCGTTAACTATTTGCTGGAAGTAGGAGGAGCTAAATGAAGGCAACTGTAGCTCTTTTTATAATGTGGGCCAAACTACAATAAGACATTAGCTGCTGCACAGCTGCTACTGCTCAGTTTTTTCTCCAGTTTTTATTGAGATGAATAAATACTTTGTCTTAAAGACCTCTGCTTTCATCATCAAGCTCGTCAAACTATCAATTTAACGACACAGGTTTAAGCAGCAGTCATGTTTAGTCCAAGTCGGTTTTCACAGAATAAACATGGTCTATAATTACCGCTCTGTGGCTGAACTACTTTCAGCTTCTTCTGTGATCAGGGTCATGGCCACTTGTTTGCTTTACAAACAGCTGGTGAACCAGCAGGGGAGCAGCTGATATTTCCCATCTTTCACGTGACTTTCGCTTGTTGTCTGAGGGCTTTTAACGTCCTCTTGGTTCAAAATCGTAGGCCCAGGATTCAGTGTCAGCTGATAACCAGCAGCATTGCAGAGCTCTTTTAATGCACTAAATACATCAAATGAATGGGAGAGAAGTGCTAATAACACAGCTAGAGGTTTTGTCTTCATCCACAATCACTTCTTCACGTCTTCCTCCTCTCTGTATGGACAGGAAAGCTGTCAGACTAATATCCCTTCCTGTGATGATAGTTTGGGAGGACCTCCGTTTTTAATCAATGGTGGTACTCCAACGTGATTGTGTTCCTAGGCCTTCATTTGTATTAAACACTTTTTTAAAGACTGAGACTGATTAATGTGTTTTTAACAGTGTGCAGCTAGTACAGACCATTGCATAAATATAAAGCCCAGAAGTTGAAGTCGTGACGGTTCCTCTTAAGGGGAGTCAAAAAACATGAAATACGCTGCATTGCAACTTGTAGTATATCAAGCTGGACTATAATGACTTCAGTGCCTGAGCAGTGGTCTTATTAGCTGCATTAGATGCTTCATTTTGCCTCATGAACAATATTTCATGGAAAGCATTAGCCAGTCACTCACTGGGACACAATCCATCCTCAGTGACTGGTTATGTAATAAGGATTGATATTTATGGCTATGTAGTGCAGAGCCAGTGGCAGCAGCATGAATGCTGTAAAGGCGAGTGTATAGAGTGTCTTTTATAGGGTTTTTACGGCGCTTCCTTCTAACGGCACAGAGATGGGCGCTGAAGTGGGCAGTTATGACGGAGGTGTTGATATTGCTTCTAGATTGGGGCGGTAGTGACTGTGTGTGTTTAATAAAAACGTTCACCCAAAGCTAAACAAGAAGCCGCACGCGTGCAGTTTGCTTCCCGTAAATATAATCCAATCGGTTTCACTTCACAGTTGTGTTCATTTCTGGAGAAACGCTGCCTGAAATGCATCTGGTAATCACTCGAGTAACTTCAAACAAACACTGCAACTTACTGAGCGTCTTAAGATGACGAATTTCTTTGATGTCCAGAAAGTGTGTTTCACTTGATGCAGGCGTTAAACGCTCTGACTGGTCTGTGCTTTGTGACACGGTGCAAATCTCACACTGAGGTTTTATTAAAGCCACAGAAAGAGCAGCAAGACAGCTGTTTGTTTGGACTTTACGTCTTAACTGTCACATAACAAATGCAGAGAGATTCTTCAGTATTGTAGCGAACACATTTATTCTCATTTATTACAATCACTTTACATCGCTCCTCCACGGCCAACCAGTTTCTCCAAACGTCCAACGACAGCTAGACTAGATTAGCATTTGGCTGTGTAGCTGTGTAGCTATCTGTCTGTGCAGAGTGCAGGGGTGGATGTGAGAGGACTGGAGAGGAGAGGGCCCCCTATCGATGTGGCCAAACCATCGACCCTGACAAAAAGCCTGATTTCATTTCTAAGGCATCAAAGAGTGACTTTCTGCCAAAGCCACTGGCATCTCAATAATGCACACAAGGTGTCCTTTGGCTGCGACTCACCGTGTTCTGGAAACAACAGTGAGAGACAATCATCTTCACATATGGAGGTCTTTGGGTGCTCGAGGGCCACACAGCTAATGCCCACACTTGAAAAGTTGTGAATAAAAGCACGGCTGAGGTCGATCTTGAAACACGTGACACTTTTTGCTTTATGCCATCATGTTCTCCTGCATGTGGGCCGTACACACAGATCTGTCCTTCAGTAGTCACTAAATATGGAATAAAAATCATCTAAAGCAGCGGTCCCCAACCCCCGGGCCTCGGACCGGTACCGGTCCGTGAGTCGTTTGGTACCGGGCCGCGAGAGTTGAGGCTCAGGTGTGAAATGTATAGTTTTCAGGTTTTTATCGTTTTTATCGTTTACTCGGTTTTCCTGGGTCTTCTCACGTGTGTTATGAATAAATTTTCTTTTTTTCGGTACCAGTACTAGTTTTATTTTGTTGTATTTATCCGCGACACCTTAAAGGCCGGTCCATGAAAATAATGTCGGGCATAAACGGGTCCGTGGCGCAACAAATGTTGGAGACCGCTGCTCTAAATAGTTTTTAAACCCAAGTGTTTAGCTCACGTGGGGTAAAGTTGTGGGACTGGGTGAATTTTAACCCCCAACTGTAATATTAATAGTTTTTAATTCTTCAGTAAAGAAGGAGGTCACAGTAATTATCCTTTAGCTTTCAGTACCTGCAGCTACGCCAGCGAACGCCTTATCCGTGTGTCGACGATGGAAGTGAGATCGAGATAAAGAATATTATATATTATATAATAAAGAGATAAATGGCAACAAAACTGTTTTTCCAGACATCAATGAGCTGAGCTTCGGTCACCTTTAATAGAAGATGAGCGAATCTAAAGCTTTTTGTTTTTAATGATTTAAGTCTCAGGCCCAGCTTCTACTCCATGAAACTTTGTCCCTCATTTTTCATGTCAGCACTTTGCTAGTACGCTGCACTCTTTCCTGACACCCAGCTGAGGGCTTCAGCTGGAGGATGGAGCAGGTCTGCTTATTCATGAAGGGATCTGCTGTGTCCCCTGGAGGCCCGCTGGAACAGCAGGCATCATCAGTGGTAAATGGATGTGAAAAGACTCGGGTCAGGACAGCCTCACAGCTGCCTGATTTATGGCTGGCGATGTAACAAACAGTTTGCCGTGTTACCAGCGGGGATATGAGCATTTTCATAGCCACAGTTCAAGTTTATTTCAGCTATAAATTCGAAAAGATATAGAACAAAAAGAGCCGTGAATTTACGACACAGGAGATGTTGTTTGTGAGCTGCCAGGGAAAAGTGTGTTTTAATACCCTGTGGACAAGGATGAATGGTCATTTTGCTCTCTTATCTCAGCTTTTTGTCCAGCACAGCATCAAAATAAATATTAATCTCCAATCCTGTAAAAAACATCAAAACAAACCATAAAACCCCCAAAACAAAACGTTTTCCAAGAGTAGAGGTGTTCAAAGCTTTTATCAAAATCAGGTTATGTTAACCCCTCCAGCCACGAAGATCTCTGAACCAGGACCGGCTATGTCTGCTAGATAAACAACGAGTGGTGCAATTTTTCATGTGCTGCTACGTGAAGCACGGCTGGTGCTGCTATTATGAAAGTGCTGCATTTCTCTTCTATCAACATCAGTACAGTTGGTGTCATGATAGTGGGTAACAGGAGCTGCTGAAGAGCTGCTTCACACGAGTGTCACACGCTGCGATCAGAGATGAAACCCTCATGCTGACCCGTGCAGCAGCAGCACAGACTCGTTCTGATTGGAAACCTTTTCAGGATTCAGAACTGCTCGTCTTAGAACTAAACTGTTAAAAACAAAAGCCATTGTCCATAAGCAACACAATGGTTCATCATAACTCATGACCATTAAGGAAAAATAAAGCTGGATGTCATCTGGAAATAAGCGATATGCTGTTAGCCGAGCCGCAGGACTGAGCTGTGAGCGATGCCACAGCACAACAGTCTTCCCTGCAGTGAAGTTTCTGTCCATCAAATAAAATCCAAGCGTCCAGTTATGAAGCCTCTTAATCTCTGTCGGTCTCCTGCATCTATTCCCAAACGAATGATTGCTGTGGCCACTTTCAAAATATTCATATTTTCTGCAGTTTGACCATCACAACTCTGATTTCTTCACAACTTTAAACTAGCTTGTAAATTTTTAATTAAATCTTCTTTTTGTGTAAATGAGTTATTGAGTGTTCCAGCCCACTTTGGGTATCATTGATCGAGGTCTAAGAGAGCGGCCCCCACCCCCCGGGTCACGGGCCGGAGCTGTTTGGTATCGGGCTGCGAGAGTTGAGGCTTGGGTGTGAAATTGATGATTTTCAGGGTTTTTATAGATTTTTATCTTCATTTTTTATTGTTAACTCTTTTATTTTGTTGTATTTATCTGCAGTGTTGGGGAGTAACGGAATACATGTACCGTCGTTACGTATTTAAAATACAAAATATGAGTAACTGTATTCTGTTACAGTTACCGTTTAAAAAGGTGGTATTTAGAGTACAGTTACTTTGTTGAAATAAATGGATTACACGGCGGTACTTCCCTGTTTCATATTGTGGCGGGTCAGGACTGTTTGGGTTTTGTTTGACAGCTACGTTCTGTTGTTCCAGGCAGCGTTACAGTTGCCATGGTTACAGGGTGACGCTCTCTCTGCGTGTTTCCTGGGTGAGAGAGCGCCTGTTGTTGTTGTTGTGCTAAGCTAACAGGCAGAATGCTACAGGCATAGCTCTAAAGAATGTAGCATCATGGGCAGTGTAGTCCGTGCTGCAGGGAGAATGGACTGCCATACCCGTTATGTGTCTGTGAGCGAGGGAGGGAGAAAAAGGAAAAGTACAGCTGTCATGGAGCAAAAACGGGAGCTGGAAGCATGTAAATATAATAATAACCACTGCAGCCAAGAAGAGAGCCTGACGAGCCCAGCTGTAAGTAAGCTATTAAGACTCGACTGTACACCGTGTTCGTGTTTTCCTCTGAAACAATAAGTTCTGTTGGAGCAGCCTTTCAACGCCTCTCTCTGTCTCTGCTAGCAAAGTGACCCAGACAACAAAGTAAAGCTAGTTTTCAGCTACGAGCCGACACAGAACCCACCGTATTAGCCAGAGGTCCCTTTACTACGGTTCGGAGCCGCGGACCTTCAGTAACAGTAATAAATCACAGCAATAGTACATTCATGTAGTTGTAAACAGCATGATAATATATTAAGTAATCCAAAGTATTCAGAATACGTTACTCTCATTGAGTAACGTAACGGAATACGTTACAGAATACATTTTGGGGCATGTAATCTGTAATCTGTAATGGAATACATTTTAAAAGTAACCTTCCCAACACTGGTTATCTGTGACACCTTAAAGGCCAATCCGTGAAAATATTGTTGGGCATAAACCGGACTGTGGTCGGGGTCGCTGGTCTAAGACTTATTTATGTTTTACTTTTCTCAATCTTATTTTAAATGTTGAAAGAAAAACACTCTGCAGCACAGATACATTTACTTTAATAAATATTTTGATAGATTTAGGCAACAAAAATACTTCCTTTTAGTGCTGAGTCAATGTAACAATGTAAAACAGTCACTTTTAACATCGTGCATTAGCATGTGCGTGAAGCAGGGCTCAGCTAACTGACTAAAACCTCTAAAATCACTTGTCCCATCAGCAGGTTGCTGCTGTACAATCAAAGCTTTTCTTACTGCTGGATACTTGTTGCATAATTCAGTGTCACATGAGGCGACGCTGTGTTTCCTGTATATTCTCTATTGCAGGAGCTGTTAGGTCTGATGGCGTGTTCCAGCTCCCCCGTGGAGAGGCAGTAGATTAATGAAAGTGATTAACCTCAGTGTGAATCACAAACAGCAGGCCGGATAAAGGGAGGCGACAGGGTCTGAATTCAGCCTCTCTTTCTCCTTTATTGCTCATTAGGGAGCACAGACGCTAATCAGCCCGACATTTATCTGCTGCTCTACAGTCTGCCGGACATTTCTGCACAGGTTCCCAGGATCCCTGCGGTTTGCTGAGCTGGATGGAGTGAAGCGTTTTCTAGACATTAGACAGGAAAATTTATTGTTTGATTAGTTTTACAAATCCTGTTCAGGACATCAGAGAGTAGAAGCATTTACTGCTGCATGAGGCACCGAGCCCAAACCCCATTACTGATGAGGACAGTGCTCGCCACCTTTACATGTACTTGTACGCAGTCTTGTCATGTGACGTTGCTCAGGATGGGATTTTATTCTCCAGATCCTACATCGTCATCATGATCGTCACACATCCAAAATGGCCAAAAAGTTAATGTCACATTTTGTTTGTTTAAAACGTGTTTAGCACCATTTCACAAGAAGTCCTGTCTTATACTGTAAATACTGTGTATATGTAAAGACTCTTGTGAGGAGCCTGAGGAGGAGAAAGAAGTCAGTTTGTAACAGGAGACCTCCAGCAGGAGAAGGCGGAGCGATCTCCATCAGCTGGATGTAGAGAGAGAAACGTTGAGCATAGAAAGACTATAAACATCAAACTGTGGGAGAGAGTATACAGAAGTTAATGACACTTAATTGTGACATATATAAACCAATATGGTGCAAGAGGTGAGAAAGAAGTTCATTATGAGTCCCCAGCAGCCCGAGCCTGCAGCAGTGCAGCACAATCGAGTCTTTTCTACATTCCCGTGTTTGTTTGTTTTCCATACATCACTTTGTCATCGCAGTAACCGAAACCAGCTCTCAGCCTCATCCTGTTCTCTTTGATCACTTTCATTTGGCTCGTATTGGAGTCGAGTACATGAAATAGCTATTTAATCATGAGTAGTTGATTAAAGATCAAGCCTCGTGAATACTTAGTTGACCATCAGTCATTACGGAGCTTCTGAGCTGCTGCAGATAAAATGATTTTGTTATGATTAGAGTAAATAAAAATCTGGTCAAGGACAGCAGTTGACATTTAAAATGTGTGATAACAAAGAGAAACAAAAGGTTGTCACAGTCAATGCAGCCTAAAAGCATCTGTCTCAGTGCACCGCTGTGGTAATGCTCGTTAAACACAAAAAGCAGACAAAACAAACATTAGAGATGCGACAGTGCAGTCGGCCTTCTGATTAAACAGGACAGTAACGGGGGGGGGGGGGGGGGGGGGGGGACATGCACAGCAAACAGCTCAGCACTCCAGCCCATGCTACATGGATCGCTCTAACAGGTGAGCTGTGGTGCCACATACCAGTGTTGGTCAAGTTACTTGAAAAAAGTAATCAGTAACTAATTACTGATTACTTCCCCAAAAAAGTAATTCCGTTACTTTACTGATTACTTATTTTTAAAAGTAATTAATTACTTAGTTACTTAGTTACTTTTTAAAAACACGATTTGCAACCTGAATAGGTGATAAAGTGATAGATCTTTCAGCCCAATTCTACTTTTTCTACATAATCCATCATACAAAATGTAATCAAATGGAAAAGTCTCTTTTTAAAACTTGTTTTATTAGTTTTAATCTTTTAACTTTATGCATCAAGCAAACATTTAATTATCTGCAACATTCTCTGACTGGAAGAAATTAGTTTAACATTTAAACCTATTTTCTGCACATTCCAGCACATAAAATAAAATATTTTGTGTGTTTACACTCAGTCTTTCAAACAGATGCAAGTAAAACACAGCAGAAAATAAATAAAGTCAAAGACTAGCGGTCCTGTTGCTCTATTTTCACCTGTAAAGCAGGAGTGGGGTAGGCGGAGGGTTACCCTGGTGCAGGTGTGCAGCGGTCAGTGGAAGAATCCGCGAGTTTCTCTGTGAGTTTCCCATTACGTCTTAGCTACTTGGTGGTTGCTCGGAAGTTTAGGGGTTTTTTCGCTGTAAAAAGAAGTTTTCTTCCCACGCACAACGGACACTAATGTTTTTGTCACTTTTTATGGAATCAAACTCAAAGTAAGGTCAGTACTTCCACGCTTTAAACGCTGCACGCTCATACTCTCTCTGCACTCGATATATGATCCATTGTTGATCTGCACACAGCTGTTGTCACGAACGTCGCACTCGCTTACGTCACTGTCATGAGACATTCTCGCAAAAAATCACGGTTTTAGTAACGCAGTAACGCAGCGTTCCTACGGGAAAGTAACGGTAATCTAATTACCGTTTTTGCAATAGTAATCCCTTACTTTACTCGTTACTTGAAAAAAGTAATCGGATTACAGTAACGCGCCCATCTCTGCCACATACACATACTCATTCTATTCATTCAATATCTACAACAACCAGTGGTGCGAGCACACACTTCTTTTATAAATCAGACACAAATGTTGAACATAACATTCAATTCATTGCACCAAAATCACAACAACAGTTGCCTCGAGGTGCTTTTATTATGAGCTAAAGTCCTCAGCTGTCACATGACCTCCTGTGACCAAGCACCTGGCAACAGTGGCAAGGAAGAGCTCCCTTTTAACAGGAACAAGCCTCTTACAGAACCAGGCTCAGGGAGGGACGTCCATCTGCCATGACTGGATGGAGAGACAAGACAAAAGACACACTCTGGAAGAGAGCCAGAGTTTAATAATAACCAATAACAACAGCTCTTACAGTTTGAGCACTCACCACTGGTTGATGGGACGTTTGATCCACCTTGAAAGAAACGCGTAGCGTGAGAAGACATCCAGATATTTGTGTCAGAATCTGTGTGCTGAGAGTAACTAATAATAATTCATTTAAATTAAGAGCTATTGTGGATTTCCTTAACTCTGACTATTATTACATTATTTCCCATATTTAATGTCTAATGTGTGAACCTGTATTTTCTATCACACCTCCTGCATTGAGTTATGTCACCTTGTCTGTATCAGACATTATTTTTCATGCTACAAACACACCAACAGTGTGAAGTTTGACTTGTGTGTGATTCTGCCTGATAAGCAGAGCTGTTGTACAGACAGCAGGTAGAGCAGCTGATAAGCAGGACTGTGGCAGCTCACGGTGGTTGGATTGTCTTAAGAAGCTGACAGTTGTAGCGAGCCTGTTCGTGACTGATAGAAAACCATCGAGCTCTGAAAGTTTTGCACAGAAATGGGCCCAAATGTCTCTCTGCTGCTGCCAAAAACCATGTTCCTGCAAAACTGACAGCTTCCCCACAACAGACACCCTGAATGCATCGCAGTACAAAAGAAACTCCCAGCAGAGTCACTCTCACTTATTTTCACTTTGCTGCTATTTTTCACATGAATTTATTTTATTATTCCTCAAAAGTTCTTTTTTGCTTCAAGGACCTAAAGATCCCCAGAGCGAGTTATAGAAGGAAGTTTGCCTGACAAACTGTTTAACCACAGATTGTATTGTAAGGGTGGATGTAGTCACTGCGATGGCGCTCATTCGTTAGTGAAGCAGTGTTACGAAGCCTCAAGCTTCAGTTTTCAGTGTCGAGTGTTTTGAAACAAACGGTAGATCCGACTGAGAGACTGAGGGACAGAGACCCGAATCGACAAGTTGTCGTCCTTCTTTTTGGCTCTAATGGACAAAACTTCTCCAAAGATTTTCATTTTGTTTTCAGCAAGACTTGAACGTAACGTTTGAGACCATAAAGTCATCATTAAAGTGTTTACTGAGGCCACAAATCAAGAGGGCTGAAAGTTATATTTTACATGAAATATTCTCACTACATTTTGAAAGTTTAAAGCACTTCTGCATCAGCTTCTCTTTTCATACCCAGAAGGTTTTTGGAAATCCTCCAGGATTAGGGAAAAATAATGTAACTCAATATGTTTTCTCTTTCTAAAATTCTCTGGCTTCAGGATTATTTTGGGCTTATTTCATGAAATCTGTCATTCATGGTTCTCAGGCGGAAAAAGGTGAAATGCCCACTTTAGGAATGGGAACAGTTTAGTGCCCCAAGTGGAGGAGCTCAAGTTTCTCAACCCCTGGTTCAAGAGTGAGGGGGGAGCGGCAGAGGGCAGGTGGTTTAAGGCAGGGGTCCCCAATCCCAGTCCACGAGGGCCGGTGTCCTGCAGGTTTTAGATGTGTCCTTGATCCATCACAGCTGATTTAAATGGATAAATTACCTTCTCAACATGTCTTGAAGTTCTCCAGAGGCCTGGTAATGAACTAATCATGTGATTTAGGTGTGTTGATCCAGGGTGAGATCTAAAACCATTTAACATTTATCCATTTAAATCAGCTGTGATGGATCTCTAAAGGAAGAGATCCATCCTCTAAAGCAGCAGTCTCCAACCTTTTTTGTGCCACGGACCGGTTTATGCCTGACAATATTTTCATGGACCGACCTTTAAGGTGTCGCGGATAAATACAACAAAATAAAACTAGTACTGAAAAAAGAAGATTTATTTATAACACACGTGAAAAGACCCAGGAAAACCGAGTAAACGATAAAAACGATAACAAAATAACGCTGAAAACCCTGAAAACTATACATTTCACACCTGAGCCTCAACTCTCGCGGCCCGGTACCAAACTACTCACGGACCGGTACCGGTCCGAGGCCCGGGGGTTGGACACCTGTGCTCTAAAGTGTGTCTGGACTCTTCCTTGGTGATAGCGGGAGGATTTCAGTTATTTGGGACAGACTGAGAGTAGAGCGCCTGTTCCCGGACAGCGAAAAGGAGACAGTTAAGTGGTTCAGGTATTTCACTTGGATGCCTCCTCGATGTTTCTTAGGTGGGGTTTTCTGGACATGTCCGACCAGGAGGAGGCATGACCCAGACCCAGGGCATGCTGGAGAGATTAACTTTCTCATCTAGCTTGGAAATGCCCCAATGTGAAGGAAAGGGAGGTCCTACACTTCTGCCCCTGCAGGCTGGCTCCTTATAAAGGACAGAGGCTTTTACATTTTACTTTATTTACATGGAAATTGTATAATGAGTGAAACACGACTCTAAACATAATGAATTATATTTTATTACAAGTAGACTTTTACCAATCTAGATGCTGTCCCTCGTCTTGTGTGGTGGTTTCTGTTTAAATGCATTATGTGATCGTGCCGTTTCAGCCTCCTGTATAGTTCAGTGTACTTATTGTGCTCATAATGACCACCAGGATCCCTCTGTGCTCTTGCATTGCCTGAGAAGTCTTTAAAACATGACTGCATGTGGAGTGCTGCAGTCAGGCTTTCAGTGACACCTCAGGTGGGCTGCTAGCTGATGCAAAACCAACGCTGCATAAAGAGCACCACCTATGTTTGTCTCAGCTAAGAGCACAAACTGCAAGCAAACAGAAACATCATGCAAACGGAGTGTGCTGTTAGTTACTAATGTCACATCTAATGCAACAAACAAACTCAGGAGAACTTACAGCCAGTAGCTGCTTAACATCCCAAAAGTTCTTTCCATGGACCCTCTTCCTCCTTTCCTCTTGTCCTGCACCTCCATATCCACCATCCCTCCTCTGCACACGTCTAAACCATGTCAGTCTCTAACGTTGTGTCCAACCTGCTCAGCCTGTGCTGTCCCTCTGATACTGACTATTTCTAGTCTTTCCCATCCTGGTCACTCCCAGTGAAAATCTCACCATCTTCTCTGCAGCCAGTCTTTTTGTAGTGCCACCGTCTCGCCAGCACACATCACCACCATCGTGTAAACTTCTTTTTCACTCTTGCTGCTCCCTCACCACTGAGACTGTCTTCTTCACCTGTTTGACCCCAGGGGTCCGTTCTTCGTACCTCGCTTACTACATCCAAGATCAAATGACACATCCAAGATCAAATCATCGCGCCAACTTTGAGCTCGCTATTCCGGTTCTCCGAACACACCTGTTGTTGGCGATTAGTACAGCTGGATGAAGTAATGTGAGATCACTGGGTGGCTTAAAAGGGGCTACGCATCGATAGTAGAAACATTGATCGGCAACCCTTTGATTGGTCGGCGAAAATGTTGAAGGCGCGCGCTCAGTATTTTTCGGCAGCAGAGCAAGAACTCTGATTGAGGGATTTCAGGAGTTTCAGAGTTTAATTAAAACGCAAGGGAACACTGCAAAGGCTGCAAAAGCAAGGAGAGAGGGCTGGCAGAAAGTTGCTGACAAATTAAACTCGTAAGTAATTTATTATATTATATCATATTACATTATATCATATTGTATTATATTACATTATATCCTCTTTCACATTAGAGCCACAACAGGACCCACTAGAACATGGGAACAAGTAAAAGTGAAATATAAGAATGGTAATATTTATCACTTATATTGCTTTTAGTCTCTTGAAAAGAGACCCTGAAATAATCTGTTTGTTTGTTTATAACAGCAACCAAGAAAAGGGCAGAGCAAAAAAAGACGGGTGGTGGTCCTGCACCCCCTCGTCACACCCCGGCAGAGGAGCTGGCCCTGGGGTTGAATGCTCTCCTTATCAATCTTGCACCTTCCACAATGGGTTGCTCGCGTACAAACGGACAGGACATGGCTGCGACAGACTTCCCAAATCCACCTTCGCTTTTATAGCCGTGGTCTCTCATCTTGATTACACGAAGTAATTTACTATTACTACTCTAAAATATGAATTACATCTGAAACAATCAAATACATGAAACAGAATGATTAATAGTACATTTCCCTTTTTTTAGGAAATGACCTGTATGTATCTGTATGAAATCAATAAAAGAATCAAATACTGCATTATCTTTAGTTACATTGATAATATTTATTTATGGAAAAACAGTGGAAAAATATCGCTGTTGCTTTTGTATAAATGAAGCGGACATACCTGAGTGGCCGCGATCTAATCCTGTTTACATAAAGTAAGCCTGCTCCCAAGCAGGTTTACGCTTACGGATCTGTTGCTATGACAGCAAGTCCCGGATGAGCTTCGGAGAACCGAACGATCCAAGATCACGCGAAATCGTCAACAATCAAATCCAGCTAACTTACTTAGGGAGGTACGAAGAACGGACCCCAGGTATACAATCTCATCTACACTTGCAGCCTCACTGTTGCACCTGTCTCCCTCATTCACACATCTATTACAGCTTTCTTCTACCGACTGTTACTCCTCTTCTCTCCGGTGCATCCCTCCACCTCTCCATGCTCTGCTCCACCTTGTTCCTGCTCTCACTACAGATCCTAATGTTGTCTGCAAACATCATAGTCCTTTGCAGATCCATCTGTTTGTCACCACTGCAGACAAGCAGGGGCTCGCAGCTGATACCTTCTGTAATCCCACCCCAACCTTGAATCCATCTCGCTCCTCCTCAGCACCACTGTCTCGCTGTCCTCATGTCCTGGACCCCCTCACGTACTCCTGACTTCTTCATAGGCTACCACAGTTTCTCTCCTGGCACCCTATCATATGCCTTCTGTAGATCCACAAAGACACAGTGTAACTCCATCTGATCTTCTCTACACTTCACCATCAACACTCTTTACGTCACTGATTGTCACCTCTATGTTAACCTACCTTCAGCAGGTCTTTCCCATAGCTTCATGGTATGACTCATCAACTTTAGTCTGCACCTGCTGACAAAACCTGTCAGGAAACCAAAACTGGACTGAGACTGATTCATCTGAAGTGTTTTTCTAGCTAACAAGGACGTGTCAGAGCAGTTTATGAGCTTATCTTTTAATGTATGTTTAATGAGATGAAAGAGAGCATTTTGATAAAAGTGCTGGTTCTTGTGTTGCTCTTTTCTGCTCTACCTGAGCACTCAAACGCTTTATACAACACGCCTCATCCACCCATTCACACCCACTGCAGAGCACAGGCACTGTTCCTATGCTTAAGTGCTTTCTAACAGTCAGACACGTTCGCGCTCACGCTCCGATGGATGCACCGGAGAGTAACTTCGGGTTAGTGTCTTGCCCAAAGATATTTGGCAGGCGGACTGGAGCAGCCACGGATCAAAACCTCCACCCTTCCATTCGTAGGTGACCTGATGTAGCTGAGCTACAGCCACCCCAAGCATAATCAAACCTGTTAGCGTTCACGTGATTGTGTTATCGATTTTCCTCCAGGCTTTTTGTCGTTCATCATGTTTGAAATTGATGCTAAAGGGTTTATGTTGCAAACAAATACATAACATGGGTGTTAAAATACGACAAAGAGGAATCGCAACAGTCACACAGTCACACTTGGGTAATGAATAAGAATGCACTGTTCTCATTAAGCTATGGATATGGACAGATTAATATATTGATACCCAGTGTACCTGGTGTCTGCAGGAGTGTTTTTGTTCTTGCTCAAAACACCTGCGTGCTGCAAATTAGGTTGAGAAACTGAAACATAAACACAGTGAAGACATGAAAGATGCTGAACTGAAGAATATCAGATGATTCTCTGTTGGGATGTCACGGCGATGTCACGGCGAGCAGCACCTTTAATGCCAGACTCCTTAATCTGTTGTTAATGAGAAAAATATTTAAAAATGACATAAAGAAAGACTATACTTCCTTATATATTTGTGTTTGTAGTAGCCCGTCAGATAACACATGAAAGGAATATCAGGGAGATAATGAAGGACGGGAAACAAAGACGGGAGAGACGGCGTCGCTGTCATATTCACAGTGATGACATTTCTGGCGCACACAGCACCTCAGCTCCCCTTAACCATCAGATCTTTGATACAATTAATTGTATTTCCACATCTATCACAACCTGCAGCTTCTCATAGATGATGGTTTCAGAGCTTTTTCCAGCAGCAGCAGGCGGCTGCTCGGTGGATCTATCTTTAAGCACTGCAGCACATGGAAGTGTGAGCGGCTGCGTCGTTGAATGCTGATGATTCTCTGTTGCTTTCCGTGCAGATTTGTTAATTAATGTTTAACTCGGCAGCCATGAATAAGAGGCTCACTAATAACTCTCTGTAGGTTATTTTCTCTCTGCTGGATTTAAGTTCACACAGTACCGTGTGTGTTTTCCTTTAAACTGTGTGCTAACACGTTTCATCAGCATTCAAATGAAGCAGACGAGCAGGCAAACAGCACTTTGCTGTGGATTTGAGCCTGACTAATCGGTCGTTTTAGATTCTAAAGAACATTTGTATCTGTCTCTACAGCCACGGTACCATTGTTGTGCTTACAGAAGGATCTCCTGTAAGTGATGTAAGGAAGCTTGGTTAATAGCACTGATCGTCCACCACCTCAAATTAAATGTTGCGTTTGACATGACAGCCAGGCTCTGACATTCCTCTGCATATTAAAGGCTCCCTGAGGAGACGCTGATGCTGATTTGTCTCCAAGTCCAATTAAACTGCAACGCTGTGCCTGCGGCATCTCTGCCACATGTCAAGGGTTTAGGATGAGCCACGGCCTGTTTGTCACTGTTTCCTCTTCTACATCACAGCATCACAATTCTCCAGAGGGTTAATACAGCCGATTGTCAGAATAACAAATACCTAACCTATCAATACTGATTTTGTTTTTAAAGATACTTTGCACACAGGTTACCATTCGTAACTGGCAGTGTTGGGGAGTAACGTAGTACATGTACCGCCGTTACGTATTTAAAATACAAAATATGAGTAACTGTATTCCGTTACAGTTACCGTTTAAAAAGGTGGTATTTAGAATACAGTTACTTTGTTGAAATAAATGGATTACACGGTGGTACTTCCCTGTTTCATATTGTGGCGGGTCAGGACTGTTTGGGTTTTGTTTGACAGCTACGTTCTGTTGTTCCAGGCAGCGGTACGGTTGCCATGGTTACAGAGTGACGCTCTCTCTCTGTGTCAGGGTTCCTGGGTCATCGGCCCAGTGCTTTCAGTGTTGTTCATGTTCAGTTTATTTTGCCACTGCCTGTTTCACTTCCTGTTTGTTCCTGTGTCAGCTGTCTCGTGCCATTAGCCAGATTATGTTCAGCTGTGTACTCACCGGTCTCTCATTATCATCCTCATCAGTCTGTGTATTTAAGTCTTCTGTTTCTACTCGTTCTTTGTCGTGTCATTGATGTTGATGTTATGTCGTCGTTTCCGCCAGCCAGCCAGCCAGCCACTCAGTCCGTTCGTCCTTCCTTCATTCATTCATTCAGTCAGTCGTCCAGCCAGCCAGCCATTTCCTACCTCTGTTCTGTTTGCTCACGCCATCACAATAAACACCAGTCTTCACCTACCTGTGAGTCCTGCGTTTGGGTTCCTTCTTCCTCGCCTCCACTCCGCGACCCCTGACACTCTGCGTGTTTCCTGGGTGAGAGAGCGCCTGTTGTTGTGCTAAGCTAACAGGCAGAATGCTACAGGTATAGCTCTAAAGAATGTAGCATCATGGGCAGTGTAGTCCGTGCTGCAGGGAGAATGGACTGCCATACACGTTATGTGTCTGTGAGCGAGGGAGGAGAAAAAGGAAAAGTACGAGCTGTCATCGAGCAGAAACGGGAGCTGGAAGCATGTAAATATAATAATAACCACTGCAGCCAAGAAGAGAGCCTGACGAGCCCAGCTGTAAGTAAGCTATTAAGACTCGACTGTACACCGTGTTCGTGTTTTCCTCTGAAACAATAAGTTCTGTTGGAGCAGCCTTTCAACGCCTCTCTTTGCTAGCAAAGTTGACCCAGACAACAAAGTAAAGCTAGTTTTCAGCTACGAGCCGACACAGAACCCACCGTATTAGCCAGAGGTCCCTTTACTACGGTTCGGAGCCGCGGACCTTCAGTAACAGTAATAAATCACAGCAATAGTACATTCATGTAGTTGTAAACAGCATGATAATATATTAAGTAATCCAAAGTATTCAGAATACGTTACTCTCATTGAGTAACGTAACGGAATACGTTACAGAATACATTTTGGGGCATGTAATCTGTAATCTGTAATGGAATACATTTTAAAAGTAACCTTCCCAACACTGGTAACTGGTTGTTTTTGGGCTAATTGGCTCATGTAAGATTACCATAAGCACCAGAGGCTTTGTGAGGGTGTGGCTTACACACACAGAGCTAAAGCAGTCATTATGGGCCTGCCAGGCTGAATTGGGCACCTTTTAAGTGATGATACAGTCACATGCTGTCTTCCTCTCAGTTACTTTTCTGACTCATGTGGAAGAAGAAAAAGTGGGAAAATATTTTTAATTATTCTTCAAAAATATAGGTGTCACATGGATCAGGATTTTGTTTTGTCTTGCAAAAAACATCCAGAGGCTGAGTGGGCAGTAGCAGACAGTTGACTATCCACTGAGTTCCAGTACAATATTTACCAAGGGGGAGTCCTGTACCGTTAAAGTCCCCTTTGATTGATTGATCATTTATTTCGAGCATATGTGTGCTTATATATAAATTAGAGCATATAAAGGAAGGAAAAGACTGTCTTCTAATACAACAGGTGCTCAAAATGGAGCAGGAAGAAGTAACAGTTACATAGTTATAGCTCAGTCATGTAGTTGTGCACTTTGACAGTATTTCTGATTTGAATTGGTTGATTTTTTGATTACTTGGATTAATTTCCACAGTTAGGTTAGATACAACTGTAGTAAACGGACCAAGACAGCTTGAGAATACTTTGGGGCAGTGTTGGGGTTCTGGTCTGGTTTCTGGGTCTGTGTGCATCCTTGATGAAGTAGCACACATAGCTCAAAGGCTGCCTCACAGGCCTAAACAAAGCTCTCAACAGGTTTCATGTTTCTCTCCAGATGTGCCCACACACAGCATATTAGTATGTCCTTTGAGTATATGTGAAGAATAAGAATAAGACTCACCTTACTGACCATGGATTTTGCACATTTCATATCCAGATCACATGTGGAACCAGGTGGAATTAGGGCCTACATCTAACACTGAAGCACATCAATGAATAAATACCAGCGAGCCAGCAGGTAGCAGTGACTGAACTGTAGAGTGAGAAAACTAAGAAAAGGTCATCAAAAGATTTCAAAAATGGATCATTTGCTTTTAAAAGCAAATGATCCATTGTTGCAGCTGTGCTTTTAATGAGCACAGCTGCAACATTAGCCTATGCAAAGACATTGAACGAGATCATTAAGTGTGTATATAAGATTTAGGAAAAGACTGTCAGCATGGAAGGACCAAACTATCAAGCTCCTTCTTCCACCTGCAGTTGTTAAAAAATGAAGTCTTCTATCTGCATATACATAACTCCGTCTATCTGTGGTCACCTTTCAGAACCACTGGTCAGGCTGTATTTTGGCCACATATACTTGATCTGCTAGAGATTTGTATTGGGTCGAGGTTCTTTGTGCAAAATCAATCTTTGAGTTTTTCTATGCTCAGCTTTGGCTTCATCTCGTCTATTTTCAAAGTGTTACTCTGCTTTCACATTTTTTCATATAAGAATACTTGGACATATTTTTCATGTTGGGTCGAGATGTTGCCAAGATATTCTCCAGGAGGTGTAGTCGTTGTAATCTCCTGCTTTCTTTCAAGCTTTTCTTTTGCTTCGTCTTCACGGTGAACGACCACTGTCACTTCCTTTTCTGTTCAGGTTTTCACCTGGTCAGCATTCTGGCATCATCAACATAAGACAGTGAAAGAGCATCTGCTTAGGTACAGTTGCTATTCCAGTTGTACAACCATGCCACAGATGCAGCTGTGCCATCCAAGGCTGCAGTCATAACCACAGCCACAATTTGTCTTATGAGGGGAGAACAGGACAACTGACTCCTCTAGCTTTCTTTGGAAAATTCAGTGGGACATGCGTCTGCCTGGCAGCCACAGTTTTACACTGCCGCTGTGTCGTAATACAGCTCAGTGCCTCTGTGTGGGTTGCAGGGAGTGAAAAAAGTTGTTGGGGGGGCTGAGTATTGTTTTGTTTGCTGGAAAACTCGTTGACAATCAATACAAATAAAATTAGGAAAATTGAGAGTTTAACTTGCTGATTTTAATTGGAACTGGAGTCATTGAGCTAAACCTTTATTGTATATGATATCAATAATTAGTCATTTTACAGTAGTTATAGTTAGCCTCAGTCAAGAGTTTGGAAATCTGCACTTCCAGTATTTGTAGAAGCTTGCAGACAAAACAGCTGGTCCACTGAGGCAGAGCATGAACTATTTACATGCCACTGCACTGATAGTGAATTGAAAATGTGGTTTCAGGTGATGAGGAACTGTGGGAACACAGGTGGGATTGAATACAGGAGAGTTAACCTTGACCTTACTAACTAACATCAACTTTTCTAACTTGCTTTCTTTTTATCTTTTTCCTTTATCACCTGTTGGCTGCCCCAAACCAAGACCACATTCAGCAAACCCCTTCAAGCACATAAGTCCACCCTCAATTCTCTTTTCCTTCAATTAGTGACACGTCAGTTTGGATGCTCCTTTCTTGGCTCACAGTTTTAACCTTCTTTGACCCTTTTGTTCCAAACTGGGTTCACTGTTGACTTCACAACCCTGGATTTTGCCCTCACATCTGTGTCTGACCGTGAAAGTGAGTCACCAGATATCAGCTGTGATTACTGTCAGCAGCCCATCCAGTTTAATTAATCCATTACAGCCAGGTTTAGACATACTGCACCCAAGCTATTGGTATACATTTGATTTCAATGTGAGTCTGACAGCAGCCTTTAAAAGCATATTCTTACTGAAATTGCATGAATGAGGGTTTCTCAGCAACATTAGCTCTTAGAATCCTAAATAGCTCAGAGACTCATTCATACGTCCACAGCAATAACAGAAGATGGCGAGGTTTCTATCTGCTGACATCTATTTGAAATTCTGGTTATTTCTACCTCACTGGCAGCAAATCTGCAGCCAGTCTGTGTCTGTTGGCCTCATCTCTGCATCACCACTGTTCTCCAGGTGTGGTTAGTTTGAAGCATTTTAATGGATGTGACTGATGATGTGTCTCGATGTGAGATCGAGACAAAGACGTTTCTGCTTCAGTTTCACTGAGTGAAAGTTCAGTATTTCAGTAGTTTGTTACTTAGCACTAATTAGCAGATATACAACATGTTTGTGTTTGTGTGTTTGTGTCTGTACAGTTCATGTATACTTGCATACAAAGCTAGCTAGCATTAGCTAATAAGTTCGACTTCTATCTTCTAATCAAAATAAGTCCTGGGATCAGTTATTGTGTTGATGTTGTGGATTCTTGTGTAATATTATTGTCTGGGGCACATGCAGCATCTAACCAATCACAACCATGTATGAGTGGACAGGAGGAAAAGCTCTGCTCAGTAGTTTAGCATTATAAGCAATGTGTGAAAAGGGTTTAAGCACTTTGCCCAATGAGACTGGATGAGATCTGCTGTACTAATAAAATATTGTCAGGAAGCGCTGTGTGGCAGGCAGGAGTAGGACCCAAAATGCAGACGCTCAGACTCAAAATCACAGGTTTATCGGCTGGCAGGGAAAAAGCATACAAACTAAAACTCACAGGGAGACCGACACAGCAAGAGGGACGACGCGACACTGACTCAGAGAAACAGGGTTTAAATACACTGGGAAGTAAGGAGGGGAATGAGACACACACGGAGGGCACAGCTGGGAGACATCAGGACTGACGAGACAAGGAAGCAAAGCAGGACACGTTCACATAAGACACGGACCTTCAAAGTAAAACAGGAAGTATAACACAGAGACGCGAACTTGACACGGTGGAGACAGCAACTAAGAAACACAGAGACATCAACCATAAGGCCGAGGTCTAAGAACCAAGATACACAGAAGGAAATACTCAGCATGAAACACAAGAAACTAGACTCGAGGGAGAAACAAAAGACCAACCATGAGAACATAATTCACAATGCAGAGGGACAGAAAACACAAGAAACTCAAAACATGTGAAGACACAGACCAAGAAACTTTACACAGAACAAAGTAGGGATGGGTATTGATAAGATTTTCACGAATCCGATTCCATTTTCGATTCTGTTTAACGATTCGATTCTTTTTAAAAAGGAGAACACTAAGGTCGATTAGCTCAGAACTTTGTTTTATATCTTCTCTTTGAACAAGATAGAAATTTAGGAGTAACATGGCCTTACAAACCCAACAGTGAGATCTTCAGAGATCCACAGCCTACGGCTCTTCAATGGGGCATCACAGGGTCCCCAGGAAAAAAACTTGTAAATGTAAAATAATAAAATAAATATTATTCTGTAGCAATAACAAAGTATAACATCAATTATTCTATTACACAAGAATATCCAGTAATGTCCCTGCCTACAATTAAACACATTCACTTACTGAAAATCATCTGCTGTGGCAAACGGCTGCAAACCTTTGACCACAAACTGAGTCACTGCTAAACCTAAATGCACAGTAACGGCAGGTTTTGTAATAAGGCAGATCGCACTAACATAATCTGCAGTGTTGTTGATTATTTACCTGCCGCATTAACGGGAGAGGACGTGCAAACGTTACCGCTGCTGCTGGGCTGAGATTCACGAGGAATTAAAAACACGACATTCATTTAAGGTCATCGTGTGTTTTGTGAGCAAATGCTTTTGCATATTCGTAGTGTTTCCTCCCTTAAATGAAATATCTACTTTGCAAGTATTGCAAGTTGTCCTGTTGTCATCCGTTCTCGTAAAATATGACCAAACTTTTGAGCATTTGAGCCGCTTAGGCGCCGTGTTTCCTGCCAGGTAAATGACGCTCCGCATCGTGGTGACGTCATTCGGGGCGACTGGAATCGATAAGGGAATCGTTTGCAAAAATGGCAAACAATTCCAAGGAATTGAAACACTGGGACACTGGTTCTCAACAAGAACCGGGTTTACCCATCGCTAGAACAGAGAGGGCACAGAGAAACATGAGGGGCAAGGGATCAAAACTAGGAACCACAGAATAAATCACACGAGTACAAAATACAAAAATCACAAAGAACTAAAGTTGCTGCAGGAAACCCAGGATCCTGACAAATAGCCTGTCTGAGGCCAAGAAAAGAGTATCAGTATCAAAACTCTGTCAGTAGCGCAAAAGTGAATGTAATGAATTATAATCAAGCATTTCAATAAAGTAAAAGATGTTTTTAGTTGCTAGTGAGGTTTAAAGATCTGAGAGCAAGTGAAGATCAAATACAAAAGCAGAACATTCAGACGTAGCTTAGTCTCTAATTCATATACGGTCATCAAATACAATCATGTGTTTCAGGATTAATATTTAGATTAAGTTAGTGTTCCCTCTTAATTCCTCCACTTCTCATGATCCGTGTTACGATGTGGACTCCTGTTTGTTAGACTCATCTGGACTCTTCCCACCAACCGAATAAAACGTTTGCTTTTTCTAATTTAGACTTTTTGCATTTGGTTCTTTCTTTCTTCAGCAGACAACAGCCTTACTTCTGCTTTCTTCACATTATTATTGGTTTATTCCTCAGCAGTAGCTTAAATAGTTCTTCCTTTGCACATCATCGTTGTTGATGCCGGTGGGTTAGTCTGCTGGGAATTTTGTCTTTTACAGCTGCAGGATATAAGTCTCTGTCTTTGAGATATATGAAAGCGTCTTAAATCAAAACAACAAAAACATATAACAACAAATAAATAGCTTTTTGTGCATAACCACGATTATATATTCATGCCTCGACTGCAGCTGCTGTCCTGCTGTGACCTCCCACATTGTAACTAATGGCTTCCCCACATTTTACTTTGCAGAGCTCCTTCTTATCGGCCACCATTCGCTTTCCCCTCCCTGGTTCATATTGAGTTTTTACAGCTTATATCATCACAAGAGCAATTCCTCTGGCGGATATGAATCATGACCATATGTCCAGTACATGATGTGCTTGTATAGTCAGCTGTGAGCTGAATAAGGGGAGGCCTAGCAGGGTGCTGGCGCTGTTTTTCTGGGAGCGTGACGTCCCCGATGGCAGGAGGTTTGGCTTCTGGCTTGACGGCAGCCTGGCCCAGGCTCTGAGGGGATGTGACCCACAGAGCCTGGCAGAGTCCACGGCCCCAACAATCTGCTGCTTCCCTGGACACTGGTGGGCAGGGTTGGGGTGGGTGGAGCAACACCCTGCATGTTGTAACAGCATCAGGGAAATAATGATGCCAAAAAAACAAAAACACAAAGAAGTTCATTAATGTCAAAGTGACTCTAAGTGGGTAAAAAGGCGTTTTTTCTCTCCATGCCACACCCTCTGTTAATTTAACACAAAAAAGCATCACAACCAATAAACGAGCTTAAAGAGGCCAAAAGGCTCGATAGTCTTAAACTGTTGTGTTTACTTGTCAGTGAAAGAAACACTTTCTATTGTGAAAATGGATATTTATGGATATAAGTCATATTTGAACTGAGATCAAGCCATTGAAGTTAGTATCAGTCCCAGTGCAGCGTCCACAAGGTAACAAGTAACTAACAAAAACACAGCGGCGCTAATGTTTTATAACCCCAAACAAGAGGAAACAAACAAATCCAGCCATATTTATAGTTACTTAGAATATAATTTTAGATAAAATAACACAAGTTAGCATTAATTTTAAACAACAGTGGTAATTAATGTCACCAGTCCAAATGGTAAGGGGTGAAGTGCAGGTACAGGGCGAGAGCCTGCAAACACAAATGAAGTCAAATATGGAGGAAGGCGTGCTGAAAGAGTACTTGAACATAAGTTTCTTGGTGTGATTATAGATGATAAATTAAACTGGAAGTCTCATATAAATCATATACATAACAAAATTTCAAGAAGTGTCTCAATCTTGAGTAAAGTAAAACACATTCTGGACCACAAATCACTCCACATTCTTTATTGTTCCCTGATTGCACCGTATTTGAATTACTGTGCAGAGGTGTGGGGCAATACTTACAAATGTTCGCTGTCATCAGTCTTTATATTACAAAAAAAGGGCCATAAGGATAATCCATAAAACTGGTTACAGAGATCATACAGATCCACTATTCTTAAAATCTAAAATTCTAAAATTCACAGATCTGGTTCATTTTCTCACTGCACAAATTATATATAAAGCAATAAATAACCTGCTTCCTGACAATATTCTAAAAATGTTTTCTAAAAGGGAACGGGGACACAATTTGAGGGGGGAATTAAATTTAAAACATCCTCGTATCCGTATAACATTAAAAGGTTTTTGCATCTCTGTGTGTGGAGTGAAGCTGTGCAACAGACTAAGTAAAGATATAAAGCAAAGTCCGAGCATGGCGCAGTTTAAACAGCGGTTCAAGGAGATGGTTTTTACAGGGTACAGGGAGGAGGCAGAGATTTGATCGGGTGTTCTTGTCCAATATTTTCATGTGTGTGCGGGTGCTCGGGTATGTTGGTATGGGTATATATATCTGCAGGCTGTGTATCCTTTGAGGTGTTAATGGGGTTATTGAAAATGTGTATATGTGCGTATGTGTATATACGTATGTATGGATAGATAGAAACATATATGTATATATATATATAAAAAAAGAATAATAATAATTAAAAAAAATACACATGACATATAATATAATTGCAAGGAGGTATTTCTGTAGTCTATAGATTACTAGATAGTGGAAAAGAGGTGGGATTAAATAAGCTTATGCTTCTTCCTGCTCCTTTTTGAACATGAAAGTTATTCGTAGTTGTGGTTGCTCGTTTTCTTTTTGTTTTGCTTTGTTTATTTGTCTCTTTTAATTCTATGTTGTTGTACTTTTTTAACATGTTCAAAATAAAGATTCAATCAATCAATCAAACCTGCAGCTATAACACAGATATTTGGTATATTATTAATAGAAACATTGCAAGTTTGTTCACTGGTATCTGTTAGACCCAGTTAGACACGTTTCTGACTTCAACTGATTAATTATCTCATTTTATAGCGCAGAAAATCTCAAAGAACGGATCAAACACAACAACTCAAACTGTTTGATGTGCTTTCACTCAGGCCTTTTACATAGTGTCATTTTTGTCAGGGTTCTTAAAGATCCTTAAAGCTTAAAACCCTTTAAATTCATTCATCTAAAAAAAAAAAACTGCTTTATTTTGCATTTGTGATGTGAAATCTGAGAGTACGGGGGCTAAAATAGCTCAGAGTAGATACACTATGCTATCTGGCAATTAGCAATGAAATACAAGTGTCCAAGCTCCAGTCCTACTACAGTCCTGTTTAAGCCACAATGTGTTTTTTGCACGTTGGTATGATGGGAGTCAGGGCAGCTGAATCACATGCAAGCTGCAGGTCAAAGATCACAAACAAAAACATGATCTTACAGGAACAAATAATAATCTTGATTAAAATCATTTGTGTTCCTCTCACCTTCACATGAGCGTAGCCGGCATATCCTCCTGAGACTTGACCTGTTTGTGTCCTACAGTGGACATTTTATTCAGCTGTGTTTGAGTCACCCGATCAAGTCCTACAGTCCTCTTATAAAACATTCAGGGCTTTGCAGTGATGTGCATCTTTTCAGGTTGGCCAGCATACAAACAGCCACATTTTATGCAAAGGGCAGAATGAAGCGAAATATTATTTCTCTATTGCCGTTTTTACCATGATAATTATATGTAGCGTTGTTTATTAACATGCCAATAAAACTATTTTACATCTGAAAACAATTAAATCATTTCTATTTGAAGCACTCCTTTTATGAACGTCACCTCAGTGGACAATTTTTTATAGATTTAACGACTCAACATTGGTGGAGAAGAAAGTGAAGCAAAGAGGAATTTATTCTGAGTAGCAGAGAGAGAATCTGATCTGTTAGATGAGGAAAAGGATGGGAATGAGTATTATCCTGGGATTGGAGGAGATGGTGAAGAAGAAGTAATTGAAGGAGGGGAAGAAGATGCGGGAGTATCTGATGAGGAGACAGGCTCAGAGCCAGGAAGGTAACAGGAACATCGTCCTGCTCTGTGGGCC
This sequence comes from Neolamprologus multifasciatus, assembly GCF_963576455.1. Classification (NCBI taxonomy): domain Eukaryota; kingdom Metazoa; phylum Chordata; class Actinopteri; order Cichliformes; family Cichlidae; genus Neolamprologus; species Neolamprologus multifasciatus. Next base: position 28,725,291 of record NC_140453.1, read on the forward strand.
GGGACTAGCATCATGTTTTATTTAGTTCCAGGAGAATGTATCCAGTTTGATTATCATGTTAGAAATATTTAGTATTTTAGCATTTATTTGTTTTTTCTTTTCCATTCGTCTTAATAGATTGACACTTTGTTTCATGTCAGTGTCGTGAGATTCAGTCTCTTACACTTTGCTTCAGCCTAAAGGACTGTATGGAGGACTGTATGGGGGACGGTATGGGGGACTGTATGGAGGACTGTATGGCGGACTGTATGGGGGACTGTATGGAGGACTGTATGGAGGACTGTATGGAGGACTGTATGGGGGACTGTATGGAGGACTGTATGGCGGACTGTATGGGGGACTGTATGGACGACTGTATGGAGGACTGTATGGCGGACTGTATGGGGGACTGTATGGAGGACTGTATGGAGGACTGTATGGAGGACTGTATGGGGGACTGTATGGAGGACTGTATGGAGGACTGTATGGGGGACGGTATGGGGGACTGTATGGAGGGCTGTATGGAGGACTGTATGGAGGACTGTATGGAGGACTGTATGGGGGACTGTATGGAGGACTTTATGGAGGACTGTATGGAGGACTGTATGGAGGACTGTATGGAGGACTGTATGGAGGACTGTATGGAGGACTGTATGGAGGACTGTATGGGGGACTGTATGAAGGACTGTATGGAGGACTGTATGGGGGACTGTATGGAGGACTGTATGGAGGACTGTATGGAGGGCTGTATGGAGGACTGTATGAAGGACTGTATGGAGGACTGTATGGAGGACTTTATGGAGGACTGTATGGGGGACTGTATGGAGGACTGTATGGAGGACTGTATGGGGGACTGTATGGAGGACTGTATGGAGGACTTTATGGAGGACTGTATGGAGGACTGTATGGGGGACTGTATGGAGGACTGTATGGGGGACTGTATGAAGGACTGTATGGAGGACTGTATGGAGGACTGTATGGAGGACTGTATGGGGGACTGTATGGAGGACTGTATGGGGGACTGTATGGGGGACTGTATGGAGGACTGTATGGAGGACTGTATGGGGGACTGTATGAAGGACTGTATGAAGGACTGTATGGAGGACTGTATGGAGGACTGTATGGGGGACTGTATGGAGGACTGTATGGAGGACTGTATGGGGGACTGTATGGGGGACTGTATGGAGGACTGTATGGGGGACTGTATGGAGGACTGTATGGGGGACTGTATGGAGGACTGTATGGAGGACTGTATGAAGGACTGTATGGAGGACTGTATGGAGGACTGTATGTAAAGTAAACTACAGCTCAGATTCTGTCCAAAACGTTTTGGCCGTGTGCTTCTACCAATTGTGCTGTGGCATAATGAGACATCATTGGGTGAAGTGGATCTGTGCATCTTAACGTTATTAGAGAAGCATGCGAATTTCCATGTGCACAAGATAATTAACTGTTCCTACAATTTAATTATCTTGTATGCACAAGATAATTAAATTGTTCCCAGAAGTAACATAATGTGTAGAAGATGAAAAAAGTAATCTTATGGTACTACAGGGACTTAAGGTGAACCTGAGCTGAGCTGAGATTAAATATGTGGTGAAACACCTTATTGTCCTGCTCCGCCTCACATGGTTACAGTGCATGAACCAGCACGGACTCTCAGGTCCTCCATCATGAGCTTTCTCATTTCAAAATGAAGGACATCAACCTTCAGACAGACTTTTATGACCTCAGGTGCTGGAACAGTCGAAGCTGGAGGACACGAGAGCAGCTGGAAATGTTTAAAAGAGGTAAAAGAGGGCTAGAGACTCGTTGGCAACAGCTCTGGTAGGACTGCTAGCAGATTGCTGCAGTTGTCTGTGTTTTGCACGAGACTCCAACTTCTCTGCAACACTTACTAACTAGTTACTGAGCAACAGTGAAACCTGAAGAAGTAGAAATCGTTCTTGTAGAGAGACCGGAGCCCACGCTCAGTGTTCACAGAGTGTCTCTTTATTTCTGGTTACTTTGTTACTGGGCGTGGTCACACACGCTGCTCTTCCCCGACGTTATGCACACGTTCCCGCTCTGGCCCTCCTTCCTCTCCACTCCAGCACCTAAAACAGTAGAGAGCTCATCAGTGCCATCACCATCACCTGTCCACTCACCTGCCTGGCACCGCCTTCAGCTCACTGCACCACCCTCCCCTACAGCAGTTGTTGCTGTAGGGGAGGGTGGTTGCACGTTTTACTTCCACATATGGTTTGTGTCCCACGTTTCCCAGTTTCACTACTGCTCCACAAGTAGCTGGGGAATGTTTGCGTCTGCCATGCAAACTGTGGACAACTGTTGCAACTTACAACATTGGTGGAGAAGAAAGTGAGTTTGGTTTTGCAATTAAATATGTTTTTAGTGTAGCATTATACATCTCTTTGGGACCAATTTTATGTAAGACTGTTAGCAACCTCCAACAACCATTCGCCAACCAGTAAGGGAATATACATTTTCTATAAGGACCTGTGGTTGTCAGGGGAACGCAAACTGGTATCTGTATCTGCATGACTGGGAGTTTAGCAGCTGATTCCACAATGATCGAGCAACCTCCAGCAGCCGCCTGCCAACTGGATGGGGACTAAAGCTTTTCCTGTGACCGGTGGTAGCGAGCAGTCTGATCTCTAGGACTGTGTGACTGGGGCCTTGCTAAAGGACCAAAGCTAACGTCCTGTTTTAAAGAAAGCGATCCAGAGCCACACCAAAGATTAATGGTTTGTTCTCCCTCCCACTGAGTTACATGAAACCCAACTCAGTTGGTTTTGCATAATCTTGCTGACAGTTAAATAGCACTACAAACCGTAGGAGGGCGGTTGAAGAACACCTCCTCCACTGAGGTTAATGCCCTTACTTTATATTTCAGGTAAAGTGATTTGGATCTAAATTTGATGAGTTCCTCTTCTGTTCGTGCATCAGCTCTCCACCAAGACTCATGAAATGCAGCTTTGAAGCACTGTAAGCATGTCTTTGTGCTGGCAGCAGAACAAAGACAAGTTCTAGTGTGAAATTTTAGATGCAAGTTTTAGAAGCTTCAGCGATTTCTTAAATTTAGTGCCTTGAACTGCAATATTTAAAGATACAGTAAAAATACACCCACACTCAGAAGACAAATTTAGATGTATGCACTAGTACAGCCTCCAGTAAACTTACGGTACACTGTCTTTTTCTCATATACACAAACACACACGCATTCCCAGTGTGTGTCAGCTGAGGCTGGTTGCAGCAGTGTAACGACTGCAGCGACCAGCCTTTGACTGGAAGGTTGCTCGATGACGCTCCAGCTCGGGTGTTTTCAGCTTCCCGTCTCTTCTCCAGTTTCAGTCAACAAAATCAGCCGTTTGAACTTTATCCCCCTCGAAACAGCGAACAATCGCAGCGAAGAAAACTTGATCTAATTTGGTAGGTTGCTCATTCCACAACATGAAAAGCACATGATGTTGAACTGACTCTGACCTCAGTGAGATAATTTTTCAAGGGCAGCCTGATCCCCGTTTGTGTGGGAACAGATTATTATTAAGTTCAGCCAGGCTTGGCTGCACATCAAAGGCTGCGTTTACAGTGCGAGTCATTAGGATCTGTCTAAAAATTGGTGCTGGTATCAAATGTTTTGGACGGGTGTTGATATACAGATGTTAGTGTTTGGTTCATGAACCCGACAAAACTAATGAATCTGTGAGAGGTTTGCCTTGAAAATCATCATTTTAAATACTTTTGATACATATTTTAATATTTAGCAGAGAATTACGACGTGTGTGTCTCATTTTAAACTGTCACCTCTCAGTCTCTTACTGGATGAAACGGTTTTCACCAACTAAAACTTACAGTTCACAGATTCAGCAAATTCAGCTCATTTAGAGAAACAGGTGGTGAAGCTGTGAACTTCATGATTGGTCCTAGAATAGATTTCATTATGGAAGTATTCAGGACAACGGTTTGTTTCTTAATGCAAAGCTATCATTACCTGTGTGCTCATCATAGTAAAAACAGCCATTCACTGTGGAAATTACTGTATTTGTTTTGATGTTTTTAACTTATTGATAAGGAGGCATGAATCCATAAATGGTAAATGGTCTGCATTTATATAGCGCTTTACTCGTCCCCAAGGACCCCAAAGCGCTTTACACTACATCCAGTCATCCACCCATTCACACACACATCCACACACTGGTGATGGCAGCTACATTGTAGCCACAGCCACCCTGGGGCGCACTGACAGAGGCGAGGCTGCCGGACACTGGCGCCACTCTGACCAGAGTGGTTCACTGTAGTAGCTGCTCAATCTGAGAATCAGGTCCCTTAATAGATTTACTGCAGTAATCTAAGAGGCTGTTAGAAAATTAATGGAAGTGAAAATGAAAAAAGAATAAGTTGAATTAGTTTTTATGAAAGTCTTATGTTCATTTTACGGGGGAGGGAGGGGGCTTAAGCTAATATTCTGAGAAAAAAATGAGTTCATTATGAACACAATCATTTTGAATATTCTCTTGGATTAAAACTGTAAATTCATGAGAAATGAACTTCAGTGAAACTGTTTTGTTGTCAAAGAATTCGATTTCTTCGTTAGCTGAAGAGCCACGTGGAACGTTTAAGGTTTAGACTGAGCTAAACATGTGGCCAGCAGTTTATCCGACCCCGGGCTCGGCTCTCAGACTTAAAAATGTTGTTTGCCACCTTGTTTCCTTTTTGTCTAATGAAATAAAACGTTGTGTCATCAGACACGGGTAAAGGGTGTCTAGTTTTATTTTTAAATAAATTCTGAGGAAGAAGAGAAAAATGAGCGAGTGCTGTTTGCTGTTTGTTTTCTTGTTTGTCCGGCCCGAGTGCCGTTCTTTAAAGAGCTGTGGTTGAGGTGCAACAACATGATGGAAAACATCCTTACATCATTTTTATTCTCCCAAACAGATCGATTCAGCAGCAGCGCCTCTTCTGGATGCTTCCATTGATGATTCGGATATATATATATAGTATATATTCAGTATCAGGGGCTCTAATCTGACTCGGTCTGTGTGGGTGAGAAGGTTTTCACTCCAGCTGAAAATTTATGTTTTTAAATTTGTGAGTACTATTAACAGAGTTTTTTTACTCTCTGAATTCAATCGAAGTTTAATTCTGAGTTTCTTCTCAGTTTTTGTAACAAATAGTTCATAATAGCTGCTTTAGTTTTTTTTATTTTTAGAAATTTGGCAAAATATTTAATTCCTTATCTACAGCAGGAACCTGAGAAAGTATGCAAAAAAAATAAAATAAAGCTACTACTTTAACTTCTACTTTTCCCGAACCCTGTGTTATTAGAGTATCTGATTTTTCATTTCCTAGGTTTTGACAATCAATGGAAAAATCAGTCTGACACATGTAAACAACTGTGGATATTTTCTTTCCAGAGGAGAAATTTAAGACGCTGTGTTGGAGACGTTGGTTCAAAGTGTCTTTATTCAAATAATCTTACTGGAGGAAACTGCGTATTGATAAAGTGAGAAACATTATGGACTCAGTTACCTTCCATCAAGTCCAGCGTCACCAGGTTTGTGGCCGAGATCTAATGAGACCTGCAGTTTATAACACGCAGCAACACAGACAAGGTCAGACCTGCTAATGATTTAATGTTCCTGTGAACCTCTGGCAAGACTAATTTGTTGCAATCTGGGTCTGGTTTTCCCATTAAGAAGCTGATAAAGGCTTGTAAATAATGAGCCAGTCATTGTCCTCTTTGTGCCCTTTAGTCCTGTTGCACCATTAATTAGCTGTTTGATACTCTGAGTCTTACCTTTAGCCCCGTGTGCCTTTTTGCTGTGGCTCGCTGTCCTGCTGGTCTGATGTAGGTTTTAATGAGACTCTCAGCCTGCTTTCACAGCTGTGTCCACCAGCTGCACATGTGATGGAGCTGTTAGCGGATGGAGAATTTTAATCATCATTAATTGTTATTTTTTTGTATTTATGTTTGCTGTGCAACATGTCTGCACACCTGAATGTGTGGCAGGAAAACAGACAACCAAAAACCCCTCTATCTGACCCTCTCATGTTAAATGAGGAACATCTAAACTTCTCATTTATGTAATAACATTAACAGCAACATTTACTCAAAGGTTTAAAGATTCCCAAAGCAGTGAGCTCATATTGGCCCCGGTCAAAGTCATCCTAGACGCACTTGGGTATTGGTATTGGGTATCGGCAGGTAGAGGAAGCCCTCCGTGGAGAATAAGCCTGGAAGGATGTTAGTTGGTTAACTGAGGTGCACAATGAGAGACAGGCCCTGGGTGATGAACAGATGTCCATAACTGAGACTGAGACAAACAAAGCTCTGGCCACGAGGCTGAAGAGATGAACCAGAGAAGCAGAGGGCCTGTTTTCTGAACATCCATCCAGGGTCTTCTCTCATCTCCGGGGAACAACAGCACGAGGGCAGAGCCACTCAGAGCTGAAACTCAACAACACTGGAAAAACATCTGGGAGAAAAAGGTGTCACATGCCACCAATGTCAAGTGGCTGGTGGACTAAAAGCAGACTACAGCAACCAGAGCCAGGGGTGCTGAAGGAACAGCTGGAGCAAATGTGGAAGGTAAAATTCAAACTGGTCCTAATGGTAAATGGCCTGTATTTGTATAGCGCTTTTACTAGTCCCCACTAGGGACCCCAAAGCGCTTTACACACCCATCCACACACTGGTGGAGGCAGCTACAGTTGTAGCCACAGCTGCTCTGGGGCAGACTGACAGAAGCGAGGCTGCCACATGGCGCCATCGGCTCTTCTGTCCATCACCAGTAGGCGGTAGGTGAAGTGTCTTGCCCAAGGACACAACGACCGAGACTGTCCGAGCCGAACTGGAAGAGTTTCTCCAGCAGATTCCAGGTTCCAACATCACAGGTTGCTGCCCAGAAAACAGCAGCTAAGATCCTGGACACCCCCCCCCCTCAGACCCCCCCCAGACCTATAATAGAGGACCTGAGGGACACACACATTTTATATATTTACAGGGAGGATCGGGATTGTGCAGACGCTGCTCACTATGAAACCTCTACTCTGATGAAACTGTTGTTTTCCTTACACAAGGGTGGAAGCTGAGATAAATAAAGGCTTTCTAGATATTAGAGAGCAATAAATAACTTTTACTTAATTTAATATTTTAGCTTATTTAAAACAAAAATCCAAAACAAAACTGGTCAGAAGTGTAGACGTGAACAGTGAACACACAGTCAGTTAACTTTCAGGGATATTAGTCTGCATAGAAATGTGTCAGCAGGTGCTCTGAAGACGCAGCAACACTTTATAGATAGTTTTGACTTTAAACTTCTTTGTGTTTTGGATTTGAACCTGTTGCCATGTTCAGATGGTAAATGGCCTGTATTTGTATAGCGCTTTTACTAGTCCCGCCTAGGGACCCCAAAGCGCTTTACACGTCCAGTCATCCACCCATTCACTCTCACATTCACACACTGGTGGAGCAGCTACATTGTAGCCACAGCCACCCTGGGGCAGACTGACAGAAGCGAGGCTGCCATATCGCGCCATCGGCCAGTCTGGCCAACACCAGTAGGCGGTAGGTGAAGTGTCTTGCCCAAGGACACAACGACCGAGACTGTCCGAGCCGGGGCTCGAACCGGCAACCTTCCGATTACAAGGCGAACTCCCAACTCTTGAGCCACGATCGCCCCATCAGATATTGATGATCTCGTTCATACGATTTCATTGGTCCAACTAAACTCTTCCTGTGCATTTATAAACATGCTGCTGCTCATAAACCCGATGAATGTCACACAGACCAAAACATTACAACTTAATAGATGTTAATAAATGTTCAGTGGTAAACGAGCCAGTGTGTGAGCGCTCCTTTCACACTGTTTCATGTTTAAAGCGTTTTATTCTCTCTTGTAATTTATGTTTGTCTCATTAGTCTCAAATTGTTTCAATTGTGTGAATTGAAATTGTCATATTTTTGTCGTTCTTCTGTAAAGCAATTTAAATTGGACTAACCTGAGCTGTAACCTGAATGAATAGAGGGGATACATTTACAAACAGACACACATGCTGCTGCCTTCTGATTGGCTCTGAGAGGATTTAATCAGCTGAATGTGAAGCAGTCTGAATGAGATGGGGAAGGAGATGCTTTTAAAATGCAATATTAGAGCAGTGAGACACACGCTTGCTTTGTTTGTGTGCAGGTGTGGGGGAGGCACTTTCAATCCTTGCAGGATTTGTGGTTTCTTCTCTAAATGTATTCAGCAGGGGGAGAATTGGTCTCTGGATTTGAAGGTCTTAAGCTAGAAAGTCTTTCCTGCGGGGATGTTGCCACTGAAACACCTGTGCTTTTTTCTCTTTCTTTGTGCTGACATACACCAGCATTGTGCTCAAATCTCAAAATGTAAATTGTACAGGCAGAACTGCAGCGTATAATCCCTCTATGGATGCGTTAATGTCCAAGTAAAATATTAGAAAGCAGTAATGTTGCGTTTGCTATGAAGTTCCTGATAAAGGATTAGCCAACAGCTGTCACAGCACGGAAATGTTGATACTTTATGCAGTGATGCCTTTCAAACAGTGGGACCAATATTACACACTCCACACCTTCACGAGGTGAGGAGTTAAAAACATCTCTCAGCAAACATTTCTGGCACAACTTTGCCTTCTTCCAAGGTGCAAGGAGAGGATGAGACGCTAACAACAGGAGATGTGATTGGTTAATTTTTTTCTCTTTCTTGTCCTTTATTTAAGCCCAGATGTGTTATGTATTACTACGACCCTGATGAAGGCCCAAACATGTTAGTCAGTTAATAAAATTGCTCCTCTTTACTTTAAAGTGTTGCTGGAGTTCCCGTGTTGTTAGTTTCAGATATTTCTGCCATGATCTGCATCTGGTAAAAAGATGGTTTGTAAGGTTGAAAGTTTGCTCTTGAACATGTCAAACGTTGTTCATTTCACCTTTTGTAATTTTTGCAAAAGTTGTAATTAAGCTTTGATGGTTTGCATCATTTTTGACAGGCTGGAAACATTCAGAGATCTGCAAACATTTAATCTACATTTTCACTCTTTGTTCACTGTCCTTTGTTCAAATAATGTTGTTACTCCTGGACTCTGTAGTCGGACTCAACAGTAGCTTTTCATGACTCATAATAGGTTCACCACAGGACATTTTAACTTCTGTCTCTTTATAGACTGAAAAGCTTCCTTCTCATTGGCTGAGAAGACCATATACTTGCTGCCACATTTAATGACATCATACAGACACCAGTGTAAACTGTCTGAAGCAGAGCAGTATGAAGCTTCTCTGAATTCGTTGTTGGAACCTTTGCCCCTCCCTAATATGAGTATTTATCAAAGAGATACACCTGCTCAGCTCCTCAGATTAACTTGCATTAAAACTTGTTAAACTGACAATGATTCAGACCTCTGGCTGAGATCAAAATTAATAGTCTGGAAATCCTCTTTCATGGCTTAAACGCTTGTAACAAAAGTCCAAAAACAAAGCTTTTCAGAGTTTGCAAAGCCGTCCAGTGGACTGGATTGGACCCTTGGGTGGGCCCATCCTGGCTCAGGGGCCGTATGTTTGACAATTTTGTCAAAAGACTCTATTGTGGCTTTTGAAAAAAATATTATTGGTTTTGCATCAAGCTATGAAGTGCATCCCTCGTGTTTTCAGCGGGACTTTGAAGTAATCACTTCAAAGAAACATCACTCCATACATAAAGGAGATGCTGAGATCAGACGTGTCACTTCCTGCATGGAGTATACGGCATCTGCAGCTGCTATCAAGATGTTATCACATCAGGATTTATTAATGCCTTCTGATTATTATATTCATTTACACCTGATGAGCGCTGTCATTATTTGGATTCTATCAGCAGTCAAATGGTGTGGCCTTATTGTGCCATTCAAATGTCAGAGTCATAACATCACTGCTATATATGGAATCATCAGGTCATCAGTAGTTTTAGACTATACGCAAACGTCAAACAGCTAATTATCACACAATTTACTGCATTTATTGAATATCACACCTGAGCTTTCCTTATAGCCACGATGTGAAGTGTGTGGTGTGTTAGTGCAATTATGTAACAGTATCGCTCAATAATTAGAAGCCAGCTACCCACCACACATCCACATTTTACACATTTAAATAATTCAGGCAGGTCTACTCCTGCACTTTATGTCCAAACGAGGGTGCTTGGTGGGGAGGAAAAAGAAAGGGAGGGGCAACCTCGCCTGGATGTAGGAGAGTTAATAAAGCTGTTTCCTGTTAAAGTTAAATCCAGACAACATTAATATGTTACTGGATGTAACATATTAATGTTGTCTGGAAGGAACAGGAGGATAAAGGAAAGCCTGGTGATTTTGCTCAAACCTGCTTAAACAAACAAATGTGTTGACTTTGTAAATGAACAGCTGTGGACTGTGTGTGATACTGTGTCAGCTTTCCTGGTGAATTTAAGGCAAAAAAGTTGGTTAGGCACAATTCTGTAAATATCTTCACAGACCTGTAAGAGAAGTTTGACACACAATCAAATCGAGCTGCACTACACGGTGCACACTGATAAAGCTGAGTTTAAATGGTAAATGGCCTGCATTTGTATATCGCTTTACTCAGTCCCTAAGGACCCCAAAGCGCTTCACACTACATTCAGTCACACACACATTCACACACTGGTGATGGCAGCTACATTGTAGCCACAGCTGCCCTGGGGCGCACTGACAGAGGCGAGGCTGCCGGACACTGGCGCCACCGGGCCCTCTGACCACCACCAGTAGGCAAACATGTCGTATCTTGCCCAAGGATATGTGGCATGCAGCCAGGAGGCAGCCTGGGATCAAACCACCGACCTTCTGATTAGTGGCTGACCTGCTCTGCCACCTGAGCTACAGTTTAGCATAAACAGCTGCAGAGAAAGACAGAACCAGTTCTTTTTACTGGTTTACTACATCCGTATGTCTCTCAGCTCTAGAGTTGTGGCATCTCGCTGGCCTGCAGGCATACACTGTAATAACACTGTAATAACATGGTCAGATTCACCCCACAGCATGCTAACATTAAAGACTGTCCTGTTCCTGTGGCTGTTTTGGTAAAATAAAAGTAATCTTGATGTTCTGTTCTTCCAGGAGGGCACGAAGACTCTTGTGACAAAGAACTAAAGCTGGCCGAGGCGTCTCAGTATCAGCTGTATCAGTGATGTCAGGCAAACAAACGTGAGTAATAAACAGCCGTCCACCAACAGGAGTCGGTCTTGTATGTTGCAGCCAAGATGTTACTGATGGAGAGAAAATAACTGAAAATGTTGAGTTATGGAAACAACAACTCTTAGACTGTAACACAAAGACTGATTGTGCTCAAACAGAAAGCCTCCAGTGCTGAATATTGATCAGATGGAGTCAGCAATTTGAAGGATTTGCTTCGGGCTTTGTTGCATATGATGGGTCTCCTTACTGCCAGCATCTGACTGATTGAAGAATGAATCAATCAGTCAAACAAAATAATCGATATGTTCAGTTTGTCCTTTATATTCATTAATACAGATTAGTTTCCTTAGACTTTTCTTTTTTCAACCACACGCACTTTTGTTTTGCTATTAAAACATAATCATATGGAAATTATCTGCTGTGCTTGTTAATATCACGGGCATAAGAAGATGAGATGACAGCACAGCAGAGTTTACCTCCAGCCAGCCTGCAGCTAAATCACTGCTGAAACTGTTAAATAATTTAAAACTCAACAGTTGTAAATGAGTTTTGTCTTTTGGGAACAACAACCTAGTTCAACACGTGCTGCAGAAAAGAGCTGGGCGTAGCCACTGTGAAGTCGACCACTACATTTGGACTTCTGAGCCCATCACGACGGCGTTTTAGCCGTCGCTATTTGGGTGTGTTTGAGTCCGACGTGATCAGCTAACGCTATCGTTAATAAACTGAACAGATGCAAAGCAAAGACATGCTATATAAACGTGTTTCAACACACAGGAAGACGCAGTGTTTGGCATATCCAAAAGACACCGTTAGCAACAATACAGTTGAGAGGACCAGTTCACTGACTTTAATTAACAGAGCCGAGGCCTAGCACACAGCATTTAGCTGAAGCTCCCAGCACACCCTGTTAATCAAAGCAGCAGTGCCCTTAACTCTCAGCCTTACTACTCTCCAAATGCAAATCACCTGCCGCTGTTATGAAGGTGCACATTACTCAGAGGCCAAAACAGCTTTTAAATGTAATCAGTTGGTCATTTTAAAATAGGAGTTTCTCGAGATTTCATCACTTTAGAGACACACCCCCCCGAGACTTTGGGTTTGCTGCTGAACCTACCTGAGAACCTGAGAACCTCACTACATCCCTACAGCCCACAGATCTTCTGGTTGGTTTAAGTTAGCAAAAGTACAGCCTGTTAATTTCTTCCATATTAGTGAAAACATTGACCGTGAGTTACAGCAGAGCTGCCTCCTGATGATTAGAAGTATTTGTACAGTGTTGGCACAGTGTCCCAGTTGTATTGACTGAATTAATGACTCACTTTAATAAAGCATTTTTTTAACCTTGGCTCTTTTTTCCATCTTTTGGGGTCTAACTAATTTATATTGACTAAAATGACTGTGATTGGTCCAGTGCTGAGTAAGAATGTAACCAGCAAAATGGCTTTAAAGTAATCCCACAGGGCAAATTCACATGTCAAAGTAAGAGTGCTTGTTTTTGGGTCTGACAGGCTGAGGTTGTTGTTCTTGTGCAGACAGAAAGATGGAAAGGATCTCTGCAGACACACAAGTGTGTGACATGCTAGAGAAGTGTCGCTCTGAGATGTGGTGAGAGGCGTGGTGTTGTAGGAATACAGTCGTGTCAAGATGAACATGAGACACAGTCCTCCAAGGAAAAGTGGAAAAACATTGACCTCCTAAGACCCGAACTCTTCCACAGCAGCATTTTTAATTTCTCTTTGATATTTGGGCTGATTGGGACCTGATGAATGTAAAAACAAAGAATTACCAGATTTTTTTTTACCTGGTTTTTGTTTCTAAGAAAAATAAGAGCCACATATGAGGATACAGTAGCAGTATAATGTCCTCGTGAGTGGATATCAGACCCTTGTAGAGCAAAATTGAGTATTTTGGTCTAAATAACCCAAAATGTGACATCCACATATGTGGACGCAGGTCCTAGGAGGTTAAATAGTTAAAATATAGAATAATTTTAAACAAACAAAGAGAGATAAGACCGTCTTTTGGTGGTCGGGGAGTTGCGTTCTCACTCAGTGCTGGATCAGTAGTTCACATTTTTGTACCTTTTTTTATTTTGAAGATTGGAAAATCAGACTCATGTTTAAAAAAGCGTTATTGCCCTTTAGCAATTGTTTTGATGTAAATGAATCAACCACTGGGATGGAAAAATGAAGCCAACAACTGTGCAGTTCCTCAAATGGCCACTCAGTTAATTCCAATAGAGTCCTGAGCTGAAATGTGCAGTATGAGCAGTAAGCATAAAAACATGTTTACAGCCGGGTACAAAGGCTGAGTCCTCACAGGTTCCCTGTTCATACTGGGGGGGAGGAGTTTCTGTAAAAGTCATCCATCTGGATACTAAACTTCCAGGAATGCCACTTTGACTGACAGGCGTCCCAGTCAAGGGGCTGTGCTAACGGCAATCACTGAAGTGGCCTGATCTGCTGTGTTTGTGTTGTTCTGACCAGTTGGACCAGTTTAATGGGATTATCTGAAAAATAATAAAAACCCTGTTGTGTTACAGCTCAGCCAAGAAATTTGTTCTGTAGTTTTGGTGAGTAAAGTTTGTAACACAAATCCAGGTGATGCTTCTGTCATTGCATTTCATCTCTCTTATGAAGCCCGTTAGCCTCAGCTAATGACTTAATAATAACATAACAGTTATGTATTAGTACTTCAACTAAACCTGGTTAAAAGAATCTGATGTTAGGCTTCAAAATGAGTCCTAAACCAGTGCGTGATGTCATAGTAGCCACCTCAATTTTCTTTTTTTGTACACAAATACACAAATACAGAGTATCGATTTTTCTGGATTAAACTAGCTAAAGATGATAGATTTAACCACTACATCTTTGATAATATTATTATCATTAAATGGGTTATTGTGCAAGAACATGAGACCATTTACTGGAAAACAAATCTCTCTGCATTTGCAACATGCTAAACAAATAAATTCTTTTTCTTTTGCTGTTACAAGCTTGTTACATACAAACCATTTCTATGAGACCTGCTTGAGTATAAAGATGTAGATGTCTGAACTGTCCCCATGCCTGTTTTTTCTCTCCTAGCATGGTGAGGTTAAAATAGACACACTTTGCGTTGCTCTGGAATTGAGAGCAGCTCTTGACAGACACTAGTGCTGGTTGAAGTGCGCTGGTTAATGGCATGTGGGCAAACAAGCATTGCATTGGCAGGTTCAGAGAGACTCTACTGGTCTGGTGTAGGAGCTGTGCATCACACAAGGAGGGCCCTCTCTGCCGTGCACCCCGAGGACCTCTGTATCAGCAAAGCTGCATTCATGAATATCAATGTGTTCCCACTATTATTACACTTAAACACCTGAAGTCACGCGCAGAAGCAGTCGCTAAGCGCTCGCTATTAGTGAGCTGCTCAGCAGATGACACCAAGGAAATATAGATATTGAAAGATGTTGACACTGAAATAAGTTCCCTATAACTTTACTAATATGTAACAAGTGTAAGTGACAATCTACGTGAAGGGACATTAAAGGGACAGCTTGTCAAAGTCAGTAACAATGAGTCTTTACATCTTGTTTACTTTTGCTTTGTGTGAGTTTTTAGTAAAGGTAAATGGCATGCTGCAGTTTTTGTTTTTCTCTGATATCAAAATCTTAATTTTCTGCAGTCGAGGTTTACAGCTACCATTTTTCATTTTATGTAGGGATGTACTGCAGAGGAAGATATTATTAAAGCCAGTAGGTTATTTATTTCATAGCACCAGCATGCAGAGTGTCCTTATATGTCCTGTGATCTCAAGTTCAGCTCAGAGCATTGCTATTTAATAATGGCAAGTAATATCATCCTCATCTTAGGTTAGATCATGTAGTAAGGTCAAGCCTTTGTATATAAATATATATATATGTATATATTTATACTCCCAACAATCCCCCACCAGTAGGGAAGAAAACCCCCCAAAGATAAAGAATCTGACTCAGGTAGGGTGGACATCTGCCTTCATTATTTACAGAGGAGAGGGAAAAGGTTTGAGAGACTTCTAACTGTAATTCCAGATCAGAAATATGCAGAGCACCTGCAGAAGGATACTGCAATTTCATATAGATTCACTGCGAGTGAAAGACAGGAAGGGTGCTTATGGGACCCGTATCCACGTGTAACTAAGGAGTATTTCAGGGTTGTCTAACTATAAGCTTTATTAAAAAGAAAGGTTGAAAGTTTGAAAAAGGAAAAGTTTGAAGCCTAAATTTAAAAGTATAGTGGGTGTCTGTCTCCCAAATGCTGCTTCTCTTCTACTTTTGGAAACTCTAGGAAACCAAAGGCAGGCCTGCTGTCTGAGAGCAAAGTGCTCCATTGGGATGATATGGTTTGATCATTCAAGACTGTTTTTCTGAGGAGAAGGATTTTAAATTTCACAGAATTTAACAGGGAACCAATGAGAGAAGTGGGGAAATGTCTCTTTCTAGTTCCTGTTTGTACTCTTGCTGCAGGATTGCAGATCAGCTGAGGTGTTTTAGGACAGCCCGATAATTGCATGCATGAACTATAGCTGGTATCCCAACTATTCCTGTTTCTGACAATATGCAAGTCCAGGAAGGCAGTCCTAGATATCTGTCAAAAGTATGAGTTAGTGACTCCGGAGCGCCTCACAGTACTACTGGAGGTGAAGGTGAAACCCTCGTGCCAAAGTAAATTGTTAGACCAGTCTGAAATGTTGGTGGACTAAATACTTTAACTCCTCCTAGCAAAAAAAACCAAACAAAAAAACCAAAACAAAACAATATTTAATTCAATTAGACAAGCTTAGTCTAAGAAGACTAAACTTCCACTGAACTGACGCGTGCCAACATGACTCAGGGTTCAGACTTGTAGAAGCTCAAACTGTGTCCATCCATTAAGTTTATCTTCCTCATATGATATCTGGAGCTGCCTCGGTGTTTTCGTCTGTTAACCTGTTGTTTGTATGACTCACGTTGTACACATAGTTCTGCTGCTCTCACTTTCTCTTTGTTGCTGTTGTAGAAAACAGTCACATTTATTCTCAATCAATGAAAAGCAGCAGTTCCAGCATTTGTCACATTAAAACCCTATCACCATTCTGGGAAACATTTAACGTGAAATATTTGCAGAGTCACTGACAGAGGCTCAGCAGCAATCTGTGAAACTGCAAACCAGCCTTTATTTGTTACAGAAGAAAAACTCCCAGACACACAGCAAGCACACAGACTGCATATTAAACATACAGCCATCGCGGTGTCATCCATGAGTCTCTGAAGTGCTCTTGACTTTTGTTTGTCACCGTCTGGATCAGACTGGAGAAACTACGGACGTCGAAAATTCATGTTGGTAGTAACTTGTCAATCAGAAGGCATCCATCCATCCATCCACCCATCCACCCTTCCATCCACCCAACAACCATCCATCCATCCATCCATCCATCCATCCATCCAACCATCCATCCATCCATCCATCCATCCATCCATCCATCCATCCATCCATCCAACCATACATCCAACCACCCACGAACCCATCCATCCATCCATCCACCCACCCATCCATCCATCCATCCATCCATCCATCCATCCATCCTTCCACCCACCCATCCATCCATGTGTTGTGTTGCTGGGACAGCGGTCCAAACCCAGGCTTCCATCTTCCATCTTCCACTAAGGCGTTCCCAAAATGTAATCTTTCCAGTATATCCCAGGGTTGCCCTGAGGCATAGGTGAGAGTACGAAGCCAGTAAATTGGCAGGTACTCTTTTTTGTTTTGTTTTTTTTTACATTTAATTTTCTCTTCAGCACAACAGACCAGCACAGCTGCAGATCCTACACTAGCCTGTCAATTACCAGGTTGCCAAACCCTAAAGCATATTCTGCGTGCTCATGTGCTCTAACTTGTACTATAATTTACAAAATGAGCATCCTATTTGATTCAGTAAGAAATATTATTTGTTAATATTCGCTGTTGAGTACTCAGCTGTGCTTTGAAGAATACACCTGATCCTACAATGACAGTGTATACTTGTTCCAGACTTATGGGCCAGCTTTACAATAGCAGATTACAACTCAGCTCATTTTCTGTTATTTGTGAAGAGTTCTACGCAGGAATTATAAATCGTTGCAGAAGTCTTCGGCTTCACATACAATCGTTAGTAAAACTTTGTCAGACTTATCTGTTCAACTGCTTGTTAAAGCCAACGGCCTCACTCTGAAACCTTTCTACCCCACTCTGAAACACGAGTTTCAGAGTGGGGTAGAAAGGTGGTTTAAATGAGGTTGCATCTGTGATGGTTGTCGGTTCAACACAGTGACAACTATAGAATCACTCTATCTACTACAGCAGGCTTTGCTGCTATTGGCTAAAACAGGAAAGTGAGGCTAAAGTTCACATTGGCTCACCAAAGAAGACTGATAACACTGACTGGTCTGTTTACCTTCTTGATGCAGCGGAACAACAGCGTTGCATCACAGAGGTGCAGCTGGCACAGTGTAATAGTATCATGTCAATAGGGACCAAAATCTCTGATGAATGTTTCCAGCACCTTGTTGAATCGGATCCATGAAGAATTAGGCAGCGAGGTCTAACTCGCGTGTATTTCCCGTGTCCTGTTTGTACAGTAGCATCTAATCACTAATCACAGTTATTGACTCTTTTTAAAGCCAGTTGGCCGACAGCTTCTGGGGATGTTACTGCCACCACCTGGCAGGTTTTCCATTCTCTTTAGAAACTCTGAGGTTATGGTGAGGCATGTTGCTGTCGTGGTTGACGATTGCAGCTGACTCTGCATGTCCGTGACATCACACACATACACACAACTGTGTGTGTGTTTGTGTGTGTGGGTGTGTCTATGACTTCAGAGGGATTTATACTGGCTTTCATTCATTTCCTGGACACTTACTCTGACCTTAAGAGAAGTCTTCCTCCTGTGATTTGTGTCGTTTTGCTTTTTGTCCCATAAAGAAGATGCTCATAAAGATGCTCCCCCAAAATGTAAACATGGAAATTGATGTTTGTCCCACAACATGAGTAATACCTGGACTGCTTACACACCTCAACATGGAGTTGGACCATTTACCAGGCCTGGTGAGAACACACACACACACACAGGGACTCAAGGAGAAAACACTGCCAGGGCATCGCTCTCGCCCACACACACACACACACACACACACACACACACACACACACACACACACACACACACACACACACACACACACACACCTTGGCACAATGTTGCACAAAGCATCACTGATAAATAAGCTAAATAAAGCAATAACAACAGTAAGCAAACTCATAATAAGTAAATCTGATATAAAATGGTTTTAAATAGAAGACAGGAAATGGAAACAGAAATCTATTTGTGATTGGTCGAGCATGCCAGGAGGTGGGCTGAGCTGTGTCACATTAGAACAACAAGATGAGTTTTGTATTGGAGCGGGAGATCGATGAGAACAGTAGGAAGACATCCTTCATCAGGTGCTGTTGGGAAAGTTTATCGACCGGCTCGTAGTGGAGGACATTAATTTGACAGGAGTCGGCCTCCTGGTCACGCTGCTCACTCCTCTTACCTGTCTGCCCTCAGCCGGCTGCCTCGTTAGACACATCGGCCACGACAGATCACAAGAGGCGATGTGACCAACATGGGGACACTGACCCTGTCTCGGCTGCTTCAGATTGGGAAAGAAAGGATTTTTGTCCTTGTCCAGTTAGTTTGGACCAGCAGTAAACAAAAATCCCAAATACTGTGAAGAAACGAAGCTGCTCTCATGTTATTTTACTGACATTATTATTAGTTATGCTCAAACATGCGCTCGATCCACCTTTATATCATAACGTGATTCTCTGTAAAAGAGGTGGACGTGTTCGATACAACATAACTAATGTTTTTGACTGGTGGGAATGAGCAAAGAGGAGCTTATCATTCCTGTCAGCGCCTGCAACGTTGTTAAATTGTAAGAAGACGACACAAACAGCACCGGAAACCATGACTGGAGAGCTGGTGTTTGAAGGAGGAGTGTACCTGACAGTGTTTATAAAGATGGAAGTTACAAGGTGTGACACTACCTGCTGGTTTCGTTTGGGTCGGTTTAAAGGCAAGGCAAGGCAAGGCAAGTTTATTTGTATAGCACAATTCAACAACAAGGTGATTCAAAGTGCTTTACAGAGACATTAGAAACAAAAACAAATAAAAAGCATGATTTAAAATTGATTAAAACAAGCAAACAAACTAACTAATTAACAAACAAACAAACAAACAAAACAGTATATAAAATCAAAACAGATAAAATCAGAACAGTAGATAAAATCAGTAATTAAGATGTGAGTTTTGAAATTTAAGCCTAAGTGTGGATTTGGTGCTTTATTCAAATGCAGCTGAGAACAGGTGAGTCTTCAACCTGGATTTAAATAAACTGAGTGTTTCAGCTGATCGGAGGCTTTCTGGGAGTTTGTTCCAGATATAAGGAGCATAAAAGCTGAATGCGGCTTCTCCGTGTCTGGTTCTGACTCTGGGAACTGATAAAAGACCGGATCCAGATGACCTGAGGGATCTGGAAGGTTCATACTGGGTCAGGAGGTCACTGATGTATTTTGGTCCTAAACCATTCAGAGCTTCATAGACCAGCATCAGAACTTTAAAGTCTATCCTCTGACGGACAGGCAGCCAGTGTAAAGACCTCAGAGCTGGACTGATGTGGTCCACTTTTTTGGTCTTAGTGAGGACTCGGGCAGCAGAGTTCTGAATGAGCTGTAGTTGTCTGACTGATTTTTTAGGTAGACCTGTAAAGATGCTGTTACAGTAATCAAGCCTACTAAAGATGAATGCATGGACTAGTTTTTCCAGGTCCTGTTGAGACATCAGATCTTTTATCCTTTATATATTCTTGAGGTGATAGTAAGCTGATTTTGTTATTGTCTTGATGTGTTTTTCTAAGTTTAGGTCTGCATCCATCACTACACCCAAATTTCTCGCCTGGTTTGTGGTTTTTAGGTGTATAGACTGAAGTTCTCTGGTGACCTGTAATCGTTTTTCTTTGGCGCCAAAGACTATTACCTCAGTTTTGTTTTTGTTTAGCTGGAGAAAATTGTGGCACAACCAGTCATTAATTTCCTCAATGCATTTACCAAGAGCCTGTACAGGGCCTCGGTCTCCTGGTGACATTGTGATATATATTTGTGTGTCATCTGCATAGCTATGGTAGTTTATTTTGTTGTTCTTTATAATCTGTGCCAGTGGGAGCATGTAAATGTTAAACAGAAGGGGTCCCAGGATGGAACCTTGGGGAACTCCACATGTGATACTTGTCTGCTCAGATGTGAAGTTACCTATTGATACAAGTATTTCCTGTTTTCTAAGTATGTTTTGAACCAGTTTAGTACAGTTCCTGAAAGACCTGTCCAGTTCTCAGTCGTTTGAGTAATATGTTGTGGTCAACTGTATCAAATGCTGCACTGAGATCCAGTAAAACTAAGACTGACATTTTTTCCACTGTCTGTATTCAGACATATGTCATTAAACACTTTGGTCAGAGCGGTTTCAGTGCTGTGGTTCTGTCTAAAACCTGACTGGAAGGCATCATAGCAGTTATTCTGTTTTAAGAAGTAATTGAGCTGTTGAGAAACTGCTTTTTTCAATGATCTTACTTAAAAATGGAAGATTTGAGATCGGCCTGTAGTTGTTCATTTGTGTCTTGTCAAGATTGTCCTTTTTTAGTATAGGTTTTATTACAGCAGTTTTTAGTGATTCTGGAAACACACCTGATAATAAAGAAAAATTGACGATCTGTAACAGGTCTGACTCTAAAGTCTTTGAGACCTTTTTGAAAAAACTTGTTGGCAGGACATCTAAACAGCAAGAGGAGGAGTTCAGTTGACCTAAGATGTCCTCCAGGTCTTTGCTGTTAATCGGGTGAAACTGTTTCATGGTGTTTAAACAGTTTTTCGGTGGACACAGTACATATTCTGGATCTGCTGTTGATGTACCAATTGCTTGTCTAATCTTTTGGATTTTTTCTGTGAAGAATTTGGCAAAGTCATTGCAGGCCATGGTCGAATGAAGTTCAGCTGCCACTGACACAGGAGGGTTTGTTAGCCTGTCAACTGTAGAAAATAAGACCCGAGCATTATGACTGTTTTTGGTGATGATGTCAGAGAAGTAGGACCTCCTTGCACTCCTCAGTTGTAAATTATAATTGTGAAGTTTCTCTTTATAGATGTCATAATGAACCTGGGGGTTTGTTTTTCTCCATCTGCGCTCAGCTTTCCTACACTCTCTTTTTTCATTTTTCACTAGTGTGGAGTTTCTCCATGGAGACTTTTTCCTTCCAGAGATAACCTTCACCTTAATGGGAGCAATTGTATCCATTACATTTAACATTTTAGCATTGAAGCTATTGACGAGCTCATTGACTGAACCTCTGGACAGGTCAGGTGTTAATGGGAAGACCTGGTTAAATATCTCACTACTGTATTCAGTTATACACCGTTTTGTGATCACTGCTGTTGATATATTTGTGTGAGCTGAGATTTTACTTTCAAAGAAAACACAGTAATGATCAGACAGGCCCACATCAGACACAGTAACCTTTGAAATGCTCAGGCCCTTGGAGATCAGTAGGTCAAGAGTGTGTCCTCTATTATGTGTGGGCTCTGTTACATGCTGAGTCAGCCCAAAGTTGCCCAGAGTGTTACTCAGGTCTTTAGTCCCTTTGTCCTGAGGGTTGTCCACATGGATGTTAAAGTCCCCAACAATAATTACACAGTCGAAATCAACACAGATCACAGACAGCAGTTCACTGAGATCATTAAAAAAGTCTGTGCAGTATTTGGGAGGCCTGTAAACATTAAGAAACACAACTTTGGATGGGGCCTTCAGCTCTAAAGCCACATATTCAAAAGACTGAAAACTTCCAGGAGATAGCTGCTTACATTGAAATGATTCATTAAATAAGACAGCAACCCCTCCTCCTCTCCTGCTCACCCTGGCCTCACTGATAAAACTGTAGTTAGGAGGGGTCGTCTCGATGAGAACAGCTCCACTGTTACTTTGGTCCAACCAAGTTTCAGTTAAAAACATAAAATCAAGGCTGTGCTCAGTGATTAAATCATTAATTAAAAATGTTTTCCCAGCTAAAGATCTAACATTTAATAAAGCCAACTTAAGTGTTTTAGAGGCATTACTTGTCCCCTCGTGTTTGGGAGCAGTCTGTGGCACACAAGGTATGTTTACTATATTTAAAGCCCATTGTTGGTGCCATCTGTTACATTCAGAGCCAGGACAAAATACGGAGCACAGGGGAAAGTCAGAGCTCAGTCAGAGCTCACAGACTGGCCCACACATCGGCTCATCTTTGCTATTTTTGCTACATCAGGCTTAGAAGACAGTTTGCATTATTGTAAGACTGAGATGATGATAATAAAAAGCCAACAACAAATGAAATATTAAATATCAGTAAAAAATGAACATGTATGAAATGCAGCAAGAGTAGTAAATGTTTGTAAATGTTCTGCATAATATCTGACTTATATTGAGTGTTTGTCTCTGTTTATGTCTCTGTTTATGTCTGCCAGTACTGGGTTCTCCTTTGCAGCCCACCCATCTATTTATTTCCTAAATTTCTGTGTTTTTACATTTTTGTTTAGCAATTTCTGCTTAATTATGAAAATGAGGGGTCTGTCATTCAAAGTGTGTTATAGTGTCAACTAGGGCTGCCACGATTAGTCGACTAGTCACGATTACGTCGACTATCAAAATCGTCAACGACTGATTTAATAGTCGACGCGTCGTTTAAGATCCCAAAAGACGCAGGAATAAGTAGTAGGATTTAAGAGTGTAATAACGGACTGAAACAGAAGATGGCAGCACTGCATGTACAAGGATGCCAGCTGCCGTTAAACCCCGAAGAAGAAGAAGAAGCTGTGTCTGCAGTTTCAGACAAAAAAGGATGAATCCTAAAGAAGTGAACAACAGACAGATGTTTAACACCTACAGGTAGGGCTGCCACGATTAGTCGACTATTAAAACCGTCGACGACGCGTCGTTTGAAGCTCTGTAAGATCACAAAAGACGCAGGAATAAGTAGTAGGATTTAAGAGTGTAATAACGGACTGAAACAGAAGATGGCAGCACTGCATGTACAAGGATGCCAGCTGCCGTTAAACCCCGAAGAAGAAGGAGCTCTGTCCCAGAATTCATAGCGCAGCCCAGCTCAGTTTCCAACAATGGCGGCAGCTAGTTAGTTTTAATATTACTCTTATTATTCTTTCTGGGTCACAAAATAAACGTTTAACATATTTTCAGGCGAGAATGTAGCTGTGTAAACCTCAAATATTTGCTCAGTTTATCAAGACACCACATATTTTCAAAAGCGCTCCAATGTTTTCGGAGACGTCTGTTAGCCACTAGCTCGATAGCTAGCCGGGGGCTAGGCTAACTAGAGCCGTGAGAACACCACCGCCGTCTTTCGCTACTCAGGTTAAACATGATATATAAGTCACTTAGATAACTTAAAAATGTTATTGTTTGGCTTTTTTCAGTATTTTATTTGTTCCTGAGTAAATCGGTTTGGCTGAGATTAAAGTTATAGTTTTTACACAGCTGAATAAACATCAAGCAGACAGCTGATTATCAGAAGTGTGAGATGCTCGAGAATTTACTCCGGTCTTCTGTCTTGTCTTTATTTTTAGTTAGCACATACCTTAAACACTTAAAGCTGTAAGCTAATGATAGTTATATAAGAGCAGATGCTGCTGGTGCAATAAGCTGTACGTTTTACGTTCAATGGATGATGATCTGATTAGTCGACTAATCGCAAAAATAATCGGTGACTAGTCGACTATCAGAATAATTGTTTGTGGCAGCCCTAGTGTCGACAAAAGTCCACAAAAGGAGCGGCTGCCCCCAGAGAAATTAAGTGCTTAGCAAATGTAACTGAAACATTTGATCTATTACCTTTACTTTTATTAGTTGTATAGTTATTGCAATTATTCACTATTCAGTGTTGATGCATTTTTGACATAAATGTTTTTCTGCTTTTATATTAAACTTTGGTTTTGTGGTTTGTAATGCCTGTGAGCGGATTGTCAGTCACAACCACACAGTAGTCATCAGAGCTCTCTATAAGAGCTTATCAGCATAGCAATAAATTATTTGATTGATTACCAGGATGTAATGGCTGAGACCACAATGAGTTTCTTTGTTGGCACGTGTGGATATACTTTTGGAGTTAACTGATTCCAGTTTACAGTAAAAATGCAAACAAAACTCCATCTGAATGATGCTGATTCAGTTGTTAGGATTCACTGGCATCAAGGGAGACATAAACCACGAATCCAATAAATATACTGCATGAGCCCCATATAGGCACGTTCTTGTGTTGATGGATGATCGACGAGCACAAACAGAAGTGGGAAGTAAACTTTTGAGTGCTGCACCACCTTCAGAAGTTGATGAATACATTGCCTTGAACAGAGATCAAAGACAGCATCTCCCATCTTCTGCCTCCTCTAAATCCCCAACCACATCCACTCACAGAGAGTTACTCTGACATTTACAAGCTCTTTCTCATCCTGTGCACTTTCCATTGGATCAATTACTTTAGGTATCTCACCCTGACAGGGAACGGCGTCCTCCTCAAGCATAGATGATGTCCCAATCAAAAGACTAAATAGGCTCTATATCTGCTGTCTATGTTTATGGCTGATAAGTAATGGAAAAAGCAGAAGACCAGGACTTTGCATTTAGCATATGTCACTGTGAAGCTAAGTGTACGCTGACAAAACACATTGAGACAACACAGGATCTAAAGGAAATTAAAATTCATTCCTGGAAGACAGTTCAGTTCAATTTTTCATCAGATTTCACCACAAATAATGAGATCATTCTGACGAGAAGAAAAACAAAGTGTGGTTTGGAATATTAGTTTGATACGTTGATGCAACGTTAGCCTGAGTTCTTTCATCTGAAATTACCTGGAGATCTTCATGATTTATGACTTCTGGATTATATTTCCTGCCACCCTTTTTTATTCTTTTTATGTTTTCTGAGCTCTGTCCCTCTTTTGATTTTATTGTTTAGTTATAAGTGTTTTTGTTTCTTGTGTGTGAGTTTCTGGGTATTTTAGCTTTATGGTTATTCTTGTTGTTCTGTTTACTTACGTCACATTTTTATTCACTGCAGTAGTTTCACTTTGTTAATACATGGTGGTTATCATGCACAGTCTATGGTTACTTCCTTTTTACTTCGAATGTTAATTTTCTTTTGTGTCTATTAGCAATTTTCTTTGTGCCTTTAACCTCCTCTGTGATTGTTTCCCACCTGCTGTTAACCCTTTCCTCTTTCATTATTTCTGTTCTTGTGTTTTCTTATTGTGACACTTTTACATTATGATTTATTTATTCTAGTCTGTGTTGTTTGCACCTTTGTTCATCTGCCTGAATTTTTGCTATTGGTCTAACAAAGGCTGAATTTAGTTACTATGTGGGTCCAGTGTCCTGCTTTTGGCTCATCTGTTCCTGTAGTTCTAAGAATGACATTGTGTTTGTATATCAGCATCAGAAGTATGATTGAATTAAGTGCTTTAAAGTTCACTTTACTAAATTCTTTTTCATTCTTTTTTCCCCCACATTTCACCTTTATTAATGCAGTTAAATCTCATTTTCAACAGTGACTGTTCACCATTTCTGGGTCCAAATGCTCAGTTTGCAAAAGCAGAAGGGACAATTCAACCTCCAGCGATCAGTCAGCTGTTCTCTCAGGTACTGTGGTGGTTTAATGTCCAGACATATTAAACACACATACTTTAAATTAATTCAGTTTTATTTAAATGGTAACAAAGACTTGTCCGTAGAGCTGGGCGATATGAGATTTTTTCATATCACGATATGTTTTTTTCATTTCAGGCGATAACGATATATATCACGATATAAGCCAAATAACTATATTTGTAAGATTTAAATGTATTTAAATAATCAGCAGCTTGTTTTGATTTAAATATTTTCCCATAATAAGTTCAACAGGGTAGATGTACTTAAGGAACATGAGACTTTTTCAGATAAATAAAGACAAACTGTCAGGGGTTGTGTGTGGAGGCGTGGAAGAGATGACCCAAACGCAGGACTCACTGTGCAGAAATGATGAGGATTTATTGGAGCGGGTGAATGAACAAAGCAGGAACTGACTAGCTGACTGAAAGACTGAAAGACTGAGTGGCTGGCTGAATAACTGAGCACTAACAGGAACGACAACATAACATCACTGACACGACAGTGAACGAGTGGAAACAGAGGACTTAAATACACAGACTGATGAGGACGATAATGAGACACCGGTGAGTACACAGCTGAACATAATCTGGCTAATAACACGAGACGAGCTGACACAGGAAGCAGGAAGTGAGAACATTGATGTGGCAACATAACCTAAACGTGACAAAACTGAAAACACTGGCTCACCGACCCAGGAACCCTGACACAAATATTGCAAACTACACAAAAGGCAGCCGCTAAAGCGTTTAAGTTTCAAAACAGAACAAACGAAACTAAGAAATTGTCAATTCCACAAAATATTAATTCTAGAAATAAATCTTAGTTTGTTTTACAGAAGAACAAAATTGACTAACTTTTGTCAATATCAAATAAACTGAGAACTAAAAGGAAATTCTCGATCTTTCCTTGTTGTGTAGCTGAGCTTTTCAAACAGTTTAACAGTTACTTTAGTCTGACAGAAGCCGAATGACGAATTAGTGCTTCCAGTCAAAGATTGAGCATGCACCGCTTTATTGTATTTCCAGACTTGCTTTCGGCACATTTACAGTGCGCGCTACTCTGTTTTTGTCAGACTTGAAATAGCTGAAATACCTTCACACTACAGAACTTCTGTGGCTCTTCTGTTCGACAGTCTCTCCGGCATTGGAACCATCATCTGTTTTCTCTTCGGTAACCTTCGCTCACGCTCTCGGTTGATTTTTCTCTAGTCGGCACACTCATTTCCTCCATTACCCGGGCGGCACGGCGGCTGGCTGCTTCCCAAACAAATACACATGTGCGGCTTGGCACTTGTG
Organism: Neolamprologus multifasciatus; assembly: GCF_963576455.1. NCBI lineage: Eukaryota > Metazoa > Chordata > Actinopteri > Cichliformes > Cichlidae > Neolamprologus > Neolamprologus multifasciatus. The sequence goes on from NC_140453.1 coordinate 28,752,523, forward strand.
CTGCACGTAACAAGTCACGTGACGCTGCGGCTGTGATTGGTTCGGCTCTGCGCTACTTAATTTGGATTGGCTGTTCTTCTTTTTTTAAGAGGACAAGAGGCCTATCGCAATAGTTTAACTTTTCTATCGAGAAAAAGTTATTTTACATATCGTTATCGTTCTATCACCCAGCTCTACTGTAAGGTAACGACCCTGCAATAACTGAGAGAAAAGCCCAACGATCACACGCCCTCCTATCAGGAAGCGTTTGGTGACAGTGGGGAGGAAAAAATCCCTTTCAACAGGTAAAAAACTGTGTGTATAAAGTGTGTATAAACACACTAAGAAACACTCAGTGCATCATGGAAACCCAGCAGCCGAGGCTTTTATGCAGAAAAGGTTCAGGGTCACCTGATCCAGTCCTAAGCTTTATCAAAGAGCAAAGTTTTGATGACATGTAACTTACAGAGCTACCAGCAGGCTAACATAAATATATTATTGCAGCCATGATGTTGGAGGAGAGTTTAATTGCTCTCGATAGACGTACATTCCCCTATCAGCAGAGACAAATGCCATCACATGACAGCAGGAGACGATGCACAAAACCTCAGCCGAGCAGTCGTGGGAGAGATAACCCGTCTCAACACAAGGACAGCTATCAGTGTGTTGCAGTGCGGTTTGTGGATTACTTGCTGTGAAAAAGTCCTAATTAACCTGAGAGTAAGCATTAAATGTTTGGTGTGTGGGTCATACGATGACTATGATCGACATAAAGACCAACAGCAGCCTAACATGACAGCTGAATAGTTTTTGGGGTCTCATGTCAAGTAGTGTTGGGTCGTTCGCGAACGAAATGGCTCTTAGAGCCGGCTCTTTGAAGTGAACGACGCGAGCCGGCTCCTTATTGGGAGCCGTGAGTTTTGTTGTTTTTTTTTTTCTCTCACCCTCTCTCTCGCCCTTTTTTCCGCTGAACTCCGCATGCGCGGCCTGTACTTTGCGCTGGGCAGAGGGGGGAGGGGCGTTAGTTACACTCGCAGTAGCACAGGAACAGAGCCAGAGAGAAAGAGAGTGAGGGACAACAATGTCACATTAAAAAGGTATAGTAATCATCCACTATTTTCAGTTGCAGATGATAAAGGATTCAGAAATCATGCAGGCCCATATGACAGAGACTGTGCATCTTCTTTTTGTTTTAATATTTTAATTTATATTTAACTGTGTTGTGGTTTGCAGTGTTTTGTGTTGTTTCACGTTAAATTTGTTTAAAAGGAAAATGCTGAAAATTTAAATAGTTAAAAGTTTAAAATGTAAATAGTTGTTTTTTATATTATATGATTTATTTATTACATTTTATGTGGAGTGAATAAATAAAGTATATTATGGTGGCCCTTAGAGACAAAGCACGTACAAACTCCAAAACACGTGAAAAACTCAGAATCACGTACAAAAGACAACAGAAGTGTTCCAGGATGCAGGGCGCAGTGTTGAGCTTTTGTTACCTAGTGGCTACACAAGCCAGGAAGTATCAACAACCGGATTTGGTGTGTGGTAGTAACAGGTAAATTAATTTTTTTTTTTTAATTATTTGAATAAATATGAGTGCTTGTCTATAAATACACAAACAATACACACATGCTTCAATTGTGTAATTTAAGTGATCTGGGTAGCTCTGTTTTGGAAGTTCAGTTAACGCTAGAAATGTGTTTTGGAGTTTGTACGTGCTTTTTGGAGTTTGTATATGCTTTAGAGTTTGTATATGCTTTAGAGTTTGTACGTGCTTTGTCTCTAGGGGTCATATATAAACATATATAAATAAAACCACTTTTTTTTTTACATTAGTAATTCCTTTTCTGCATAATTTTATATTATTGTTAATGATCAAATAATTAAAGCAACAAAACAACCTGAAGAGCCGGTTCGGAGCCGAAAGAGCCGGCTCTTTTTAGAGGAGCCGAGCCGAAAGAGCCGGATCTCTAAAAAGAGCCGGAAATCCCATCACTAATGTCAAGCAAAACATGTGATGAAGCAAAGCAACACGTTAAAAGGATGAGTGCCTGATCCAGTGCAGCAGACGCTTGGACCTGGAAACAGGGTCGTTTTTTCAGGACTTAACAAGCTGATCAGCTGTGAAACAGCTGGGTGGCTCATTAACATCCACTATAACAACTCTCTCATATTTTGGCAAACCTCACACAGCAGACACATTTCTAAATGATGTTACTTGAAAACTATGAAATTCTAATTTTTCTCATTCTCAGATCGATTTCTGACATTCTGACTATTTTATTCTGTCCTCTGCGATGGAAGATGCACCTCAGTATTCATCAGTGGAAAAGTCTGAATATATTTGTTGTCTTGTGAAGCTTAAGTGAAGTGGATGATAAAGAATAAAGGAGTTTTTTGTCTTGGTAACAGCGAAGTGTTATTGTAAAGGAATGGAAGATTTAAAGGGGTTTAAATAGAGGATTAAACTTCTTTTTGGTTTAACCTGGATCCTAAATTCCCTCTTTTGGTCTTTAAGTGATTACTATTTAGCAAAAATATGTGGAGCTGTTTCTTTATTAAATTTAGGCTACGTCCACACGTACACGGGTATTTTTGAAAATGGAGATTTTCCGTTTTCGTTTTAAAAAATAATCCGTCCACACGTAAAGGCAGAAATGAAGGAAAACGCTGCTAGGAACATGCCAAAGCAGCAGGTGGCGCTATATTCCTAACCGTGTAGAAATGTTGGCCAATCAGAAGTCTAGAAGCCTCGGTGGGAAAAAGTAAACAAAGCTGGGGCATAGAAGCAGAACCGAGTCGTATGTGTGGAGGGACAGTAACTGTGTGTGTATATGTAAGCATTTAAACACTGCAGAGAGAACAAGTAACAGTAACAGTATTGTAGAAATTCATTTCACCGAAACAATAACGTGGCGCACAGTGTGACGTCAAAAAAGGCGCACACCTTTGACGCTGCGCTTTCTGCGTTTTCTCAGTTTTTCTCGTCCACACGTAAATGCAAAACCGGAGTTTTCAAAAATATCCACCCTGGCCGGAGTTTTTAAAAATCTCCGTTTTCAGTGACCGAAAACGCCGTTTACGTGTGGACGAAAGGTGCAAACGCATACGTTTGTATGTGCAGCAGTGCTTAAAAAAATCGACACAAACATGTTCAGGGTTTTATTTTCTGAGCGATTGTGATTTCATCCTGTTTAGCAGGAAGTTCAACAAAATCATGAAAGAACTCAAACACAGGCTTTATTTGGCCTTCCCGAGAGCACTCTGCTTTTAATGAGGCATTTCTCCTGAGGGGAACTGAATCTAAAGTTGGATTTTTTCTGTTTGTTTTCAGCATCATCTCATTCAAAGTTGTTCCAAACTCCACAGTTTATACAGCACGGTGAGGAGTGTCACTGCCCCAACTTCAGTGCATCTCCTAAAGGTAGTCAGTGCAACTTCCCCCCACTGTGCTGCATCATTTTGTAGCCACAATTAAACAATGTGCTATTATTTGTTTCTTAAATCATTGAGGTCACAGTCAGATCCACTCGCTGTTCTCCTCTCTGTCATGTTTACCCTGTTGTCTTCCTGCAAAAACGCTCCTCCAGCGAGATTTCAGAGTGAGACTTCTGTTTGATGTGAGATGTATCTCTCTAGGGATCTCTTCTATAATGTTGTCAGACACTTAGAACAACAATCTGAGATCATCAGCTGCAAAACCAGCACTTTTACTTTGATGCAGACAACAGCCTCGTGGGACTGTGTTGTTTCATGATTGGTGCTTAATTCATTCCTGCTCGACTGTAGACTGATTCTAAAACGGACTCAAAGAGAAAACTATAAACGCTTTCTGTTGTCCTGAGTCGTGTGTGTGTGTGTGTGTGTGTGTAGAAGTCTTGATTTTAAAGGTACCGTCTTATAAATAAGGCTAAAATCCAACCTTAGCTCTACCAGTTTGTTTGCCAGTGTCCTGATAACTGTCAGTCAATGTGAGCCACAAAAATAAAAACAAGCCCACTCAGGTTTTTTATGAGACTATTTTTGTAAACACACTTTTGAGTGCTGTAGACATGTTTTTAACACTGGAGTCTACAGAGGTTGACTTTGGAAGCAGCTTTAATTATAGTTTTTGCCACTTCCACTTTCAAATCAAATCAAAATTTATTTATACAGCACATATTAAAACAACAGTGTTGATCATAGTGCTTCACAGTCAGTAAAAGCATGAGACAGTTAAAACAAACAATAAAACAGGACAACAAACAATAGGTAACAACACAACAAGCTGGACCAGCCAACTGGACAGAATCAAAAGCCAAAGTAAAAAAATAAGTTTTAAGACGTGATTTAAACGACTGGATCGACTCGGCAGTACGAACATGAACAGGGAGGTTATTCCAGAGTCGGGGCGCCACGGATGCAAAGGCCCGGTCACGACTTCATTCGAGTCCTAGGTTGTGCTGGGAGCCTGTGATTGGACGATCTAAGTGCTCTGTTGGGATTGTATGAGTGGAGTAGTTCAGGAAGATAGCTGGGCGCTAAATTATTCAGAATATTAAAAGTGAACAAAAGAATTTTAAAATCTACACGATATTTAACAGGGAGCCGATGTAGTTTGGCTAAAATTGGAGTTATGTGTTCATAGATTCTCGTACCTGTTAAAAGACGCGCAGCTGCATTTTGAATTAACTGCAGCTGCGCGTCTTTTAACAGGTAAAAGACTGACATGACAGGCCGAACATGGCATCATGTTTCAGCTTCTTGCCCCCTGGTGGTGGCCCGTGCAGGGTTTGGCTACTAGCCATCTCATAGCAGAAAACTAATGCAACAATGTATACGACTGTATACATGGCTAAAAGAAAACCCAATCGTAATCGTCACGGTTCTGCTCGTGACTTGATTGACAGACACTCCCTTTGCATGAATAAAAGACTTCCTTATCAATCCTGAGCTAACGAATCAACACCTATTTTATTTAAAGGTATAGCTTCACGTAGGTTACAGCTCTGAAAGCAGTGATGTGCTTTGAGCATCAGTACAGTAACGTCAGTAAAGAATACGCTGTAGCAGCTGCTCCTCGTGTCCCTCATGTCGGGGAGCCTAGACAGGTGTGAGTGGATGTGGAGCTCGCTGTGACTTTGCCATCCTGCAGCATCAGCTGGAACAAACATGTGGGTTGTTATCACCTCATTATTATGGCCCCCCGGCATGGCACATCCATGGGCTATGTGGGCGTTATGAAGTACTAGAAAACATCATCAGCATAGATCATCAGGCGTGTTTTGTAGAGGGGGCTGGTGATTGCTGCTGATGAACACATTTAGATTCCTGTGGATGTTAGGAGTGCTTTTGACTGCATGAGAAGAATTATACGGGAGCCTGTTGTGGCAGTCATGTGGCTCAGATTGCGAGTATTAGCGTTGGAGCACTGCTGCTTCTTCCCCGCACATCAAGGTTTCCATCATCCCTCACATGTGCTGACACGTCGATTTCCAAGTTTTAATACCCAAAACACACAGACGTGGAGCACAAACATGTTAAGTACCTGCTTGTGTCATGCTGGAAGCTTGCAGGATTAAATCAGTTTTTGAATATAAATGTAACTTGGTCCAGTTGGAACCAATCACTGGACAGAACTGTGACTTGTCTGACACGTAGAGATTATTGACACAGCGAAACCACAAATTTCATGTTTGTTTTTGTTTTATTTATGATGAAAGATCTGTTGGATCTCTGACTGAAGCCTGATGCTACCAAAACAACTCAACACCCTTTGTTTATATCTAGAAGCAATGCACGTGCATTCTTCTATAAACCAAAGCTGGAGGTAATTCGGTGGAGTTCAGGTTGGCAGATGAACGTGTTGCACGTCTAACTTTTATGCAAGAGACAAGAATTCACAACTCTTCTCAAAAGTTGCTGTAATTTAAGCCTTTAAATGCTCGACACTCAACAATGTGTTTTGGTAATTTTTGCTCCTGTTAGATGTTGGAGCTTCGCTGTGCCGAATACATTCAGAGTGTGACACTTCAGTTCATCTGCTGAAAGAAGAAAGTTTCGCAGCGCTTAGCTTGAATTTCGGTTAAAGCCATTTTGCCTGGCAGGATGTTCAGCCATGACAAAAAGGAGCAAAACGTTTATTTGAATTGAAAGACGTGAAATGAAGTGCTATGGCAGCTGCGCTCTGCCTTTTAATGTAGCTGGGTTTATACACACATTTCTGCTGATTGTGTAACATCTGTGACACACCCACCAAATTATATGTTCTAGAAAACGTGTAATTCAACCTGGAAACTGTGGCATGCTGTTGCAAATCGAAACAGACCCGAAGATTTGTGATATTATAACTATTCTGGATGCTAATCCTGGTCCAATAGCTGAACCTGAGCAAAACTCAAAGATGATCCTGCAGTGATATAGAAGAGATGCAGTCCAGCTGTAGAATTAAAACCATTTTAAATGTTAATTAAAAGAAAACAAAGAAGAAAAATCATGTTACAGGGTTGAACACTTATCTAAACCTCATGCTCTTCTTCTCACGAACAGTCTTGATTGTGAAACCACACCATAGATATGACACAGTAAACATACAAAGGTTTAGTGTGTTACATGTAAAGTTCTTTATTATTAAGAAGATACGAAGGAAATCAAGGTGATGTTGAATGATGTAAGTGTGCACGCCTCACAGGTTGGATGTCCAAGAAACTTTGACGTTTGTTGGGTGAAGTGGTAGAGAGTGCTCCCGGGGGGTGGAGAGAACAAGCTTCAGTGCACATGTAGGTTAAGAGATCAGAGGTGATGAAGAGGAGGTGTTACATAGGTATGAAGTTAAGGAGAGAAATGCAGATGGACAGATGGTCAGATAGCAAGGAGACACTGACTAAACTAATCAGATGCTTCTGTTGAATCAATGTTGAACTCTGATGTTGATTTTCCATCACGTTTGCGTCCTTGGTTACTATTGAAACAATAAAGTCATGATTTTGGCGCAGTTTAAAAAGCGGTTTAAGGAGATGGTTTTTACAGGGTACAGGGAGGAGGCAGAGATCTGATAGGGTGTTCTTGTCTAATATTTTCATGTGTGTGCGGGCGCACCGGTATGTTGGTGTGGGTATATATATATCTGTAGGTTGTGTATCCTTTGAGGTGTTAATGGGGTTATTGAAAATGTGTATATACGTATGTATGGATAGATAGAAACATATATGTATATATATATTAAAAAAAGAATAAAAAATACACATGACATACTAATGTAATTGCAAGGAGGTATTTCTATTGATTACTAGATAGTGGAAAAGGGGTGGATTAAATAAGCTTATGCTTCTTCCTTTTTGAACATGAAAGTTATTTGTAGTTGTTTTTGCTCGTTTTCCTTTTGTTTTACTTTGTTCATTTGTCTCTTTTAATTCTATGTTGTTGTACTTTTTCAACATGTTCAAAATAAAGATTCAATCAATCAATGATTTAAAAATCAGGACTTAACAGGTTTTTGTATTAATAAAAAAACGCTGCAAATTACCAGCAACACTTAAAGCTGCAAAACAGACAATGTATGATCCACAAATAGGAAACGCATAATCTGCTGGACATGGTCTTACAATTTGTCATGTCCATAATAATATCCCTGTAAAATGAAGCGTCTGGCATTGACAGACATCTCTGTATCAATTACAAAGTAATTTATTATATTTTAAAAGTTTCTTCGTTACATGCATTGGTTACAGGTCACTTATTGTTTTTAGTTTACTCGGGGATCGAGCTGGATATCGGGCATCCTGCACCACCCGTGTTTTCTGAAGGGTAGAGGAGACATTTCTGCTCTGCTTGGGCAAAGGCAACCCCCACCCGCTGAGTCAGGCCATCAAGGACACAAACAAACACAAAAAGAAGAAAAGAAAAAGGCAAATTAGAGCTTAAATACGAATAACCTCGTGTCTATTGTCTTCAGCAGGGAGAAAGCATCTAAACTAGGCTGATTAATATGAAAGTCACAAGGCAGAAATCAGCAAACTGCTGCCTCGCTTTGATTCTCAAAGAGCCATTAGCTAAAAGGCTCAAAGCCTGTGAAGATAAAATGAATAAACTAAACTATTTGCAGTGAAATACATTTCTGTTCCTATGTGTTGGATCTGCCAACAATAGCCTGCTGTTGTCTATCCAAGCAGAACATACAGGAGAAGTTCAGGGCTACTAAAGTCCCACAACCTTTAAGAACTTACCGTTGCTTTATTTGCCTCCGGTCATTGCAGTTCATCTCATCTACGTTGTTAAATGTCTAATCCAGAAGGCTCTGAACTTCTCACGGAGGTCCCTGACTTCTCTGATCAGCTCTGTTATCATGATGATAAGTTGTTGGAAGGCTGCATCTGCTGAAAAGAACAATAACACAAAGATACTGGCTTGTGATAAACTGGATGAGCATTGTGATGAGAAAAACAACTACATCCACAAGTGATGGCTTCACATTTTGCATTCAGGTTGAAGTAGTTCAATCTGTTAAACTGTTTACAGTTTAGCCTTTTACATATAAATGAAATGTAAAATGTCAAAGTACAACATTTTAGAACTGGCCTCAGACTCTCTGGAATCTAAAAAAGCAAAATATGATGATACTCAGCAGAAATGAGTGTTTTGAAGTTAAGATTACAGTGAAATTATGATGCAGCTCATTGTTTGAAAGCATACCGTCGTTAAAGACGGCACTGAACACAGACTATTTGCTGGGGAGGTTGGCCAAGGAGCCAGTAGATGGCCACCATCATGATGGTTGTAGTGTGTTGGGGGCAGACTGCAGAGAGGTGGAGCCTGTTTAGCAAAATGTTAAAATATTAAAGATTTCAACAACTCGTCTACAAAGGTTCCTGTTCTCTCTCACACTAAACATTACATTACCTGGTACTTTCACACGGGTCCTGGGGAAACTGGTGGTTTGGTCAAAAGAAGGTAAAAGCATGGAAGCATGTATTGATCACATACTTAATCTTAAATTATGTGGTGGACTCATTCTTTAAGAAGAGTAAGGAACGTAGAGTGGTAGGGCTGTTCATGTAACGATATATATCGGATATAAAAACGTCGTTTCATTTTACACTATCGTTTGTTTCGTGGTGTCGCAAAATAAACTCTTTACAGCAATATTTTTCATGGTTTTGATGGTGACTGTAGTGGCTATATTAAGTTCTCTCTTTCTCTTATATTTAATGTAACCACACTAAGGACGGACAAGCGCCTGTTTTATGCGTTGTCGTTAGCAACAACGCCGTAACAGCATCGCGTGTCTGCTTGTTTATGTTCCACATAAACCTTTCACAATAAAGCTCAAGATCCTGTTGAGACTTTTCAAAATAAACTGAATCAGGTGAAAGAGCAGATTATTTACGGATGAGAAGTAAAAAAGACGCCAGGTGCTAAAAATAACCTTAGACTCAAACGGTTAGAACAGGCTTTTCCCCGCAGCACGCCGTGTAATAAAATACAAAGAAAACGGCGCCGTTACAACTTATGTCTAAAAATGTTTCATGCATCGGTTAAAACACTCGACTCCAGCTACATGACGCACAGCTGGAAACACTTCACGCAAGTCGAGCTGCCCGAGATTCACAGAATTTACAGAAAATGTTACATTTTTGTGATTTATATCGTTATCGGACGATAGATGTCTTATATCGGGATATGAGATTTTGGTCATATCACAGCCCTATAGAGTGGCACATAAGTGTGGACAACGGTGCAAACAGTTATCTTATGCACAAAGTTGAACCTGAACGAGAAGAGTCTGCAAGGTGGTGGCAGAGAGAGTGTCTGCATGGATGGTAGTCAGTAGGATGACTTTGGACATCAATACAGGAACCAAGTGAAGGCACGGCTGCATATTATCAATGCTTGTCTTAAGACAAAGACCAAAGTAGATGCTGTGTGCTATCTGCTACTATCTGACTGTGCGAGGGAGTAAAAAAGAGACGAGTGCTTGTTTTTAGTATTTCATTTCTGTTCATTGTGTGATCTCCTCATCAGCTCTTGTGGAACCGTGGGAAGCAAACTGTTTCAAAGTGAAGGAAGGTTGATTGGACAGATTGTGAAGTCTTCTCAGATTGAGCAACAGCTCACAGAGCATTGTGTGTGACTGTCAGAGCCAGCAGGAAACCTTTAGACAGACCTTTAATTATCCGCTGATGAACAGAGGCTGTATTTGTAATTAGAGAAAGAAAATGTTAATGCATTCTGTGGAGGATAATGGCATCACGCTGCCCAGGCATAAATCTCCACTCTGTGACTTTGCTAATCTCATGAGGCAACACAACCACACTGATTACCGTTAGTGTGTCCACACTGCAGAATACCTTCCCGGCATTAACTGTCGCCAACAGAAAGCAGAAAATGATGCTGCACTCATCCACGCAGACAGACCGCTGCGTTCTGTAGAAAAGCTTTAATATCAAAAAGGAAAACTGTTACATTGTGTTTATCACTGCAGCTGCTCCTATAGACTGAATTATGATTTCTGTTTCACATTAATGTAGCCTGACATCAGGTTTCGATGGGGTGTTATTTTCCATTTATCAAAGCAGTAGTATTGAGTGAAGTATCTCTGCAGCCAGTGTCGTTTTCAGTTTGAGGTGAAGTCATGGTTGCTAGAAGCAGTTAACATTTCTCATGCCAAAAAATATGTCAGTGTGCAAGTGTGTCCATTTCATCCATGCCTGTCAGTGTTGTGGCAATTTCTCTGCTGCTCTTTGTATTAAGACAGATATTTTAGTGGCTCTGTCACAGAAATACGACGACAGGTTGATAGTAAAAAATGACAGGATGATGTTTTTGCTAAAGTGCCATCAGAAACTGAAGGGACAATTAATGCAGCCTTTGTTAAATCAAGGTGGGGCATTGCCCCAACATATCCTCTCTCACCTGCAGCGCATTGGTGTAGGTGAGTGGAGCGTGCAGGAGCCAGGACATGGGAACAAGCTCTCAAATCAATTATTTCCAGCACAGTTCTCACATCTGCACAAATGCAATCACAGGTTTTGGGAATGGAGATGTTAAAGACCTTTTATTGACTGCGTTGGATATTCGTGTTTCACATGCACCACTGGGCAATGGTGCATGTGAAACACAAACGCATAGAAAAGTTCAGAGTGCACTGTGAATGTGAAAACAGCTCATGATGGGAAATCTTAATGACTCACAAAAGTGAGGTGTGGTGATCTCTCACATCATTTACATGGCGTCTTAAGCACATGGGTTCAGGGAATGTTAGATGCTCCCCATCAGTTTGGTGAACTCCAGTTTAGTCCTTAAACTACAAAGCGTTGTGATGCTTTTGTGAAGTCAGAGATCCCAAGTGCCAGATGGCAAAATGAGGACGCTAACGCTATGATGCTATTTGTTCATCTTAAGGTAGCCATGAGAGTTCTTAAACACCCCATGGTCCCCTACTGTCAATAAGACCAAAACTGACACACTGTATGAAATAAGGATTGAAACTAGCAACTATATATATATATATAGACAGACAGACAGACAGACAGATAGATAGATAGATAGATAGATAGATAGATAGATAGATAGATAGCATTGCTGTATTAATTTTAAGGCATGATGTTTAGTGAATTAAAAACCTTTGAATCAAAATGACATTCACTTTTCTTTTCAGAGCCTGTGCATCACTTGATGGAGCCTGCAGGTTGCCTGCATCAGGATTTTCAAAACTTCATATTGATTGGTCCGTGTATTGATGTTTTTGCCGAGGCCTAATGCTTTTGATGTCATACTCATGTCACGTTCTTCCTGGAGACAGTCGATCTATACTGTATGTCATTGATGCCTGTGTGATAGTATTCATGGTTACGGGCTATAATTAGCACCATCGTGTCCCAACGACAGCGCTCGGGCTAAAAATAGAGAGCAGCAGAGCCGCATGAAAATCTAATAGCCATAGATTACAGCTCTTTAATAATGATTTGAAAGATGTGTGATGAGAACATATTAGACAGATAATGAAGTCATGCTCAATTAGAAAAACATCATTCAGTGATCAGAGTTTGAGCTTCATCAGTATGTTTTTATTCAGGTTGTTTTAAATACATGTCCTCATTCTGACACACATTCAACACATCTGTTAGTGTGACAGACAGTGTGACCAAGACGGCTGCATCATTGCTGCTTTTTTCTCAATTATGATACTGCATTTGATTTTGTGTGAGCCAGAGCCTTTTTGAAATGGCAACGCTTGTTGAGCCGAGACAGAAGGGCTAAAGCTCCTGAAATGGCCACTTGATGTTGGTTTTGATGAGCGCACCATTCTCGACCATGCTCGCTGTGCTCGCTGTGCTGGTGTTTGCAGCATTTTAAAATGAGATTATGACAGATTCTTCTCAAGCAGCAAACCTGCAGCTGACCTGAGCTGGCGGCCTGCTTCACCCGCATGCAGCAGTACTGAAACAGATGCAAACGATCACACATGTTACTTACTACCAGTGGCAGCCTGTCAGGGCAAGCAAGGCAGGCCCTGCTTGATCAGTTAAATCTATAAATCGCCATAACATTCAAACAAAGAGAAAGTAATTTTATTTATCCATTTCCCAGAGAGACCTGGCATCATGGCAACAAATCTACTCTTACTTCATCTGTGTGATCTGTGTCATAAGTTTCTCTTTGTGCCATCCTTTCAACTACTCCCATCCTGCAGCTGCAGTTAGCTGCTGTCTCAGGAAGCAGGCTTAATTATACATCCCTTCAGTTCCAGTGAAAGCTGTTGTGTCCCTCAGTGTCACTGGCTTGTCTGTCTCTTGATCTTGTCGAGCTATGAGGCCAACAGCTTTCTGATTATTTGCACATATGCATTGTGGATAAACCTCTGCTCTGTGATGACACTGATAGGAGACTAGCGTGTAAGACAAGCTGCTGCTGTCGGTCCTTTTCCGCTCGGGGATCTGTTGACATCTGAGTGATGTGATAAACAAAGCCAGCACTAGCAAGTTAACAAGCAGTCTGATGGTGATGTCATCAGCACATACGTTTTCTCTGATTAACCACTTTACTCAATATGTGTGATGTAAGAAATCTTTATTATCTCCTTCAGCACATTTGTAAGGAAAGCTTTGATGATGTTGAGGGAACATCAGCTTCTCCCACATCTGTTTTAATAAAACAGGGAAGTTTAAGAGGTGCAGGCCAACAAACATTTTTATGATGAAGTCTAACCAGCTGTTTTGTCAGCAGTCGACCATTTTTCTCTGTTATCTTTAATATCCATCTAGATATTGACAGGTTACTATGTCACACAGTACTCGAGCCTTTTAATTCAGCGTGATAAATAAAAAGGTAAATAAATGGCCTGTATTTGTACAGCGCTTCTCTAGTCCCTAAGGACCCCAAAGCGCTTTACACAACCAGTCATCCACCCATTGGTGATGGCAGCTACATTGTAGCCACAGCCACCCTGGGGCGCACTGACAGAGGTGAGGCTGCCAGACACTGGCGCCACCGGGCCCTCTGACCACCACCAGTAGGCAACGGGTGAAGCGTCTTGCCCAAGACTGTCCAAGCTGGGGCTCGAACCGGCAACCTTCCGGTTACAAGGCGAACTCCCAACTCTTGAGCCACGATCGCCCGAAATAAAGGTAAATGGTAAACGGACTGGTTCTTATAAAGCGCTTTTCTACTCTTCTAAGCACTCAAAGCGCTTTACACAGCTTGTGCATTCACCCATTCACACAAGCACATTTTTCTAGGTGCTTTCTAAGTAACATTCACACATACACTCATACTCTGATGGATGCATCGGAGAGCAATTTGGGGTTAATATCTTGCCCAAGGATATTTGGCATGCAGACTGGGGGAAGCCAGGAATCAAACCCCCAACCTTCCGATCAGTAGACCTGCTGCACCACCTGAGCTACAGGTGTAGTCTTGTTTTTCACTGTAGTACATGGTGTTCTGAAAAACTAATCTGTAGGTATTGTTGTCTGTGTCAAGCACCCATGCAGTCTCTGGATGCACCTTTCAACCCAGCAAACACTTCTTCTCCCACCAATGATCCCACTGGAAGTCCACAATGATCGCTCTCTGACCCCACCTGCTTCATCTTGTAGACTAGAGGCCATTTCCATCCTCACATTTTCTCAGTGTGCACTGATATTAAAACTGTTTGTCCACTTTGGTTTGGACTAGCAGTGTGCTGACTGCAGAGGTGGTGCATGTGTGTTTTGGGCATTCAGTCAGAGGTTTCATACGAACAGCCCACCCCTAAAGTTGGTGTTGGAGCTTTTTCCCGAAGGAGAAAAGTGATGTATTGCACCCTGCTGCTCAGCAGCTGAGCAAGCCTCAACGTTTCCTCCAGACTTTTGCAAACCAATATTTTAAAGTTTGAGAATTATTGTATTATTGTCAGCCTGACACATCCTGCTTCTGAATCTATGATTTCAGAGGGTCATTAAGAGGCAGCTCGCGTCAGTAATCACAGATGCCAGGTGACTTTGTTGTAACTCAAATAAGGGAAAGGAACTCTACCAGGTGGCCCCTCACCTTTAAGGGGAACTACAGCTTGTTTGATGTGGCTTTTGACCCTGTGAAATTGCTGGAGTTAATTTTGCTGAAATGATAAATCTTTACGAGAAACATGAGCCTGCAGGCTTCTGAAAATCTGCTCTGTGATGTTAAAATGGATCCCCCCATCAGAGCAGCAGCTCAGGTAAAGAGATGTTCTTTGTTCATGGATTTAATGCCACTGACTTCCTTGCATTGAACCAGGTCCTGCAGTGATAAATCACTCTTCTGTAATCAAAAGTTGTAACGTTGAAGCCGTGGTTCTTTGGTGAGGCTTAAACACATCAAACTGTGGACGCGTGATACCATCTGAGGGTCTGTGAATCAAGCGGAAACTTGTACAGTATGTTGTAGCGACTTGTCTCCGTCTCTCTGCCTTTATTGGTTGAATTTCTTTTCCACACCAGAGTATGGATTTTCTACTATTTCTACTCTTGGTAGAAATTTTGCCTCTTGATCACTTGTGAATTTTGTTATTATATTTCTGATTGATATCAATCTACATTGCATTCAGTTTTATGTTCAATGTCACAGTAGAATTGAGTCGTTATCTACAGTTATGTCCATAAGTTTTGGACAATGACATGTTTTCTACACCAACACTACGAGTTTTAAACCAATCAACGTGTGATTTGACTGCATGCTTTTGTCTTCATTCAGAGGTTTTCACAAAAGCCTTTCATCACCTGTTTAGGAATTACAGACATATTTATACACAGTCCCCCATTTTCAGAGGAGCAGATGCAAATGTGTGTTTGTTAAAACCCTAAAATCAAAGCAAAAGTTTGACATTTTTATCAAACAATGAAACGATGTGGCAAAAATACAAAAGATTTGTTGTTGTCCAAAAGTGTGACAAAGTGGGAGGAAACACCATTTGTCCACATGAACATTCTTCTTTTGATTTAGACACGTCTCGTTCTGTAGCGAGCATGTGCTGGGTTTGTTTATGTTCTGCACAGATTATGTAACATAATCTTGGTTTAAATCAAGCATGTTATTTATTTCAACTGTTAATTGTCTAGTTTGAACTCACCTTACCGACCCGTGTCCCAGGAACAAAAGGAGGAGACGTAGCTTCACTTCCTGTATTTAGAGTTTCCTGGTTAGTCTGAGGTCACAGGTGAAGACGGGGGCGAATCCTTGTAATTTAATGAAGTTGATTTTAGAGTGTGTTTATAGAGAAATGGAGTTATTGCTGTAATGCAGCACGGTGGTTAGCACTGTTGCCGCACAGCAAGAAGGTCCTGAGTTCAATTCCACCATCAGGTCTTTCTGTGTGGAGTTTGCATGTTCTCCCCGTGTTTGCGTGGGTTCCCTCCGGGTACTCCGGCTT
This sequence comes from Neolamprologus multifasciatus, assembly GCF_963576455.1. Lineage (NCBI taxonomy): Eukaryota > Metazoa > Chordata > Actinopteri > Cichliformes > Cichlidae > Neolamprologus > Neolamprologus multifasciatus. The sequence goes on from NC_140453.1 coordinate 28,768,370, forward strand.
CCTCCCACCGTCCAAAGACATGCAGCTTGTGGGGATAGGTTAGTTGGATAATCCAAATTGTCACTAGGTGTGAATGTGCGAGTGAATGTGAGTGCGAATGGTTGTCTGTCCCTGTGTGTTGGCCCTGCGACAGACTGCGACCTGTCCAGGGTGGACCCCGCCTCTCGCCCTATGACAGCTGGGATAGGCTCCAGCACCCCCGTGACCCTGAAAAGGATAAGAGGAAGCGAATGGATGGATGGATGTATTGATGACACCGTAGAGTTTTATTGCTAGGAAAGCGTTTCAGTAAGAAGGGAAATGTTTTACCTAATGGAACAGTCCAGGGTGTTTGGACTGTTTCATTAGGTGTTTGAAGAGCAGGTCAGTGTAGCTGTGTGCATGTGACTGTCATTTCTGTTGATTTAAGTTCAGGTGTGTTTATTTGAACTGAGTTCACTGTGGAGTTGAGTTTCTTAATTATCTTTGTAAATGTTGTTTGGTCACAAAAATGCTGAATAAATCCCTCACTACAGCATCAGTCTCCTGCCCGTCTTTAGCCGCTTAGGCCAAGTCTTACCACACTATGGACCTACATAAGATTTGTATTGACTGCAGTTACTTTGGATTTCTCACGTTCATTGACCTGAGCTGTCAGCTAAACAGGTTTCTGTGTATAACTGCAGAGGAAGGACTGTGCTCGTTTGCTTTGTTTACATGAGACTCGAGGAATAATGAAGCAGTTTGAAGAAGTTAGAAGAAAATTTTGTTGGATGATTATTTGGAAGACAAAAACTTTTTTTATCTTAATTTTCATTCAGCGATCGCCTCAGTGTGTATTTGATGTCCAATGTGTTCACTAACAGAAGTTTGGAAGCTTATTTGGGCATTTATAGAAATCAATTTATTTTCAAAGAAGTGTTAGATGACTCATAGTTGGTGATTTCTGATTGATATAAAGCTTTGTTTGATAAGTGAGTGCAGAACAACCTGTTTTATTTGTGAAAAGGAGTCAAAGTCACTGGATGCTCAGATTTATTTAAAAACTCAGTTTATTCCCTTATAAGTTTCTGACGAGTGATCACTGTGACCAAAGCCTAGACCCTGCAGCAAATAAAGACTTTTTTCTGAAAGTCATGGAGAAATGTTTGAGTCAGAAACAAAAGTGAAACGATGTAACAAAACCCCAAAGATCTGAAATGGGAATATGTAATGAGTAAAAATGTTCCCAGGACCAGCTGCTGCTCTGGCTGTGCAGCACAACGAGCTGATGAAATATAATCACAAGAGTTTTTGCTTTTTGTATGAAGAGAGAAATGCAGAATACAGCAAACAAGAAAACCCCAAAAGACTGCGAGGTGTGATCACACGAGCTCAGCAAACACAACAAAAACAAAACGAGGAAGACCTGAACCCAAAAATCAGAGTTTCCAACATGATTTTTTAAATTAATTTATACAACAGCTTCTTTTACATACATATGATTCAAAGTTTCATAGTATTGGCTGAACAGAAGATATTTGACACATCTGAATATTCATATCTACTGATAGTGTTGCTGAAGTTTAATTTCACTGTCCTTGCAATGACATTACATAATGTTATTGAGCATATTGTTGTATTATGATACAAGTATATCAGAAATGGGGTTTGCAGACTGGAGCTCTGTTTTGTTGCTCTTCTCTGCTAACAACAGGTAAAGTAAGGGGGAGGAGCCTGTCTCACCTTCCTTGAGCACAGCTTCCCAGCGAACAGAGCCCGCCTCTCGGCCTCCACAAACCTCCCCTGAAACCTAACACCTGTGACATCATGCAGCACACAGAGGCTGCTGGCTGACTAGTTCTGCTCACAGAGCTGCAGGCTGTTCACTAGCTCTCCCTCCCAGGAGAGATCCACAGCTCTGAACCCGCGCTACAGCCACAAGGAGGTAATCTGCGATCAGATCAATCACGCTGCTGCAGCGCCGAAGCCGCTACCTGTGGCTGACCTCGGTGGCTGCACACCTCCCCCGGGCTCATTGCTCCAGCAGCTTGGAGGAGAAATCCTTTATGGGCTTTGTAGGGAATTGTTCTGTCACTTCTGAGGCACATCGCTGAAGACTGCCAACACTAATTCAGCCCAGGATACTCTTTGTTTTCTCCATGGAGCCTAATGCAGGTAAGCACTTGCTGTTCAGCAAGTTGTGAAGTTTTAATGCTGAACGAGGCCACCTGCTCTCGTGTCTGTGGAGGCTTCTTTTCATCATTATAACTTCAAAAGTGCCTCTCAGATATCTATTTAGTCTTTTGGAATATCATCTCCTCACTGGCTGAATTGTAGCATTCATGGATTCACTTAACAACAAAAGAGCCTGATGAGTTTACCTCACACAAGGGTCTGCGCTCGTACACACACTTGTGCACACTCACACAAATGGCAAAGGAGGAGGACAAAGAGGGAAGAATGAACAAACAGAGTCTGTATTGAAGACTTCGCTTTGCCTGCAGGAGTGAAACCTCAGCAGTGATTTAGTGCAGAGACCTAAAGAGTCTGTTTACTGCTGTTTGATGAATTTTTCCTTCTTGTTTCACTCCACGAGTAACACATCGTTAAAGCCTTCCAATAATGAGTTTAAGATTCGGTTTATTTAGTAGTTTCTAAGTAATTTCTCACACAAAGTCAAAGTTTCTTAGAGAAAATTAACAATCCACAGATTCACGTTGCAGAGATTTAACAAGGCATTGCAGGTAAACCAGTTCAAAGACCTGAGTGGTAAAAAACACTGAAAATGAGTCGCGTCAAACTCATTTTTTCCAGTTTTGATCTCCGAATGTCTGAGAATAAGGATTCATGTCTGTTAGGCTTCCCCTGTCCAAACTGTTTTCATGCCAACAAACGGATCTTTTCATGTTTTATATTCATGTTGAATCCATTTTATTTTGATAGACTTGATATTTTCAGTTGTACCTTACAAGCTCACAGCAGCTCACACACCTTGCACCTGACACAGAAAATGTTTTCCTCATAACTATGTTGCTTCTCATATTTGACTTTATTCAGTCAACTGCTCAGTATTTTCTTTAGTGTTTGCATTTTTTAAATTTTAAAGACTTTTCTTGGTTTTTAGTGGACAAATCTAAACAAAGCTTTTTCAAATCCTCAGTGCTATGAACCATGCAAATAAAATAACAGACTGTCACTTACCAAAAATAATGCATAGACTGCTTTTTCTTTGTCTGTTAATTAACTAATTAATTAATTAATTAATTAATTACAATTACCAGAAAATTGCATTGAAATTGCTCCAAAAGACGCCATCACCACCACGATGTGCACGCTTTGTGATTCAGAGGACCCACGTAGGTGTATATCTGTCACTAATACGGTGACGAGGTGGATTTTCATTGTTCAGCTTACTTTATATGAAATAAATAAATCTTAGCCATCATTTTGCTCATGAATTATTTAGTTTCTGAACAGTTGCAACATGTTTTCTTCATTTTCATGCATCTTATTAAGAGAAAAACATCAAACAAGGTGAGAAATAAGGCAGCTTCCCTGGAGTGACATGAACAAATCCCGACCCGAGCCGGCTGACCTTTAGGGAATGCTGAATGCTGACTTCCCACCGTTCCCAGGCTAATCCCAGCGTCTTATGCAGCCCCTGTCATTAGTTTAACGAGACCATGATTTGTTTAAGACCAGCTGTGCTACGTATTAATGCAACTCTTTTTTTTAAACTAAACATCCTAATCTGCTCCAAAATAATTGTTAATTTTCAATTCTTAACATTAAACTAAACACTTCTGTTATGTGAGACACATTTTGCTCCTTTGTTCAAAGATAATCTCTCATGTTTCAAGGATTTAAGAAATTAGAATATTTATCAGAAGTAAATACAGAGTGAAGCAAAACAAAAACATGTAATGTATAATCTCTTGACTGAATGTCAAGTATTTAAGTGAAAGATGCTTAAATAATTAAAAGATTCTTGAGGAAAACAGTTATTATGCAGAGTCGTGCTACACTACGTCATAGTGAATACAAAGCACCGTGTTTACATTTAATCGCAGGATAAGATGACATCACTGCCATGATCCTGGGTTTGATCTGTTTTGGACCCTTTGACACTTTTGTAGTTTTCACATTTAATCATGTTACATGAAGTTCTTCAGTAAATTATTTGAGTACGTGTGCTCCACGTCCAGCTTTGGGTGTATGCCCTCCCCCACCTCCCTTTATTATTCCTTCCTATGCTGTTCATTAGCACACTATTTGTGAGGACGCAGCCTTATCTTGTTTTCTGGAATATCAGTGAGGCTCAAGAGGCTCTTAAAAGTGTGAATGAGAACTTTGTGTGTCGTGGTCGTTCTCTCAGAGGCAGCGGTGCTGAGAGAAAAGCAGAAATGAAAGGTGCAGCAGAGGAAAAGTAAACTTCATTTCTGGCTTGTATGTTCGGTGGTAGTTGTTGGTATAGGTCACTATCTCATCACTGCTTTCTACAACCAATCGCCTTTTCCTTTCTGCCCCGGCACGGTGAGCTTTCCAGAAGCACCCCCTCCCCTCGTCCTTCGTCACTCGGCCTCACTATCATCCTCCTCCCGCTCTGCCGTTCGGTGCCTCGCGCTGGAATCTGAGACGGGGCTCTGCTTGCGGCAGGTTAATTGCCTCTGAGATTCCTGTGCTAATGGAGCTAATCCTACTTTTGTGGAGCCTGTGCTTGGCGTTTGAGCTTGTTAGCAGGGTTATTGTGTGAGGTTGTATTAATTGATTAGCGTCAAAGCTCTGTGTGCTCTTGTCTTTGTGATGAATCCTTCATGTGGAGCTTTGGAGATGTTGGTCAAACATAAACTAAAGATGTGCGAATGAAACGATATACATGCACACATATCATCACCTGTGTAAGGCTGACCTGAAACCTTATACCAGTTACAGTTAACAGCATGTACTGAACTATTTCTCTGCACTCTTTGGTCTTTGAAGGAATTTAAGTGCCTTCCCTCTCCCAGGCTTCTGAGGCTCACATCAAAATAGGCAGAATTTATTATCATTTCATTTTCCCGCCTCAGTTATTTAGGGTTTCATCGATAGCAGGGCCTGTGTGGGACTTCATCTCGCTCGCTTTTGCTTTTGTGGAGCAACAATTTAAATAGAATTTGTTGCTGAGTTAATTTTTGGGATGTAAAGAGAAAATATTCGTGAAATGTGAGACTTGCAATGGGAAATGATCCCAAACTGGTTATAAATAAGAGATGCAAATATTCTGCTTTGAGGTTTCTGTCATTATGGCAGCCTGAAGGAAGTCTTTCACTGTCGAGCAGTCGTTATGGGTCTGGGCGTCCTTTAGAGGCCAGTTACAGACTCCTGTCTTCTCTGCGTCTGTGGCTCATCAAGGAGACTCTCAGATTCAGATGTAAAGGAAATCTTTAAAGGGATGTTCTGGGTTTGGTAAAGCCTATCGGGCTCATAATGAGCTTCTTCTTTAAAGCAGCCGCCCGAACCCTTGTTCTTTTTAGTCCTCACGTCAATCAGCTGTGACAAAAAGAGAAACAACAGTCTTGAGTCAGTCTGTATTTTGCCAAATTAAATCTTCACACATTTCCCCTCAAACGTAGAACGATGTCTCTTGCCGTAGAGATGTGTCGAGTTAAAGTCTGGACAAATTTGCTTTGCTGAGTAAATACTGTATTTGACTGATGTAATCCGCTAATGTAAACATTGAGCCTGCTTTTATATTCCTATTTCCAAGTGGCTGCTACTCAGCTGTTCAGTAAATTGTTGAGCACACGAGCTCATGAGTGACTCTTTTAACATTTTCATTTTTATTTTGATTAAACTAAGATTACAATGACTTTTCTCCAAGCTCCTTAGATTAAACTAAGAAGGTGTACCATTTTAATCTGAGACCTGGTGGGTGTATTTTACTTAATTTCGATAAACAGGTGGCAGAGTTAAAGGTGGTAAGATTCCTGTTGAGCGATTCACAGAGGCGGCTCAGGCGGATCAGTTTGGAGACAAAGTTAGAGAGGCGAGGCTGAGATGGCTCACACATGTGCAGAGGAGGGATAGTGAATATATTGGAGAAAGGATTGTGAATATGGAGCTGTCAGTCAGAATTAAAAGAGGAATACCACAGAGGAGGAAGGCTGGATGTGATAGGAGAGGAGGGATCGGCTGAGATGGAAGCAGAACGAAGACCAGAGCCAAGTTTTGTCTGTAGCTTTAATACTTTTGTCAGATTAATCTTACCCACAGCTGTCTCTGTGTTTAGAGGCTGTAAAGCGTCACCCATTCGATTGCTTCACTTGGGTCGGCTACCATCGATGGTAGGAAAACATGGACGGAGCTACTGGGTCAGCAAAATGAAGCCAGGGTTAGAAGTGCCTTAAAGCTGATGGTGATAGCTGTGGTTGCAGAAAGACTTCCAGGCCGGGAAGGTCAAAGGGACGTGTTTCATAGCTTCTCCTCTGTAAATACTTTCCTGCCAACTTTATGGACTCTTGTTTCAGGACATATAGAAAAAAATGTCTATTCTTAAAGTCTTGGTGATGCCATGTTTCAAAAGAATGATCTGCACTATGATGTTAGTCAGCGCCACCTTTCATTTGTTCGTTGCAGCCCAGATGTCTGCTGGGAATGGTCACCTCGAGGTGACGGGACTTCAGACACAAATGGGTGATGTCACAGTAGCCACACCCACCTGTTATACTGTGTATGTTCTGCTCAGATACATAAACATTAGGGGTGCAACGATACACAAAATTCACGGTTCGGTTCGATACTTTGGTGTCACGGTTCGATATTTTTTTCGATACAAAAAAAATGTTCATGCTTTTTTAATTTTGTCATTTATTAAAATTATAAATATATATTTTAACTCAAAAGTACAGTTTTTAAATTTAATGTTGCTGAAACAACAAAGTAATAAAAAATAAATCTATCTGATGGAGAAATCCCTCATCTTTGGAAAAGAGAGTTTATTACAGAGAAATGTCTCTTTCCAAAATAAAAGCTCTACTATACGCTTCTTCTGGGCTATATTCTCAGCAGCATATTAAACATATCAGGTCCCCATAAGGAGAATCATGCGCTAACGGCTGTCTAAATGACTCGGGTAAAGTTTGTAGCATGCGTGCTTGTTGTTTTTGTCTGCTTCCACTTGTCTTTGCACGAGGATGATGTCAATGTGCAGTCATATTCGTTGTGTTCCCCGCTGTCAGCGTTAATCTGAAATGACGTTAACGCCACAACACGGCAAATCTCCGTTAACGAGCTACCGCGGATCGCCCCATGCGTGGGGCTGGACGGCCAACACGTTAACGAGCTAACTGAGCTAACGCAGTAGTTCCCACTAATGTAATTGAGCATTGCGTGGCACATCCGACATACTGTTTTACTTTAGTCCATGACGCGCTTACCTTCAGGGTCATACGTTACATGAAGACCAAAATAGTTCCAAACGCCAGATCTGAATGAGGGTGGGGAGGTTCAATTTGACATGTTGCAGCGAGCTTAGCTTCTGTCTTGCTAGCTTGTGCTGCGCTCAGTGAATCTGCGTTCGACTACTCCGCCTAGGCTGCACTGTCGAGCGCAGATCCACTGAGCGCTCAACACAGACAGCACCGTCAGAAGGAAAGTTGATAAAATAAATTAAACATTTTGTATTGTTCAATACATATGCGTACCGAACCGAAAGCACTGTATTGAACGGTTCAATATCGATACGAGTATCGTTGCACGCCTAATAAACATATATTGTCGGTTGTTGAACTTCATCATTACGTACCACTTGACCACTGTCTGTTATTCCTACCAGTCCACACTGATATAGCAAACTGAAACTGTCCCAGTCTTTATGATGCACCATAAACTGCTGGCTGCTGCTTACGTTTTAGATGTGGAGGTCATATCATTGATCTCATTAAGGTGTAATTGTATTAGGTTTAATTTTCCCTGTTTATGTAGTTCGCTTGTTAAAACAGCTGTTTTTCCACCATCTTCAAACTTACTGTAGTGGCCGTGCAAAAGCACATTCACTGATTCACCCAGTATCACAGCCTCGTCTGGCAGGGGGGTTGAAAATTGTGCTTCTGTAAACGCTGGTGTGACCGAGCTCCAATAGCAATGAATGATGGATGCGACTGTTTTTACAGCCTCCTCTGCTGTCACATCGTTGAAGCAGTGAGTGGAGTTATCACAGTGCAGCCTGTAGGCCTCCAGCAGCCACTGAAAACTCACAACCGCGTCTGTGTGAAGTCAGTCACAAGGATGAGTCTGCACACGCCTGCTGAATGCAGCCGGGAGCTCACCTGACTGGCTGTTATGACAGGAGTTATGGCCTAAGACAACCACCCTTTTCCTTCATTTCACTAAGCCGGGCTGAGCGGGACAATAAAGTGGAGAACAGGGGATGGCTGCGATTCTTTGAATATATGTCATCATTTATACACGAAGGGGGGTATTTGTCATCAGCCGTCTGCCTACAGGTCCACGAGTGTGCTGCTGCAGAGAGGAGTGATGGTGACTCACTGATGCTGCTGGGCACAGCCACATTTTTGTGCCGGCAGGTATTGAATTTGACCTGGATGTGGACGTCACAGTGTTTTAAAAATGATGAGACTGAATTATGTTTTTATTTATGAAACATTCAAATGAACTAGCCCTTTGAGACTGAATTAGGCAAGTGAGTCAGTGCAATTTCAGGCGCTTACGTTTTAGTGTTTATGCTGCAATTTACTTTGTACTAATAATAGTTTAACATGAGGAGCTTTTTGTTTCCAAGCAGGGTTCAGGAAGCTATTGTGAGTTAGTTATCTGGGGTCAGTTTTCCAAGTTATTCAGTGTTATTTTGTCTGTTTTAATTGTGCGATTCAAAGCTCGTGTCCACAGGCATCGGTAGTCAAAGATCAATCTGTCGTTCACAAAACAGGGAGGCAGTGGCTGAAGGACACACAAGCTCTCTTTTGTGCTTCTAACTGGCAAAGGCTCGTTCTAGTTTGGTTAAGTTGACATTGAGGGAGATTAACAAGTTGTGTTAATGATTACGTGAACGAGGAGTCTCAGCTCTGCAGTACACGAGCTCTGGTTGGATGATCAACCTGCAGAGGCATAATGTCATAAAAACATAGCTTGTTTTTTCACTCCTTGATGCTTTTTTGTTACATTAATCACAACTTAGAAACGAATGTGTTTCACATATGCTTTGAACTTTGAAAGAAGTGGCAACACTTACAATTTTACTCAAATTATGTATTTTGTTTTTAATCCTAAACAAACTCAGTGATTTTTTTATAAGAAGGTGTTAAAAATGTTTGTTTATTTGGCGTGCATGGACCAACATCACGTTCAGGTAAACAGGAATGAGGGGAAACATTACTGTGCTGAATCACACCCACTACTCCACTTCACTGCACAGGGTCTGGCGACCCACACCGCTCGGCCGCCGGGAGTGAAAGCAGCCACGCAGCCTGGGGACGCGCTGGCTCGTCAGCGTTCATATTTAACAGTGTTTATGGAGGCGGACGTGAGCAGCTGTTCTGCCAGGAAGCGTCGCCTTAAAAGCTGCAGTTTGTCTGTGACCTTTGGCACGGGGGGGCATGGTGTGGAACATGTGAGGAGGCACAGCTCCTATCTTGGTGGCGCTGTGCGTCACACGTCAAATATTCTACAGCCACGAAGCCTAGAGTAGACGTTTTAGGTCAACAATAGTATTTAGTGACAAAAAATAAAATAAAAAACTGTTTACTTTTCTCCTTAGGGTGTTGGTGTCTTCTCTGACTTGTAATTTGCAATAATATACTGTATTGTTGCTTCCTAATTAGTCCATAATCGCAGAAAATAGGGAGCTGTAATTAAAAGGCCTACTGCAAAATGTAATCAGCAGCTTTTCTACCAGTGGAACATTTTGATTTTAGCCTTTCAAACAGTAATACCATCCTATCACAGAGAACGCACAATGCCTTTCATTTCGGTTTATTTCATTTCATTTTTAACAACAGCTTGTCAGCGCTGAGTGTTGGTGAAATGGAGATAATGCAGATGGTGGCAGGATGGCAGTGTACTTAGTCTGTTCTGTAAAGTGCCGTCCTCTATGTTTGGTTAATGTCTAATGTCTGCTCTTGGATCTGGATGATGTTATAGAAAGATTATATCTCCTAGGCAGTTAGCTCTGCTTGTGAGCACAGATTCCCCATTTGCCTGGTGTTCAAACCACTTGTTTGGGAAGGGTATCCAATCAAAAGCCAGTTGCCTTAAAGGATAGATGGCCTTAAAGTTGGAGGAGCTAAAACAGCTGTTTTCTGATGGAGGAAGAAGTGAGGCGCCCCACCAATACCCAGTGTAAGATAAATTAGGATGATTTTGAGCTGTGAATGATGGAAGCTACTGTAGTGAGCTCACAAATAAAAATTTAGCGGCTGAGCTTAAAGATTACCAACAGATCAGAACAGCAAGCATCCAGAAGGTAATGATGCTCTCCATGCAGACTGTGATCACACATGTGGCACAGCTCTCATTCAAAGCTGGCTCAGTCTGGATCTGTTCGAGCCTGGCTGCTATTTTTAGATGATTTCCTGGAACTGCCTCTGCAATCTGTGGTAGACAGTATGTTATATAGTATTGCAGTATTATTCTTCCTATAAGTGCCCTCAGACAATTCAGGACCCGTAAGGTAGTCCAGAGGGGTACAAGAAGGCAGCCTTGAAGGAGAGATTATCTGTAATTAAATAATACTCTGTCCTGCAGCATGTCAGTGAATCTGAGGGGCATCAACAAAGCAAATGATTAGCAGCAATCTGTCAAACTGACACCACAGAAAGTCACTTATATTCAGTGCCACAAAGTGACAAAGGGCAAAATAACTACTGGAAAAATTCCCTGTTAAATCCAGAATTGAATTCAAAACTGCAGGTTTCCTTGTTGTTCCTAGAGTATTTAAAAGTAGAATGGGAGGCAGAGCCTTCAGCTTTCAGGCCCCTCTTCTGTGGAACCAGCTTCCAGTTTGGATTCAGGAGACAGACACTATCTCTACTTTTAAGATTAGGCTTCAAACTTTCCTTTTTGCTAAAGCATATAGTTAGGGCTGGACCAGGTGACCCTGAATCCTCCCTTAGTTATGCTGCAATAGGTGTAGGCTGCCGGGGATTCCCATGATGCACTGGGTGTTTCTTCTTCACTCACTATGTGTTAACAGACCTCTCTGCACTGAATCAATTAATCTCTGTCTCTCTTCCACAGCATGTCTTTATCCTGTCTTCCTTGTCTCACCCCAACCAATCACAGCAGATGGCCCCGCCTCTCCCTGAGCCCAGTCCTGCTGGAGGTTACTTCCTGTTAAAAGGGTGTTTTTCCTTCCCACTGTTGCCAAAGCACTGGCTCATAGGGAATCATATGATTGTTGGGGTTGACTGTAGGGCAGGGGTAGGGAACGTCAGTCCTACCCCGCTGTAGGGTCTACCTTACAATATGAAGCGCCTTGAGGTGACTGTTGTTGTGATTTGGAACTATACAAATAAAATGAATTTGAATTCAATTCAGATTTGGGTAGTCCTAAGTTAAACTTTTAACTAAGTGACTGCCAATGAGAGTGAAAGGGTTAAATACATCAGAGCTTCATTTGGTCAGTGAGAGTTCTGAATATTTGCTAGTGGCCAACTCTTAACTACAAATCACTTTCAGGATGGATGCACATTAGAGTAGCCCTGCAATCTGAATTAGACAATTTTCTTTGATTGCTTTTTAAACTTGATGCTCTAATTGTGTCACTGTGCTTTGCTAGCTTGGCATTACGGTGCATTTACCTTTTAAATGTCATTAATTTTCCTTTACATGTGAACTCAGTTGCAGGAGATAATTAGGCAGCTTTTAGCTTCAGCTGTTATAAATTAGGCTGTTAATCATGCAAAGGTACGAGTTGAGTCCACAAATGAAAATATGGAGGTGGAAACGAGACAAACAGCTCGTTGTGGGTAAGTGAAGACAGTACTACGTCTCACTTTATAGTGCGGCACAAACGGTTTATTTAGATGTCAGAAAAACCCCAGTTCACGTGATGGCACATGATAAACCAGACACATGTTTAACATGGGATCACAGGCCTCGCTGCCTATAGCTCACCTCTGTTTCCATGTTGTCAAGCCTTACAATGGTTTTGCTAAGGACTGTAGAGATTTAGGGTCCACACACGCTGGCCCTTGAGGAAAATAGGCTGCTCTGGCAGTAATTGGCTGAGAGATGGCTTTTAGATGGACATAAATTATTCACCCAAGCCATCTCTTTCCATCTTCAAGAAACACAGGAAATTGACTGATGTTGTACTGTTTGTTCTTCCACAATCTTTTTAGGATGACGTGTTCTTACAGACTGGGTTACGATTTGTTGGTGACCATCTCATACCAGCAGGATCATTTTTTAGGACCATTATTGATATCACTTATCAATTTGATTCCTTATCGATTATTATTGGCTCTGCTTTGACAGTTACCACCATCGCCTTCATGCTTTCACATTTCTCCACAAAATAACCCTTAAACACATTGTCTCATAATTACCATCAACCATATAAACCTATACATTACAAACATGCAGAACAACACAAATCCCTTTTCTAATCAGATTACACATATGAGCTGTGATCACAAAGCAAATATGAACAAGCACAAACAGAAGCTATTGTTATACATCTATAATAGATCTCTCTATCTGCACAAAATGCTGTAACACTGATGGATACTTGACGCTTCAACATTGAATCAATCCCCAAACACGTTCACCAAATACTTGCATGTTAAAATGTCCAAATTTTTAGCAGAATTAAATGTCACTACAGGCTTGTACAAAACATGCTTTTAGCCTCTATGACTGATTTCTCCCTTCATAAAACCTGTGCAGTGAATTTTTGTTAGTTTACTTTCATTCTTAGCAAAATCCAAAGAGAGTAAAGTCAGGAACATGCCTCCTGTGAATTACAGATGTGCAGCCAGAGCCTGTTCCTGCCTGGGAGGCTCAGCTAATATGAGCGAATAAACTTGACTTCTTTACTATGTTTGCAGTGTTGTTGCTTTTTATGACATTTTAAATGATATGATCTGAAAAACAAGAGCACTCAGAGAGTGCAAGTCCCCTGAAGGACAAGGCCTATATTAAAACTTTGATGTTTTATGAGGTTTTATTACAACATGCTGACGTCAGCCTGCTTTTATAAGAACGCGCTGATTTCACCTCTGACCTTGAAGCACTACAGACTAAAAGGTGTGCTATGTTATGTTATGTTATGTTATGTTATGTTATGTTATGTTATGTTTACCCAAATGACAGAAGCAAAATTGTCTGAAATCTTCTGTAAAACTTGAGATTTAAACATATATTATTGTAGTGCATGATTTTGAATTTTTATGGCATCATTGTGATGTTGTATTGAGAAAATAAAGTGTGCTGCCCATCTCTCTCCATGCCCTTTCATATGATGTATTATAATATGTTTTCTTGATTTTGATTGATCTCGGGTGCTGATAATGAAGGTCAAGGTCAAATGCCCCCCGAGGGGCTACTATATCGTGGAATTTGAAGACAATTCATAAAAAATTATGGGTAATCTAAAGGTCTTACAGCTTTTCACATTTAATGTGACGCTGACCTTGACCCAGTTTCCACCAAAATTAAATCAGCTAAAGCCGTTATTGGTTTCAATCCTCACACAGAATTTGAACATTGAACTTTGGACCCTGCTGACAGACAAACTGATATATCCTGTTGTGGGGAGAAGAATTCTGCGCCCCGGTTTTTAGGAAGTAAATTCTAGTGTGATTTCAACACTAGTGTTGACACTAGGGACTAGTTCAACACAAGAGTGCATGCTGTGCATTGTACCTGTGCAGTTTATGGTTGCAGCTTGCTAACCAAATAACCAGTAACGTAGAAATTCACCCTTCTTATTCAAATATGAGTCTTTGCTAAATAGAAAAAAAATCAGTGGCCAAAACACAAAATTTGAGGCTTCAAAATGTAAAATCCACTAAGTGAAGCCCAGTCAGTTATATAGAGTCAGTTATATAGAGTCAGTCATATACGGTCAGTCATATATGGTCAGTTATATACGGCCAGTTATATACGGTCAGTTATATACGGCCAGTTATACAGTCAGTTATACAGTCAGTTATATACGGTCAGTTATATACGGCCAGTTATACAGTCAGTTATATACGGTCAGTTATATACGGTCAGTTATATAGAGTCAGTTATACAGTCAGTTATACACAGTCAGTTATATACGGTCAGTTATATACGGTCAGTTATATGGTCAGTTATATACAGTCAGTTATATACGGTCAGTTATACAGTCAGTTATGCGGTCAGTTATATAGAGTCAGTTATATACGGTCAGTTATACAGTCAGTTATACGGTCAGTTATATGCGGTCAGTTATATACGGTCAGTTATATGGTCAGTTATATGGTCAGTTATATACGGTCAGTTATATACAGTCAGTTATATACGGTCAGTTATATAGAGTCAGTTATACAGTCAGTTATATACGGTCAGTTATATACGGTCAGTTATATACAGTCAGTTATATACGGTCAGTTATATACAGTCAGTTATATACGGTCAGTTATATACGGTCAGTTATATACAGTCAGTTATATACGGTCAGTTATATAGAGTCAGTTATATACAGTCAGTTATATACGGTCAGTTATATACAGTCAGTTATATACGGTCAGTTATATAGAGTCAGTTATACAGTCAGTTATACACGGTCAGTTATATACGGTCAGTTATATACAGTCAGTTATATACAGTCAGTTATATAGTCAGTTATATACGGTCAGTTATATAGGGTCAGTTATATACGGTCAGTTATATACGGTCAGTTATATAGAGTCAGTTATACGGTCAGTTATATAGAGTCAGTTATACAGTCAGTTATATATGGTCAGTTATATACGGTCAGTTATATGGTCAGTTATATACAGTCAGTTATATACGGTCAGTTATATGGTCAGTTATATACGGTCAGTTATATACGGTCAGTTGCTAAAACGTAGTAATTTGTCTCTGTCACTCCAACTGCTTTGTTTTTTCAGAATTTTATTTTGCATTATATTCTGCTTGAGGGAAATTGTTTCCCATGTGTGAATCAAGGGTGCAGATTTCATTGAGTATTCTTGAGTTTCAGAACTCCATAAATCTTCTTCTTAATTAATTTTTGTTTAGCTGACACGACATCCAAGCTTTCATGGCAATAAGGAGAAAATATCATCGTAAAGGCTGTGGGGGTTTTGTGCAGAAACTTCAGTTTCATTAGTTATTTTCAAAATTGATCAAATACTTGGCGATTAGTATTTACAAAACTATACTGCATGTTTAATTTGTTTTGATCATGTTGTATAATTACAGCAAAAACACATCAGTGAGTAGAGGTGACTGTTTGTCACTATAATTGATTAGGATGTTGGGATCAGACGTGTAGATTAATGAGAAGATTGAAGTGATTGGTAACTGATGAGTGCAGCGTTTCATCTCACTGCATTAATGTCTCCAAGCTCTCTGAAGGTTGCTTCTCATCTGTGTGCTGCGGCTGCCTGCTGACAGACAGTCTTTCTTCCTGCCAGCTGTCTGGGCCATCAGTAAGTGAATAACCCTGTCGACAAATAGCCTGTATAGGATCTCACGGTCTCCAGAGGGATGAGGTGGACTAATCAGTGTCTACGGTGGGACTGCTCGCTGGGGAGAGGGATGAGAGCTGATACTGTAGGTTGGGTTTTAACGGTAGGCTTACGTCAACACGTACGTCTTATGTGAATAAATACACCACAATGGCTCTGCAGCATTTCTCCAAGCGAGGCTGCATGCAAGTAACTCCAACTCGGTTAGATGTGAAATGAAATGGTCTTGAGCCGTTTAGCTCTCAAAGACTCTGTGGTGTTGAGTTGATGCACATGAGGATAACACAGGTGAATTCACGAGGTTCAAGTAGCAATACTATATGTACGTTTCTATAGTTGCTATGTCCATCACTTAGGAACTCACAACAAAAACAAACAAACAAGTAACTGTGATCTGTAGACAGCCCACAGCTGGACAAGCCTCACACAGATGCTAACACAGCACATATGTTACTTCTGTGTAATATTATTTAACCATCTATCAGCCTGGATTACTTCATACATTATCTATATAGCTCTTTTTTAAGTGTAATATGGACTTTCTTTTAGTACAGAATGTAGAAAATAACAACAAAACAGGAGCGTACAATTTAAGCTGCAAAATAAACAACAAATCTGGCTTTGTGGTGACCTCCAGCTTGCGCTTTGGAAATTGTTACTTCTAAATCTAAGGCTTTGGTTCTTTGGATTAGTCGTTGCCCAAAGTAGAAAAGTTCAAGCCTTAGAGTTGTTAACGAGTGAAACTGGACCAGGAGATTGACAAACGGCTTTCAGGTCTGTGTTAGTGTGAAGGTGAAACCCTCGATTTAAGGGTTGGTCTGTGTTCCTACCCTCAGCAATGACCTTAAGCTGTGGGTAGTGACTCAAAGAAAAAGGATTTTAGGTACAAAGTGTCAGGACTTAGCCTTAGAAATATGTGTGGGGCTCAGAGTAAATTACCTCTCCTGCATATCAAAAGGCGCTAGATGAGATGGTTTGGGCATCTGATATGATACCTGACCGATGCCTTCCAGGTGAGAAGTTTTAGGTGTGTCCAACCGGGAGAAGAAGGCATGCTGGAGAGATGCTGTCGTTTCTAGAGTAGGTGGGAAAGATATCTGAGCATCTCTGATCAGAGATAAGAAGTAGAAAATAGATGGACAGCAAAACCAACGCACAAAAATAAAGAAACAACAACATGGTTTACACCCTTTTACTTTGAGATTCATACAGGAGTAAAGATTTTACAGACTGACCTGATGGGAGGAGAAAATCACCTCGATGTCTCTGATCCATAATTCATCTGAAGTAAATGGTTTAATTTATAGATTAGATAGTTACATGTGACTACTGTGGGTACTTGATAAGAATGGTGTTAAAGGGACTCAAGGTACACTAACATTTGGTGACTTCAACTTCTGGTGTTGGAAGCTCAGGATGAGCCCCGCAGCCGACACTACCACCTGCACGTCCTGTCTGACTGCAGCTGTTACCTCCGCGGACTTTAGACTTGAAGCTGAGAAAGGCCCGACTCAGAGACAGTAAAGGAAAGCTTTTAATGGCAAACTAAGGTGAGGGGATTTAGTCTGCAACATAATAGCGGATACTTTATAGGCTGTGGAGATGAGCTTATCAGCAGTGCACAATAAAACCATTGAGCAGCCACTCTCTGTTTGTTCTCTCTTTCTCTCTAGTGGTTGATTCTCCTTTCCTTCTCTTCTTTCAGTTCTGATAATTTGATGGATACAATGGAAGCATCAAAGCAGCAGTAATTAAGAATAGAATAGAATAGAATTCAACTTTATTGTCATTGCACATGCACAGGTACAGGGCAACAAAATGCAGTTTGCATCCATCCAGAAGTGCTTTAGTGATATAGATATATTACAATATATATTAGCAATAATATAGATATGTAAGTATATTACAGAAATGGGTCTATTATGGTATGTTATAATGTACACGGTATGAAGTATGTTATGAATATGCTATAACTATAAGTATGTACAGGATATGAACAGGATATAAATATGAAATAAAAACTATACAGAAATCTGAGATATACAGTTATACAGAAATGTGAACTATGCAGGTTATAAACAGTTGTAGGATTAAAAACTATCGTATGTACAGAATGATTATTTACACAGAGCTATACAGTAGTGCAGTTAAGATCAGTGAGATATGTGGATAATTTCTACAGAGGCTATAAAGTGCTGGTGGTTGTGAATGGTGGTTCAGTCCATGTTATTATTGTGTGTTTGAGGGTACAGTTGTCCATTGTGTGTGTGTGTAGGTGGTTGTGTGTTTATGTTCAGTCCATGTGTTAACGTGGGTCAGATGTCAGGAGGCAGATTTCAGGAGTCTGACAGCTGTGGGGAAGAAGCTGTTCTGGTACCTGGTGGTCTTAGTCCGGAGGCTCCTGTAGCGCCTCCTAGAGGGCAGGAGGGTGAAGAGTCCATGTGATGGGGTCTTTGATGATTTTCCCAGCCCTTTTCAGACACCGCTTCCTGTAGATGTCCTTTATGGCAGAAAGTGGAGCTCCGGCGATGCGCTGGGCAGTTTTTACGACCCTCTGCAACGCCTTCCGGTCCGAGGCAGAGCAGTTCCCGTACCAGACTGTTATACAGTTGGTCAGGATGCTCTCGATGGTGCAGCGATAGAAGTTCACCAGGATGTCTGAGGACAGGTGGTTCTTCCTCAGAGTCCTCAGGAAGAAGAGGCGCTGGTGAGCCTTCTTGACCAGCTTGGAGCAGTTGGTCGTCCAGATGAGATCCTCGGAGATGTGGACTCCCAGGAACTTGAAGCTGCTCACACGCTCCACAGCCGTCCCCTTAATGTAGATGGGTAGATGTGGGTCAGCATTCCTCCTGTAGTCCACGATGAGCTCCTGAGCTCCTTCTCGGTGTTATGCAGCAGGTTGTTTGTGTCGCACCCACATCGTTGTCACCGATGAGGCCAATCACCGTGGTGTCATCTGCAAACTTAATGATGGTGTTGGAACCATCAGCAGGTCAGCAGTCGTGGGTGAAGATGGTTATATTCTAATGTCAGTACCAAAGCAGGGTTTTTGTACTTTGTTCCCTTACACACTGCAGGATGAAGGAGCAAAAGGAAACTGGAAATTTCAGAACTTTAATCACGATCTTTTAGAGTCTCTTAAATAAACTAAGACAAGACTTTGTGCCAAAGACCCCTCCGGTGGTTCTGCGACCAAGCAAAACAACTTGACTTACTGCTGTGAACAGGAGTACACGCCATGCTGTAGGAGCTTCACTGAAAAGTGAAAACTCTAATCTTCATGCAGGTGGGATTTACTGCAGGATTAGATCGTATTAGCTGGTGCTTGTGTTCAAAGGGACATGACAGGACGACATAATGAACGGAGAAGCAGTAATTCTGCTCTGTCGTGGTGTTGCATTACCACGGCACATTCAGATCTTTCTGAATGGGTCAATTAGTCTATTCCTGTCCATCTGAACGTGCAGCTGGAAACCAAAGTATTATTATTTTTGTTGCATTAAGAACATTTCATTTGTTGCATTTGAATTTTAAATTTGCTTCCTGGAAAGGAGATTCTGCCCATTAGTCGTTCAGGATGAACAATGTGCTTTTCTTACTGGCTATAAAACACTGAACTAGCTTTTTACCTTCTCAATGACACCTGTGAGTATATATGTGAGTATATATGTGAGTATATAAGTTTTCACAGCCAGTTTGCAGAAATGTACGTGGAGACCACATGTGATTAAATCCCTCATGGATTTAATCAGTGGGGCCGTGTGGGCAGTGGTTTGGGAGTATGGGCTACTGGACCTAATGATACAGTTTCTTTTGGTAAGCCACAACCACAGGAAGAGCTTGGTCCACTTGCTAGAAATAAGTCAGACTTATTGTGGGTGACTGTACCAGTGATTGTACCAGCACTACTCTTCCTGTCTCATGCAAGCTTCCTCTGAAGATTAGATCTCCTGCTCTTCCACGTTGGGGGGAAATGCTAGTTGAGGTGGCTGATGGATGTCCTAATTAAGGTGCTCTAGGAATGTCCCCAGCTGAACTTGGGCCATAAGCCGGATGTGGTGCCCCTGTAATACAGAGTTAGATGAGTGAAGGGGGGGTATTCTTCAAGCCTGATTAATAAAATGTTGTAACTTGATTCAGTACTGCTGTTGCCCCCCCCCCAAAGATCAAAAAGTCAGTCGTAAAGTTCATTTAAAGACTTTTTGTCTTAATTTGACTCTGTCCGCCAGGCCAGTGGCAGGAGGGGTCCTAAAGAGATTTAGGAAGTCTAGACTGCCCCTGAACTTTTATTTGGTTTCTCTTTATTAAGTTACTTCAAACTTCATTTTGAATTCACCTTCATCCAAACCACAGACAGGAAGCTTTGAGCCCAAACAGTTCACTGCTCACCGCCTTTCTATTTGTGACATTATGGTTTTTTGTATTGTCCCTTTAAACAACGTCTAATCAAGTATTGAAACTTCAAACTTTTTTCCTAAAATCTCTTGCTTTTGTTCTTCACAGGAGCCATGAAAGATTCATAATCAACACATTTATTTTTGCTTGATATTTTCTTGACACCTTCACTTTCCCATATGAATAAAATGAACGAGTTTTGTTGTTTTTTTCTCCATGTGGTTGTGTCACACTTCCAGCTCTCCTGGAGGAAGGGGATTGTTTCTTTATCACAAAATAAGCCTTTAAGGAATCCTGTGTCTGCTTTGCTGCTGAAAGTATTAGAAGTGCATTAAAACTGGATTAGATTCCCTTTGAGGTTAGAAGGTTGCAGGTAGTGGGCCCTGCTATCATGCCTTCAGCACACTTTTCTACATTGTCAGGTCCATCCTGCTGTCAGTGCAGAGCTCAGTTATTTCCATTGTTCTTCTTGTTACTTGCAAACAATAATGAAAGGTTTTTGCTAGCTCTTTATATGTTAGGATCCACCTATTGATCAAAATTATTAATGTACATTCTTCCTTTATTTTCTTTAAATGCTACCTATAGCAGCCTCCAAACATGAGAAATCTGGTTGCAGTCTCTCTTCCTTTTGTCACACAGCCGTCCTCTTCGATGGGTTCGGCAGATGTGAACTCTAAACTTATTTTCATATTTTCACTGTGGGCTTCTGAAAGCTGAGCTCCTGGAGCTAAGACTTACTATTACAAATATATCAAAAACCTTAAAAACCCATTTGACAGAGCTGCAATAGATTTAATATAGCTGAGCTGTTTAATTTTCCCTTTTTATCTAATTATGAATGAACATATGATGCTGTGCACTCATGTCTAGAGTGCCATACGGCCACTTTAAGAACATGAGGGGATGTAGTGTGATCGTGTGTGGTTACTGGTCCCTATAGCTGAAGGCTGACTCTGTGCCACCCTGCTGCTCCCCCTGACAGGCCTGATGGTGATAGATGCCACTCCTCTCT
Source organism: Neolamprologus multifasciatus (assembly GCF_963576455.1). NCBI lineage: Eukaryota > Metazoa > Chordata > Actinopteri > Cichliformes > Cichlidae > Neolamprologus > Neolamprologus multifasciatus. The sequence goes on from NC_140453.1 coordinate 28,789,403, forward strand.
TCCTGATGAAGGGGATACATGGCCCTGTATGTGGCTGCCCGTCTGGGGAATATGAGGCTGCCAGTAAACCACTGGCTCGCATTGTGATTGAGGAGCACCCTCATTCCTGTACAGCAAGTCGTGACCTTCTCTGTCAGATCTCACCAGGAGTGCTGGTCTCAGTGTGGTCTGTGGATCCACTGGGGTTGCTTCAAAAAGTTTGGGCGACCGTGGCTCAGGGGGTTGGGAAGCGTATCTGTAACCGGAAGGTCGCCGGTTCGATCCCCGGGCTCTCTGTCCTGGTCGTTGTGTCCTTGGTCAAGACACTTTACCCTACCGTCTACTGGTGTTGGCCAGAGGGGCCAATGGCGCGATATGGCAGCCTCGCTTCTGTCAGTCTGCCCCAGGGCAGCTGTGGCTACAACTGTAGCTGCCTCCACCAGTGAGTGAATGAATAGTGGCATTGTAAGGTGCCTTGAAAAGCGCTATATAAATCCAATCCATTATTATTATTATTATTATTATTAATAATACACCTGAGCAAAATCATATTCATAACTCCCATATGTGCTGTTCATATCAGCTCTCATGTCATTAGTTCATAACAAGCGAAGCAGGTTATCAAACGTGGTTGTAAGTCATGTGTTTTGTGTTTTTGTGGTGTCCAAGCAACACGTGCTTCATGCAGTGGAAACAAAGGATTTGATCACTCACCAATATAACTTTAAAACTTCAAGTTTTGTAAGAGAGTCAAAGTTGTGTTAAAAGTTCACGTGTTGTTTAAGGAACCTCACATATTTTAAACGGGTTACTGTTATGAGCTGTCCTACGTGACGCCTTTACAAGTAAACATAACCAATGAAAAAATAACCTGGTTTTATGTAAATGTGGGAGTCGTAGCAGCTTTGAGTGATGGCGCTCTGTTAAATTAACTGGACTGTCAACACACTGACAGCTTGATCCAATCAACATTTTCAATAAATGTGTACAGTGTGATGCTCAGGATGCTGATAAGTAGAAACCAAAAACATTCAAGAGCCCAGTGAGTTAAGGTGTGTTCACACATGGTCTGCAGCCATGAACTGGACCTTACCTGGCTGACCAGCACAGTCGTGAAACTGTCTTCGACTGCTCAACACCTGCCGAGTTATAACCGGTGTCTTGCATTGAAAACTGCTGCAATGACCCGGTTACTGCGTTCACCAGATATCAACACGATTTCGATCCGCTCCTCACGTGTTAACCTCTTCGACATGTCAATGGCTGTGAACAAAGAGAAACTTGTAAATAACTCATGAACGAATAAAGTTACGTTGAAACCAAGCACACCATTGTTTTTCTTGTGACATTACCAATAAGTTTGATGTGTCACATGGCCCTCTTCCTATTGAAAAAGCAAAAGTTGTATCCAAGATGGCCGACTTCTAAATGGCCACCATGGTCACCACCCATCTTGAGGAGTTTGCCCCCTCACATACACTAATGTGCCTAAAACAGGACTTTAATATCACCAACCATTCCCATGTTATTACGGCGTATCCATATAAATGGCCCACCCTGTATTGACACATCGTGCAGAAGGCATCCGGGGCTTCTCGGGATGTCTGGGGCATGCCAGCGTCATCTGGCACCAGATTCAACCTGCCAAGAAAGAACGAAGGGACCTTCATGTGGTGATTTTAGACCTTGCCAACGCCTGTGGGTCAGTTCCGCACGAGATATTGTGGATGGCCTTCAACTATTTCAGCGTACCAAACCACATCACAGGACTGGTCAAGACCTACTTTCAGGATTTACAGTTTTGCGTGACAGCTGAGAATACCGCCACAGCCTGGGTAAACAGGCATTTATCATGGCAATGGAGGTTGGTCCTGAGGGCATCCCGGTGGGTAGTGGGAGGTGACTCAAGAGTGGCCTTCGTCTTCCTCCCATTAGAGCCTACATGGACGACATGACCATCATTACAACAACAAAATCATGTACTAGGCAATTCCTACAGAAGCTCCTGGAAAACAATGGGCAAGGATGGAGTTTAAGCCAAGTAAATCTCGCAACCATCTCCATCGTAAAAGCTGACAGCCGAGCAAATTCTGTATCAGTGGAGAACCAATTCCATCAGTATTACAGAAGCCCATAAAGAGCCTGGGACGGTGGTATAAAACAGACCTCAATGATACGTGGCAACTCGAACAACTAAGGCAGAACTTGGCTGATGACCTCAAGCGGATTAACAACACTGCACTCCAGGAAAACTGAAGCTCTGGTGCTTCCAGTTTGGGTTATTACCCAAAGGAGGAAGTGGATAATGGTGATAATGGCTGAAACACCCGACACAGGTCCACTGCTGACGATGTGTCCCAAACTGGTAAAGTGTCTGGGCTGCCTTTCCTGTAACAGCCATCCCTCAACATTTCTCCATTTAAAGTAATTGCATTATCAGGGACTGTAACATCTAGTCCTTTTTACCGAATGGCTACCAATAGTGTATCCAGTATGCACCATCTCCACAGTGAAGCCAGAAATTGTGTTACACTAGTACACTACTATCTGCATAATCTGTTATACAAACAGCCAAAGGTACATATAAGTAGTCTGGGGCCAAAATGCAGTTGATTCCTCAACCAGCACCAAAGACTTGCTGTTGTTGTTGCTGAAGGAAAGCTATCCAATGGCTCTCGGGGTGTCAAAACATGTCAATAACTCTTTTATTTATGAACCACCATCTCAGAGCTGTTTACACAGTAACACAGAGACCTGCACACTAGCTGAAGAGGACCAGAGATAGTGACTGACGGGCTTCCCACCCCTCTCTGGACGAAGACCTCTGCAGTGCTGACCCACATGCTAATTATAAGGATGCAATAATTTTAAATTTAATGAAAAAGTAAACACAGGATCAGCCTCAACAAAATATCTTCAACATCAACCAGGTTAAAAAACAGGCTTTCAAATTAAATTTAAGCCGTTGAACTGAGCGTGCTGTTCCATAGTGAAGGTGCCAAGATAGATGGCGAGCATCTTTAAAGTCCATTTGTGTCATTTCGCTTTGTTCCTTCCACATGTACCCATTAATAATCACAGGCACTGTTGCTAGCTAGATTTGAGTGGGACTAATTATTCTCATCTGCATCATCTAGTCACCCCACACAGTGCATTACATTAACTTCAGCACTGCTACCTTTATTTAAGGCTCCAGTGATTATGTTTTAACGTGTGCAATGAAAAACATTCACGGCCTGGTTCAGTCAGAAAGGTTTTTTCCTCATCATAGCCTATATCTTTGACCTTTTGTGCTTTATATTTCCTTCCATGAAATCCATATCTCTGGGCTCTGTATCTGCAATCCTTTGGCTCAGCTTTTTTTCTGACCCCGGTGTTGTTATCAGTCAGATTTGAGGAAACGCATTCAGCCCAGCTGTGAGCAGAAGGTCTGCCTGGTACCATAGCCTACCTGAGCGCTCCTGCAGTGCTCACAGTGAATTAGAAATATGAAAGTAACGCAGCCCTCCAGGCACTGCCTGTAAAACAAATATTTCTGCTAATGGTCGTCTAGAATTTAGCATCACTCAACAACAGTGAATCATCTCTGCTGTTATACAATCACATTGAATTCTTTGGGATGTCTTAGCTTGTTTTTGTGTTGCTTTATAAATCAGATGTTTTCTTTAACCCCCCGAGGCTCTGCTATTGGTATTAAACAGACTTACCTGAGCTACATGTGTGAGGCAAAAGAAAACAGACAAGTGAGAAACTCTGCAGAGCAACATATCCAGACGCTGTCATCAGCATAAAGATAAATTTCTCTCGAATTCCCTTACCTGAGTTACAACAAGCTGTACTATCCTGCACTTGTCAGCAACAGATTCAGAAGAACATAATAATTCATCTGGAGTGATGTTTGTGCCCACATGATTAATCCAAGTCCCATATTCGCTGTCTTTTGTCTTTTCTTGTTTTTGGCGGTTACTCCCGGCCACGAGAGGAGTGTTGTAGCTTTAGCGAGGGTAGTGTGAGTGAAGCAGAACAGCTTAGCAATGCTCCAGATGAAGCAGGAATTCTCTTTAGGTTATGAGTGGTGAGCACAACCCCACATGCAAGCACACGTATGCTTCTGTTGCACAAATAACCAGATTAATAGATTATTTTAAACTGGGAAAAAGTTGAGAAACCTTAATAAAATCATATGAAGCATAAGTGTCAAAATGAGACATGTAGAAATAAATCAAATGGCCAGGGTGTGCAGAGTGTTACGTCAGTCAAAGAATAGCAACACGCTAGTGTCCCTTGCATGGAAAGCTTGTTAGCTCAGTCATTTTTTGGACACTGGCATGAAGACCATGTTGACAGCCTGCTGCATGAGGAGGACAACAAAGTTCTCTTCTAATCTTCGAGAAGCTGGATTCCTGAGAGGTTCTGTTTTTCTGATTGTCACTGTATCATTTTCAAGAATAAAGTTTCACATTTCTGAGTTTTTCCCAGCTGTGAGCTCTTCTAGATGGTAGAAGGCTGCACATGAATAATGTAAAGACTCTTTTAGGCGGCTCTGCTGGAGAGGAAATGCAGTCTCTTCACAGACAGTCGACAGCAAACACAGTGCAAACTCTTTAAATCTGACTTTTTTCATTGGCTCTTTTCTTGAGGTTTGTTTTTCTTGTTTCGTCTTCTTTCTATCTTAAGCTGAAATGGAGCTTGTACAGACGCTAGCATACTTCTGTCAACTGCTCGGTTATTCATCACTCAGCCACACATGTTTCTGTGTTCACACATCAATGAACAAAAAGTCTCTTTCTTTCGTTAAACATACGTGATATCAGACGACCAAATACACATTAAAACAGGGCTTTGTATCCTTCAGTAGTAAAATTTATTTTTAAAAAACTATTTTTAAGTCATAGATCTCATTTAAATGCATTTTATTGCTAACCCAGAGTATTATGAGCACTTTGCATTGGTGAAACTCTCATTGTCCTACTGTTTACTCTCAGAACTATGCAAATGGATGATAAACCTGGCTTGTGATGGTTATTGTAAAACTTCTTCAAGTTCCTGTGTGCTTTTCATTAATGGACACATACTCATCGCATTATTTTGCAGCAACAAAAAGGATGGATCCATCCAACACATCCATAATTTTCTTATCTAATCCTGGGATGTGGGGCAGCTGAGGCCAGTCCTATTTGACTTTGAGCAGGAGACAGGATATATCCTGGACATCACCATTCATCACAACAAAACTGCTGCTCAAGAAGATCCACACAGGCATAGGGGTGGGGGGGGGGGGGGCTGTGGAAACCCCACAAAAGAGTAAAACAGGAGCTGTGAGGTGCACATTGGGGCTTCCAGATATGTCATTGGTAATATAATCGATATTTGATTTTGAATAAAAGCATTTCTTGTTTTGACCGTCTATCACAGATCTGCTAAAATACTGAAAAGTAAACAAATCAGATACAATAGAGCTTAAGACGTCTCGCTGCGATTGGTAAGCTGAGGTGTGAGTTGCTGCAGAATGGGCGTGTTGTGATTTGTGAGACGGCTGAGTGCACATGAAAGTGTTGCTACAGTGCTATTGGCAGACTGGAAATCCAGCACTTAGCCTCCTCCCTGCCTTCCTGTCACAGCACACTTAATGATGCGTCAAAGATGTTTGAAATTGTCTCCAAACTTTCTCTGAATTGTTTCTGTGAGACTTTCTGTAATTGTCAACTTTTACAGTAAACAGTGGAAGAGGGTTTTTTCAGTCAACTGATGGAAACAATCAGAGCTGTGAGGTTTCTTTTCCTCCACAACAGAAAGTTTTCAGCTGTCGAGTAGTTTTGACAGAGTACCGCGTGCATCTGCATGGATAGAGATGCTGATGGGGATTCATGTTTCACTTTATCATTGAAGGATGAGGAAGCTACACTGTGACCACTCCTCTCTCTCCTCTCTGATTGTAATGTGTGCTGGAGCATACGCTGGTTGCATGACCTCGCTGCTCTATTGGAGCTCACATTTGATGTTGATGTGCGAAGGTGGAAAAAATGGAGTTGTGCTGTACTTGTGTCCATGAATGCATTTCTGTAGTCTCGTGGAATCAGAGGACGCCACAAGAAACGCAGTGACAAACAAGCTGCTGTGTTTCGTGGAAGACTGTAAAACAGCCGCCAGGTTCACCTGTGGAGAGAATTACTTATAATCGCACAGGCTGGCCCGGATAAATCGTTCTATCTCAGGTACTGTCATAATGTAGGTTAATTCTACTGGCATTAACTGACATTTATCATACATCACTGTAGCTTCCTGTTTGATGCGGCCGAGGACCCCACTGTTTCCTGCCTGCTTGTTAAGACATATTAACCCTGTTTCAGCTGCAGCGCGTTGTTTCAGCTGCGCTGGATGCTGTGCAGCTGATTGATGGATTGAACCGTCATTTCTATTTGTCCCAGTCTTGCTGCTGTGGCTCTCATGGGCTACAAGTGCCAGTGTTGTGTTTATCTTTTGTTTTTGTTTTTTTATTGTAGAACATGCAACGGGAAAAGTAACGAAAGGAAACACAAAGCAAAAATCAACACGATGACAATCTTTGCAGTAGAGCATGTGTACTGGTGCAGACAAGCTATCCATGCCAGTAAACCGTGTGTGCACAAATATATTTAGTTGCCAGTTTATTATAAATAGCTTGAGTTCATCCACTTAAACTCAGCGGTCCTGCAGTGACATGTGAGTTTCTGTTGAAACTGTGTCACACGTGTGGTTCTGTCTACGTCCTGGAGGAGGAAGTTTGCAATGCTGTTTCTTTCATTGAGTTTCCCTCGTTCACTATATTTGGCAATATGTTAGAAACATATTAGAAACACAACTTTGAATCCTCTAAGTGAGTTATTTTACTTGTGATGATGATGATGATGAGCTCAGAGACGTCCAGTACCAGCTGCTCAGGAGGCTGAAGGACAAGAATTGTAAAAATGAAAGCTGACATTTCAGTGTGACAACATGATAAACGAATCATTTTAAAATAGATATTTCTTTTGCTGAGGGAATGCGTAGACACTTATCTTAGACATCTCTAAGATGTGTAAGCGAGGGCTGCAGGTCGAGTCAGGTTCAGCTTCTAAATACAGAGAGTTTGATATTTATTCATCTTGATTGGCGAGTGCAGCCACACGTTAACATTTATACAGCCATTAACATGAAATTCAGTTGTTACCTGAACTTGTTTCCAGTGAGAGCTGAGCTCCCGCAGCCTGGTCTTTGTCACCACTTCTTAACTTTATGGACAGAGTTTCCAGGCTGAATGATGTTTCCTCTGGTTCATGTGAGCAGTGACCTCAACGTCACACTGGGCGGGTTTATAGTTGATATAGTTTGATACAGCGGGGACGAGAATTAGCACCCAAATCTGAGGCCACAGCTTTAAGTTGCTGCTCCAAAATGAGGAGTTGAATTAACCTCCTAGGACCTGCGTCCTCATATGTGGACTCACATTTTGGGTTATTTAGACTAAAATACTCAATTTTGCTCTACAAGGGCCTGGTATCCACTTACAAGGACATATACTGCTACTGTTGTATCAAAATTTTAAAACAAATATCCTCATATGTGGCTCTTATTTTTCTTAAAAACAAAAATAAGGTTGAAAAAAAAATCTGGTAATTCTTTGTTTTTACATTCATCGGGTCCGATTATGCCCAAATATCAAAGAGAAATTAAAAATGCTGCTGTGGAAGAGTTTGGGTCTTAGGAGGTTAAACCTTTGATTTTACTGATTGATTGATGTTTCTATTTTTACTGATGGAAACAAGCGGTCCACGTCTAGGCCTAGGTGATGTGTTGCTGCCATGTCCAAATGGAAAGAGACATCAGGGCAGACCAGGATGTGCTGGAGAGATGACGTCTCTGTGGCGGCTTCGTAACTTGTTTGTGTCTTTGCTGGGAGAACTGGAGTTAGTGGCATCTCTGCTCAGAGCAATGACCTCCAGTATGCTGGTGACTCGGCGAAGTGTTGGCGGCTCGTAGCAAAGCTGACTTTTAGTGTTTTCGCCAGTTGATTGTAGCAGATTTGGGAAAATAACCGAGCAAGCGTGAGAATCATCTCTTTGTTCTCTTGTTCTTACTCTGACATCCCCGATTACAGAGTCAAAGATAATGACTGACCAGCTTCTCTGCGACTGACCTTTCAGTGAACCAGAGCAGATGCTGGTGTTTCCTGTTAACTGGAGTTTCTGATTAACTGGTGAACCAGTGTGTGAGACAGATGTGTCGTAGGTGGGATTTATTGATGTTTGCAGCATGTCCCACAGACACTGGAACCAAAGCCTTAAACTCTGCGTCCACACCAGCCCGGATAGATTTGAAAACCGCGTTTTCGTCTGAAAACGCTCCGCGTCCACACTATCGTTTTCAGTCGTTTTCACAGAGTTGTGCGTCCACCATTTATTTAACTTAGCAATTTAGCACCGAGTTTGTTAAATGGACTCACAATGAGGTGGAGTTGTTGCTGCGAGTAACACAAAAGTACAAAGTTGCAAAAGTGAGTGAGAGTTAAAGAAGTTGAAGAAAAGCTCTCAGGAGCATCTACAGACTGATGTTAATCTTTAACAGGGCTGTCTTTAAACAGCTGCTGTGTAACGCCCTCTGCTATCTTTGCTTATTTGGTCACATGACTGCATCACATGACTAAAATGCGTCATCGCTTTCGAAAGTCTGCGTTTTCGAGGGTCCACCCTGCGACAGCTCCGTTTGGAAATGTGTTCGTTTTCAAGAGTGTTTTCAAAACGCTGCGTTTACCTTCGGGAAAACGGCGTCTCAGTGTGGGCGGGAAAACGTCTTCAAACGAAAGCGCATTAGTGTGGACGTAGCCTTACACAGACCAATTAAATCAACACCAGCTGTGTTGCATGTGTGCAGATACACAACACAACCCTCCTGCTGACGGTGCCTTCAACAGCTGTGAGAGTACAGTGATGCGTTTTTACCTACAGACATAAAATAGTGTTTCACATCGTTTCAAACTACCAGCACACAGACATGACTGCACCATCTGCCATTACTGATGCTTTGTAACTTCATACATTACTCTGTACAGTAACGTTAACTTACCCTCATGAGAGGCTCTGGAACAGAAAGAAAATCACTGTGCTGGCCCAAAGAAGACGTAACAAAAGAGCAAAAGCAAAGCTCTCTGACTTGTGTGACTCACCTGGTCCCTTACCAAATGCCTCCTGCAGGTGTAGTCACCACAAAGACATTCTCACCGGCCAACCACACGGCACCACTTTGCATTTAGGCACGTAGCCATGGTGGAGGAGACCTGCATCAAAATGAGAACAAAAGACGAGTTAGGTAACTTTGCACACTGGATGGTTGTTGGTGGCAGACAGGCTGGTCTATCAGAAACATCTCATCTACTGCAGCACAGCTTTCTCAGGGTTTGAGAGCATGAGCTAAAAAAATGAGCCAAAAAAGGCAACAGTCACTCAATAACTGTTTATTACAACGAGGCATTCGACAGAGCATCTTTGAACAGCAGGTCAAACCTTGATGCCTACAGCAGTCGGACACGCGATGAGGCGATACTCTTGTCAGCCAACACTCAGAAACTGAGGCTTCAATTTGCTCAAGCTCAAAATTTCACAATAGAAGATTGAAAAAATGTTGCTTCTTAGTACATTTCCAAGTTAAGCTGGTAGACTTCACTACCTTCAGATGTTTAATTAGCTTTAGGACTTACGTGTGTGCTCTGCAAGTGTGTCTGACTCTATTTGTTGTATTAAAAACAACATAAAACACACTCAACTACACTGATGCACTGAACCTCTGACTAACATCGGTTTCTCTCGTCGCAGGTGTCCATCTATGAACCTGTGAGGTCATAGCCATCTAACAGCAGCATCAGCACCAGAGGAGAGTTCACCAGCAGTGACCATGGACCTCAGATTTAGACGTCTGTCGCCTCTCACCAGCGCAGCTCTTCATCTCCTGCTGCTGGCCAGACTGGTGCTTCCTTCTCACACAGAGAGTGAGTCCACACAGCTCATAGCTGTGCCTGCATGTTCACAGTTTTACTGTCAGCTAATATCCATTAGCTGACAGGAAGTGTGCACAGACAGCTTTCAAATGGAAATGTGTTATGTGACTGACATACAGCATCACTGCTCAGCTGAAAAAGCCCTTTGAAACGCTTTGATGTAACAGCTTTGATACATGATTTCATATTTCACATTATGAAAGCGTCACACAGAAAACTGACACCCTGAACCGTCTGCTGCGTTTGAAGGGCATTTTTAAAGTAGGACTATTCTGTTATTTTTCAGCTCCGTGTACAATAAACAGTTGTTATTGACGTCCACCTGTTTAAACCAGCTTTCTCCTGATTCGCTGCCTGTGGTAAACAGAAGATTTGAACAGGAGGTGGATGGGCCTCCTTTGTCTGCGATGCCCATGTCAGGGATTTCCTCTTTACATTAAACCATAAAGTCAAGAGTATAAAAAACTATTTAAAAAAAGCCTTAGAGCAGTCTGAAGCCTGTGATTTTGAGTTGGAGGGATTGTTTGTACAGACGCTGACTGTTTAATATGAGCATCCACACTGTAACAGTTTATATATAACAGAAAATAAGGAAAAAGGTTTTATTAACTCTTAAATGTGGGAAATTTGACAGCGAGCGCTAAAGTTAAAAATGCGTTTTGTTTAATAGCAGGAAGGATTGCAAAAACAAATCTGGTTGTATACCAGAATTTTTTGGCCGTTGACAGCATGTAATAAATGTATAATAAGTAAAACTAAAAGTCCTTATTTGCAGCGAGAGTTGAAAAACAACATTTCATTTCATTTTCACAATGACGTCTTCCCCTGGCCAATCTCCATCTCCGCTTTCTGGGGTTTTTGTGTATTCCAGCTAAAGTAAAATACAAAATAGAAAAACAAAGTGAAAGCATCACTCTGGCATCCATGTAACAAAAATCCAGCCCTACAACCTGACCTTACTCTGGAGTTTGCCTTGCAGTTTCATGCAGCATGACGTTCCTCACAGGACTATTGTGGGTTCAATGTCAACAGCTCGACTCTACCTGAGGCCAAATCAAAGAAAAACAAAAGGAAAGAAAAGAAAGTGAGAAAGGGATCGAGAGATTGTGTGAGAGAAAAGGCCCGGGCCGTCTCTGTCTCTCTTACACTGGTGAACTTATTCACACCTTATTTGCTTGGCTTTGCTATTAAAGGCATAAAAGTATCCAGTAGAAGTGATAAAGTTTGACATTTGTTACAGCATCAACAGAACTCTGACCTTTTTCTTAATGATTGTGAATAATAAATGTGTCTTGAGAAATCCATTTTTATTCATACAGCTCAAAGATCAATACTCATTTGAAGGCACTTTTTCTGAGGTGAAACCTGGATTCTATGGGCTCAAAATGTGGTCATAAATATTTTGTACTTGTAAATCGGTTTTGTACTTGTAAATCAGGATTTGTATGTGTAAAAAAAAATTGTGTGTGCGTAAAAAAGATTTGTATGTGTAAAAAAAATTTGTGTGTGCGTAAAAAAGATTTGTATGTGTAAAAAAGATTTGTGTGGACTTAGCCAAAAAAAACCCTGCAAGTTACAAGTCCGAATTTTGACCCTATTTTTCTTCCTTTCATCTGATTGGTCAATGTCATGTCAATCACAAATGTAACAATCCAACCAAGAGAACAGATGGGTTTGGCTGTCGGAGGGGCGCTTTTTGAACTGCAGGTCCTTGAAGGGTAATACAGGTTGAAGCTGGAGGATCTCTATATAAATATCCGATAGCAGCTAGGTCCCCTAACTTTCAGTTGCTGTTGAAAGGATAAGTTGTGGTATATCAGTGGTTAGAAATACCATTATTACTTTAGGATTAGTTTAACACAAAGTCAGGGCTGACCGGGGACCATTGCTGTGAGTCACAGTGCGCAGCATAAAAGTCCTTTCACATCGGACACAGGATGTGCTGCTAATGCTAACTGCTAACTAAAGCAAAGGATCCAGAATTTGTTGCTGGCTGCTGAGCTCTGTGGGGTTTTGCAGCAGCTCTACCTGCACTAGATGCACCTGCTCCTTGTCGTTTCTATCTCTGACTTTATGTCCTCTACAAGAGTTTCTGTTTTTTTTGCTAGTTCTTCAAATGTTCAATAAAAACATCTATGCTAATTCATAAGAAGAAAGCTTTGTAATGAAGACTGTCATTTCCAAAACACTGCCCGCCCCCACCCCACGGTCCGCAGCGCTGTTGAAAAGGCTGTGGAAGTCCCTGTATTAAACACGTAGACCTGTGACACAAAAATCACCAAACTCGGACGACCACAGACTGTTTTCCTTCGTGGTGATGAAGGAAAACGCTGGGTTGGCATGTAAAAGGGCATTTATTCCCTTCAAAGACCTGCAGTTCAAAAAAAGCGCCCCTCCGACAGCCAAACCCATCTGTTCTCTGATTGGATTGTTACATTTGTGATTGACATGACATTGACCAATCAGATGAAAGGAAGAAAAATAGGGTCAAAATTCGTACTTGTAACTTGCAGCGTTAACTTGCACGCACAAATCTTTTTTACACACGCACAAATCTTTTTTACGCACGCACAAATCTTTTTTACACATACAAATCCTGATTTACAAGTACAAAACCGATTTACAAGTACAAAATATTTATGACCACATTTTGAGCCCATAGGATTACCACAGATATAAACCCAAACAATCTGAAGACACCCAATGAGCAAAAATTTACAAAGACGTTGTGCTACAGCTGTTCATGTAACGATATATATCAGCTGACGATATAAAAACATCTATCTTTTTATTTTACACTATCGTTTGTTTCGTGGTGTCACAAAAGAAACTGTTTACAGCAATATTTTTCATGGTTTTGATGTCACTGTAGTTATTATTAATTTACTAAACTTCTCTCTTTCTCTTATATTTAATATAACCACACTGCTGACGGACAAGCGCCTGTTTTTATGCGTTGTCGTTAGCAACAACGACGGTAACAGCATCGCGTGTCCACTTGTTTATGTTCCACATAAACCTTTCACAATAAAGCTCAAGATCCTGTTGAGACTTTTCAAAATAATCTGAATCACGTGAAAGAGCAGATTATTTATGATGAGAAGTAAAAAAAAAATACGCCAGGTGCTAAAAAATAAACCTTAGACTCAAACGTTAGACCAGGCTTTTCCCCGCAACACGCCGTGGAATAAATACTCACAAAGAAAACTGCGCCGTTAAAACTTATGTCTAAAAATGTATCGTTTCATGCATCGGTTAAAACACTCGACTCCAGCTACATGACGCACAGCTGGAAACACTTCACGCAAGTCGAGCTGCCCGAGATTCACAGAATTTACAGAAAATGTTACATTTTTGTGATTTATATCGTTATCGGACGATAGATGTCTTATATCGGGATATGAGATTTTGGTCACATCGCACAGCCCTACTTGTGAATTTAAAGGCAATAATCATATTTGATTTGATTTTATTTGATATACCTTTATTAGTCCCACAAGGGGAAATCTCATAAGGCTGCCGACCTATTGCACGCCATCTTACCCTCCGACCATACATACATTACACAAACATCACATGGGGAAGACAGGTCAGAGAGGTCTAACAATGGAAAATGCACCACATGAGGAAAGATAAGGAGAAAAAAATAACTCCCCCCAGACTGAGCTCCAACAGGGAGATCAGTCTGAGAACAGAAAAAACACCTCAGCACATGAAAAACTCTTAATACACCAAAGAAACACATGACAAGCAACAGGGGGGGGTAAAGGGTGAGAGACGGCCGATGTAGACAGCACATCTGGGCCTGCAGCCTGTGCGCTGGTCTCCTTGATCCACCGTCAGCATCGGAGGGGAATAAGCGTCGAAGGCGTTTGGAAAGTGAAAGAAAGAAAGTGCTGTAGAAGCACGAGCTCAAAACTCTACCTCCTGTTTCAACTGAAAAGGCGACGTCATGATTTTGTGATTGACCAAAGCAGCGACTCCAAACGAGCTTGTTAAAAAACAACAACTATGGGAGGAACTGAGATGGTTGCTGCTTGGGTTAGCTAACATAGGTTTCATTTGATGAAGTTAGATTTGAGATTAGAAGACTAAAGGTTGTAGGCATTTAAAAAAGATGTTGCTCTGAATTTAGCCAGAACATCTCTTAGCCTCACAAACGACTTTTTCATGGCCACTTAGACGTATCTGCCCCAGAAAAAGTCTCCTTTTGTCTCCCACTAAAACATCCCTAACCAAGGTCCACCAGTAAAAAAGGTCTTTAGTCTACACCTATATGTAGCTCCAGGTACTTTCTGCAGTATATTTGTCCCACTCTGCACTAATATGTCGAGGAAGAACATAAAAGGTCAACATTATTAAAAGCCTTTCATTTGCAGAGGGGTCGTCGTGGGGTTTGGAGACTAAAAAATGTTCTGCATGCAGACTCCACTTAATTTGATAATGGTTATGTTGTTCTTCCTTTAGAATCCCATTGAACCCAGTCATACATGTGTAATCAGCACAGCATTAGATCTGAGAAGGACAAAGGATGTAGAGGTGAAAGGTTAAGTAGGTTTGGAATTCTGTATTAGTCCAGTCATAAAGGGAAATGAGGCCGACGCAGCTACAGTAACAGAAAAATTACTAAACATCACTGCACAATATGCTGCACGAACGATGGCTTTTCAGATCTTCATTGATCTATTTGTGAATCTAAAGAGTTTCATGTTTTTGGATGCCTGTTTCCCACAAGGCAGGGGCGCAAAGGAGGCGATGCTTCCATACATAAATGACTATAAGGCCATATCATGTCACCTCACCAAATTAAACAGAATTGGGCCAACTAAGATTAAAGCATAAAGCCTAGAATTACAATCTGTTCACACACGGCAGGATGGCGTCATCACTATCTTAGATGTTTTTCCATTTTGGGGGGTTTATTCCAGTCACATGACACTGCTGTCATGAACCCTCTTCTGAAAGTATACAACATTTTTACACGTGCCAATTTACAGTCACTGTGTTACAGAGTCGAGCGTGTGAGGCCAGCCAGGCCGTAAAGTTGAGCTCAGTAAGTCTTTTCAGATCTGCAGATCTCCATGCATCGAACTGGCAAATCTTATCATCAAAGCTGCTCTAACAAGTCACTTTCTCTGTATAAACAACCAGCGCATTTACTCACAGCTCTCACAGCAGTACAAAGACCCTGTTCATGTATGTCAGGAGACATGGTCTACATTTAGGCCAGGCAGGCTGATGCTTCAGAGGTCTCCGAGGCAGAAGAGGAGCTCCACGGAGGGCAGTGTTTCTCAACAACAGGTTCATTATCAAGGCTCTTTGCTTTATGGCTGCAATGAGCACATTTTATAATTTTCCTTTATAAGTTGCAGATAGGAATTCATCAGCGAGCTGTGTCAGTAATTACCTTCCAGTGTGAGCACTCTGGAGAAAATGAGAATCATTAATTGCTCACAAAGAATTGAGATTTTCTCCGATTTTTAATGAAACCATATTAAAACCATTTAAACCTGATTCATGGAGTTTGTGTCAGGAATGGAAACCCTTTAATTCCCCCAAATTACCACTGAAATACACAAAAGTCATTTCACATGCTGCTGGAATCAACCGGCGCTCTCGATGAAGGAACTCACGATCGTGCAGCTAACAAGTTTACAGTATTTTATTTCACATCAAAATTAATGTGATGTTTATTTTAGGGTTCAGTCGTAGGCCACAGTCGAATGAGTCGTTACGGTGATTGATGGAGCATCAGTCAAAGCTTTATGAGGAAAGTTACAGGGTAAACATAAAAAGCACCATGGCCTCTTTGCTCCATACTGTGTATCATCAGGATGGTTTTAATAACCATTCTTCTGTAATGTCCTATTTTAAACCTTGACTAATGATTTTTGGATCATCATCTTTTTGAAACAAACAGAGAATATTACACTACACACACAGATCATCTGTTTGAGTATCAGTGGGACATCATCATAGGTGTCAAACTCGCCCGCAGCCTAATTACATTTGGCCCGTGAAGCCATACCAAATTACTATCAGAGCTGGCCTACTGGTATTATACAGCTAATATATGTATTGTTTAGTATTAAGCTTTGCTCGTTCCATATTCAGTTTTTCAGCAAAACCTGTTTGAGTCCATAAGAAAAGATTCATTCTCATATCTGGAGGAAGATTTTGTTTTTCAATAAATATTAACGTTAGCCCGCGACTTTGTTCCAGTTTTGAATTTTGGCCCACTGTGTATTTGAGTTTGACACCCCTGATGTACAAAATGAACATCATGCTGTAGTCAGTAAGACTTGTAGCTGAAGATTGAGACCATGAACAAATCAGCAAAGTGTTCACCAAGGACATAAATATTAGGCTTGTTTTCTCACCGGCTTTGATAGACTCAGACCTCTTTCTGAGGAGTCGCCCCCTGCTGGCTGTTGAAAGAATGCAGGCACCAAATGTTGCATACACCTTTTTTAAACAGTGGATGACCAAAACATATTTGTTTTATGTATTATGACTTGCATGTCTCGGGATGGAGTCATCAAGTGAAAGGAACAACACATTCATTACATTTTATAAGCCTTCAAATTAAGAGCGTGAAACAAGAAAAAGAAAAACAAGCCGATGATTCCAATATCCTCAAAGAAAAATGCAGCTGCACTGCAGTATTGTGCTGTGGATGGCTGCACAGCAGTTTTCATGACCTTAATGACTTCATAATATTGCATTTTGTGCGACTGTTTCCTTCTGTGCACAGTTGGCTACTCAGTGTAACACAGTCCTATCATTTGTTGATTAAGTTTGAGGAGGAATCATTAGCACTTGATTTGATGCAATAGATCTCCCTGTTGATGCAGTGTGAGGGGCTGTAAATGAGATGGATGAATAGAAATTGTCATTTTAATTAGTTGAGTCCATCAAATACTGAAATGTTCTTCACATGTGCTGATGAGAACGACCTCCTTCAAAGGAAAAGAAATAAGCCATGCGATGTTATGTCTGTAAGCTGGTTGCATGTCAAACGTCAGAGTCTGTGGCTTATTTTCACCGTATAACGAAAAGATTTGAACAAAACATTCGGCTGCTTAATGAATGATGTGTACAAATAACTACCTGATGTAAAAAGTAACCTCAGACTGAGCTCAACACAAAGTCTATTAAAAGCAATAAAAGTTTCATCATAGTCTGTTTTTAAACATCTTTTCATGACTCACTCGTAATAACACAGTGTGTACAAAATGACCTTTGCTTTCCAAACAACGTGCGTTAGAGCGAACCTTTGATTTTGATTTCTTTAAAGCATTATTCCAAAGTATTTATGTGGAAGTATCAAAAACCTTTCCTTCAGCTGAAATGTGCCAAATTGTTACATTGTTACTTACTGAAGAGCAGATACTTGAATGTATCTGCTCTTCAGTGAGTAACAATGTAACAATTTGGCACATTTCCAAGCCTGGACGTTCAGGTTTGACAACTCACTGAAGAGCAGATACTTAAATCTGCTTTAAAACTTTAAAATGTTCCTTATTTAAATACAGAGATTATTAGAGAAACACAACGTTTTAAGCCAATGAGGTCTGATCACTATATGGGTTACAGAAGTATGCAATCATTCTCTGATGCAATTGCAATCTTGTTTGGCGCTTGTATGAATTTGCAACAACAGTTTAGTGGAACATTAATGTTCTGAACTGTTCTGTTTCAGTAACTAACCTGCAGTAGCTCACGGTGCACCAGCCGAGCCGGCGCGAGCACAAACTACTGCTGTAGATGCACAAAGAATCAATATGAGTTTAAGTGGACGCTATATTTAGAACATTTTCATCTTCTGTCTGTCAAGGAAGTGAAGCCATTACATTCCAGACTCCACTGACCAAAACAGTAATTTTACGCCACAAAACAAGGGAAGTGCTTGTCTGAAGCTCCCTCGACTGGTTCGTTTTTGACTTTGATGTTCAGTGTTGGGAAGGTTACTTTTAAAATGTATTCCATTACAGATTACAGATTACATGCCCCAAAATGTATTCTGTAACGTATTCCGTTACGTTACTCAATGAGAGTAACGTATTCTGAATACTTTGGATTACTTAATATATTATCATGCTGTTTACAACTACATGAATGTACTATTGCTGTGATTTATTACTGTTACTGAAGGTCCGCGGCTCCGAACCGTAGTAAAGGGACCTCTGGCTAATACGGTGGGTTCTGTGTCGGCTCGTAGCTGAAAACTAGCTTTACTTTGTTGTCTGGGTCAACTTTGCTAGCAGAGACAGAGAGAGGCGTTGAAAGGCTGCTCCAACAGAACTTATTGTTTCAGAGGAAAACACGAACACGGTGTACAGTCGAGTCTTAATAGCTTACTTACAGCTGGGCTCGTCAGGCTCTCTTCTTGGCTGCAGTGGTTATTATTATATTTACATGCTTCCAGCTCCCGTTTCTGCTCGATGACAGCTCGTACTTTTCCTTTTTCTCCCTCCCTCGCTCACAGACACATAACGTGTATGGCAGTCCATTCTCCCTGCAGCACGGACTACACTGCCCATGATGCTACATTCTTTAGAGCTATACCTGTAGCATTCTGCCTGTTAGCTTAGCACAACAACAACAACATGCGCTCTCTCACCCAGGAAACACGCAGAGAGAGCGTCACCCTGTAACCATGGCAACCGTAACGCTGCCTGGAACAACAGAACGTAGCTGTCAAACAAAACCCAAACAGTCCTGACCCGCCACAATATGAAACAGGGAAGTACCGCCGTGTAATCCATTTATTTCAACAAAGTAACTGTATTCTAAATACCACCTTTTTAAACGGTAACTGTAACAGAATACAGTTACTCATATTTTGTGTTTTAAATACGTAATGGCGGTACATGTACTCCGTTACTCCCCAACACTGTTGATGTTTAAATGAATTAGTTTACAAAAAATATTAGAAACAGTTTTTCTAGAAAATTGCTCATTTTAAAACTTTTAGTTGTTAAAATAATGGACTTGGTTATGTAATGAGCCAGTCTGAAATATGTATAGATATTTTTTCTGGAACAAATTTTATTTGCTTGTAGTAAATCATTTACTTCTTTTAAATTATTGCAATACTAACGTTCTTCTCTGTAGTAGATTCAAGAGAGAGTTGTGTCCCAGCAGTTTGGTTGAAACCAATGCACTCCTGTTTTAGAGTGATAAATATTTACCTCGTATGTTTGAGGCTGTGAAATCAGATATTCTGATCATTTCCTTCTCCAGCAGTGAGGAGGTATATCTCATGCACGGTGCTGTGAAGAAGTTATTATTGTACATTATGCCGCAATCTGAAGAAACAGCTGAGAGTCGTTGACACTTTTGGGTCTGAACAGTAGTACAAAACCATTTGCTTTGGGACTCCAGTGAACTCCAGTGAGAACCACATATAGAGAAACCTTGGTACTGGTGCGTACCCTCCTAGGATTGGCTGACCTGCTAAAGTTACTTCAAGAACGCATTGATGACTCATCCATGAGGTCAGAAGAATCCAGCACAATATCTAAAGAACTACACGACTCGTTCGGCTCAATTCAGATCATTTGGGACGTTTGGAAAAATATTCTGTGGGCTGATAAGACAGAGGTTTAACTTTTTGTTTGAGTCCCGTTACATCTGGCATAAAACGAACAAAGCAGTTCATAAGAGGAACATCAACAGTCCAACACGGTGGTGGTCGTGTAAAGGTCTGGGCTTGTTGCTGCTTCAGGATCTGCACGATTTACCAGCATTGATCCTGAATTCTGCTCTTCACCAGGAGAATGTCCTGGTTCAACCCTTGAATCACACTCTTGCTCTGTAGCTGCACAATGATCTGAAAACTCCACCTCTGTAGGGCTTAAAAAAAACCAACTTTTTACACCTGGTAAGTTTGAATTATCCCTTTTTTTAAAAATAAACAAAATCCACATATAAAAACTTCATCTTGTGTTTACAAGCCTAATAATAAAATCTGAAACGTGTGACAAAAATGCAAATATATATATATATATATATACACACAAATTAGAAAAAGAATATGAGAAATAATTTTCATGGCACTCAATTAAACATGTTGGTGCACTTCACATTATCCAGCTGCTCGGTCTTTTCCACGCAGGGTTTCTTGCTCTAACCTCTCTTCTTCCTGCCCGGCTCTGCTCAGGTTTGAGCCTCCCCAGGGTCACATACACATAATGATTAGAAAAACAGAATCAGTTTATTGCCTGTGTCTTTGCCTCCCTCCTCCCAGCATCCATGCAGCATGTGGGTACTGCTACCGTACTTTTGTGGGAGGCAATTTTGCGGGTCATGAACAAGAAGCCGTAGTGAACTATGTATTATTTATAAGAACAAACACAAGTGGCAGCCGTGTCTCTGCATCCAGCTCTCCAAACAGAAAGGAAGATTACTAAGACTCTGCCAGGCTGTCTGGGATTCGATTTTAGACAGCGGAGTAAAATTATCAGTTTAGTCTCGACTAGGCAACATCTGTGAACGTAGACGATTTATAAAGTCCAGCTTGGAATCTGAAGTCTTAAAAGTCCATTTGCACCTGAGTGATGATATTTTTAACTGTTTGCTACGTTCACGCTGCTCCTCAGCCTGGTTGAACTTATCGGATTTGCAGGGTGTGTGCTGGCAAACAGCTATTGACAAGAGTGTAAATTGATTGGTCCATGAGAAAGTAAAGCTTTATCTCTGTTAAGATAAGCTGTCTCCGGCAGAGGGTTGACTTATGGATTAGCATGTAATGAAGGGCAAATGCTGACTGTTTTTCCTTAAAAAACAAAAATGTATCTTGGAGTCTAGACTGCAGACACGTGTGAGCTGCAAACACCTGCATGAGCCCAACATTCGGATTACAGATTACCTTTAAAATTAGTGGACGTTAAAAAGAAGAATATTATTTAAATACGGTGAGAGGGGTTGTTGCACATGATGCTGATGCATGTTTTAAAATGATTTTAGCTGATACATTTACACTAAACATGGCTGTACTTGGACAGTAAATGTGACACACCTGGTAGATTAGAAGGTTAAAGATACACAGAACATTACAGCTGTTGGATAGTGTGCCATTCAAAGTAATGGGACCGTTTGGTTTCACTACCAGTGTGGTGCCACACTAGTGTACCACTGTGCCCGTCATCATCGCTGTTGTCTTATGGTATTTTAAAATGTCTTAGAATTCATAAACAGTGGCTGAAAACACTGCCTGCTGCCATCAAACGGTCGCTAACAGGTTTCAGTGCTGACAAATGCCATTTGTCAGTTACAAACATGAGAATAAATGGAAATTTAGAGGTTGACTTGTTTTAGAATGAGGACAAAAACTGGATAAAGAGAGGATGAATAAATCAGAACAAGAAAGGCCTTTTCTTTCCCATAATGCACCGCACTCTTAAACATATTTGATCACATTAATCAGCCAAACCCATCAGCTGCTTGCTGAACGGTTTACTTTTTGTTTTATTCAGTGTTGTATCCACTCGGTTATGTCACTCAGCTGTGGCATCCCACTGATTCAGCCACATGGATATGCTCCAAGTGCTCTGGGTCACTGTTTATTAACCATGACTGCAGACGTGCAGGATTTAGCTCAGTCTGAAAACATTTGTTGTTGTTGTTGTTATTGCATCGCGTCATAAATGTTCTCCTGGCAAAACAAAAAGAAGGCAATTGTCCCGTTAGCGTTACAGGATCATCAAGTGTACCAACACATGCACAGCAGCCTCGATAACGACCCCACAAACGTCACAACGTATCGGGTGTAAACAAACCCTTTTTCGCTGAGTTTCACATGCTGGTTTAAAAGCGCGGCTGATGATTTAAAAAAAAGAAATCCAAAATGTGTCAGTCAGATTTTTCAGCATGAAGTTCTACTGTACGTGTGAGCTGTGAGCTCTTCACGTTTGCTTTATGTCTTCACTTCATGGATCAGACTGCTTCCTGCTCAGCTGCACCGTGGATGCTGGAAGTACGGGTGGTACGCGGCTGACAGTTCGTGCTGACAGGCCGTCAGCAGAACTGGCAGAGCTGTCTGTATCAGAGGGCGCGGGGTTGTGCTGTGAAAGCCAATGAGCAAACGTTTGCTCTGCCCTCCGTCGTCTGTGTTCACTTCATAGGCAAAGCAAATATTGTACTTCTGTGGATATATGATTGCTTTTCATGTGGTATCGGAAACAACATCATGAGAAGTCATTCACATAGACAGCTTTAATATTTACAGGTTGTTTGTATGAGTGGGACCCAGTAGTCAGTATTTTTAACCCTTTCAGTCACTGACACAAGCTGCAAACATACAACAACACTTTCCCCGTGTTGTAGTTGTGTTTTATTTTGAAAGAAATATTTATGCGTTACCATAGCGACCAGAGAGCATTAAGGGGCAGAGAGGAGGATGTTACTCTCAATCTGTCAGGAGGACGCTGCTGATAAAGTCACACAGTGAATTCACGTTTATTGTTATATTTACAAAACACAGTTTTTGTCTCAGTCGCGTCGTTATATTTTATTTTATTTTGTTTTATTTTGTTTTATTTTGTTTTATTTTGTTTTATTTTGTTTTATTTTGTTTTATTTTGTTTTATTTTATTTATCCGCCACACCTTAAAGGCCGGTCCGTGAAAATATTGTCGGACATTAAACCGCTCTGCGCTCTGTTAGACAGAGTAAAAGATGGGAAGAAGGTCAATGTCAGAGCGTCCAAAGTTTAAATAATGAACTTAAATTATTATGTTTTTCAAATACAGGAGGTGAGACTACATTCATACTGTGGTGCATGTGCAGTCACATCCACTATATATCCTCCAATCAGTGAAAACGTAGATCCACACACTCACTATCTGTCAATTAATGATAATCTCACACTGGGTCACATTCACTGACTACACAACAACCTCAGGAGGTTGTTGGGACGAAGAATCAGACATTTACAAAGCCACAAAGTTTTATTCAAAATGAGAGTAAACTTTAAGGCGTCAAAGTTAAGAAGACAAACAAGAAGACACGGAAATGCTAAAACCTAAAACTTAGAAGGCAAAGCGAGGACTCTCACAAAGACCTTTATGCTGATAACTCATCCGAGAGGTCTGTGATTTAGTTGTGGTCAGAAGGATTTTGTAACACAGCGGCCGCTCGTCTATCGCGGGAGGTACGTTCTAAAAATAACTCGCGATAAGCGAAATCTGTGAAGTAGCCAACTTTATTTTTTACAATTATTCTACATGTTTTAAGGCTGTAAAGCTGTCACTACACACTTCTACACTTTCCTCAGACGGGCACGAACAGTTTCTCTTGTTTAAACTCTCAGTTCAAACCTTCGTAGGAAGTCCAGTATTAGAGAACCAAAGGAACCAGGTGACGACGTTTCATCGACATCGTTGTTTGTTGGGGAGAAAACTTACAAACATGCAGCACTTCAGAGTCACACTGCTAGCGATTGAACATTTATGTACATTAAAAAAGCTGAACACATTCTGCACAGGAGACACGGCATGAAAGTGATTTAACAAAAAGCAAAATTGCACACAAAAAAAAAACAGCGAGGCTGTGAAAGGCGAACGGCGTTCTAGCGAGGGACCACTGCGCTGTTTGAATAGCGACTTAGCTTCCTAGCAGGTACGTTCATGATGCAGTATCTTGGTGCTTTGTTTGTGTCACTTCCTATTAAATGAAAGCAGCTCCCTGTTCTCTGCTTTAATGCCACTTACATTAATATTCTTGTAATTTATGCTGCTGGTAATAGTGCTGACAATTATTTCAGACAAACTTCATTGACCTCTGCACCTAAACTGATTGCTTTTTCCAGAACTGTGCACGAGAAGCTGCCCACTGCTCAGCTGGAGGCTAGCAGGAGGACTGCAGTGTTTCTGAGGAGAAGCCAGATTGTTTATATGTCACTTTGACTGATCAGAGGTTGATTTGCATGGCTGCTTCCTCTCAGCTCCACAGCCTAATGAGTCTCTGTGAGGAGAAGGCACTTTTTGTGAAACTGTTGTCACTTGTCATTGTGAATTGCCTCTGAAACACAGCTTTATTCCGCCTCACACAACATTTGACTGCCTGGCTGCATGCCTAGACACCATTAAATTCTGGAGCCCAAATGAGAAACGGGCCTGTAAGACAAGTGTGCTGCAGTGGGTGACAATGAGACGCGGAGCAGTGGGCTGTAAACGCGGGGGGGTCAGGAGTAGCTTTGCTGAAGAAGAGTTCTGACCTGGGAACAGTATTAAGTCATTGAGATTGTCCTTCTCCACAGTCATTTTCCAGCTGCTTAACCTTTGTCTAAGACAAACATCTGGAAGTTTCTCTGCAGAGATTTTCAAATAAAAAAGTTACTCAAGACTTTCAATGGTAACTAAAACACGAACTAACATAAAAATTAGATTTCTTCCCACTTGTGACCCAGAGATGAAAGATTTTTGGCATCAAAATTTGACTGTTTTCATTCTCAATCGAACCTCCAAACAGTCTGAAAGGAAATCAAAACAACAACGAAACTTCAAATTAATAAAAGCAACAAAACTGTAACTTTAAAGTTGTAAGTAGGGATGCAACGATACCAATTTTTTCAAACCAATACGATACCGATACTTGAATCGGAGTACTTGCCGATACAGAGTACAAAAACCGATACTTCTACCACACACACACACACACAAATGCAATGAATTGGAAGACAGGTTTTATTTTATTCCCTGCCGATAAAAAAATAATATCTTAATAAAAATGACCACAAAAAAATTTCAAGTGAAAAATAAGCACTTCTGTTAAATTATTGCAGAGTCTCCACATTGTAATTTTACAAAATATCACTGAACTATTGGCACTGTCTCGAGCTTTCAGAATAATAAATAAACACTTCTGTTTGGAATAAAATAAATACAAATTAGGTTTGAGAATAAAATAAACTTTTAAATAATTGCAGAGTGTCCATATTGTAAACAAACAAACAAAATTATTATTATTAAATAAATAATAAAATATAAAAAATTATAAAATAAATAATAAATAAAAGAATAATTGGCCCCCTAGTGGCCAATCTAAAAAACTACAACAGAAATGACAAGCCACTTTTACAAGTATGAGTACACACACATTTTACAGTATCGGCCCCGATACCCGATACCAGTATCGGTATCGGTGCATCCCTAGTTGTAACTGCAACTTTCACTTTTTATATGAATATCTCATAAATTCTTTGCCATAAATGTAACTTTTAACAATGCAGTGCACCATTTTTCAAAATCTAAATCCATTTTGCAGCTATAATGAATAAAATACCTTCAGGGTGTCCTATATGGTCCTTTGGGTGCTCAGCTTTGGTAAAGTTAGTGTGAAACACAAACTGGACCAGAACTGAGATGCAGTTTTCTTTTTATGTTCTTGTTCAAAAACAAATGAGCTGAACTGCAGGTTTGCAAATGTGCCTACACTAAAAACACATTTCCATAGGACAGGAGCTGAGTAGATGAAGGGGAGCTGTGTCATTGGGCACATCAGGACTCAGTCATGTTACAGCGCACACCGTAGTCAACATCTGTCTCCTCTGTCCTTCCATCAATCACTGGAAACATAAATGGCCTCTGTCTTCATATTCATGGAGCATATTTGCATGGAGCTAATTATATGTCTTCTTAAATAATGTCTGAGTTTATTCCTCCACCCTGTGAAAGCAGCTTCTGGAGCGTTGAGGGTGTATTTATTTAACTCTTGCCTGTGTGGGTGGCTGTTTGATGGACAGGATGTAAGAGTGATGATACAGTGTTGTAGTTCCAAACAAAACAAGCCATCTTTGAATATGCATAAGAGAGGCAGAGTGGACTAGTGGGCGCACAGCGATGTAAACTTTAAAATGTTAGTTATTGATTCAACCACACGATATGGTTCACAAACGACTGAATGTCTAAACGTGAGGATTCAAGTAAAATTAACACAATATTGGTGATGAAGATGAAAGTGGAGCAAACATTTTCAAAGGTAAAGACTGTCAGCAGGTGACAAATATGAAGCTTTCTTGTAACGTTCGATTATCAGACTCACAGTAATCATTATTAACTCAAAGCTTTATAAGCTTCACGTCCATAATAACAAAACAGTTATAAAATAATTATTCATTAGATAATAATTAACTACAGTTTGTTAATGATCAGGTAATTGACTTTTTAAAGCTTTTTAAAGTTTGTTATAAAATCTTACAAAATCATTACGTTGCTGTTAAACGATAAAAACCTTCAGCTGATCTACGATGCACGACATAAAACCTACCAGTGAACAGAGGGCGAGCTGTCACCCTCCACCACACATCGATTAGGATGAAGTGTAGACTGATGCTTTTCACATCCACTCATGTTGCACATTCAGACTGGTCTTTCATATTGTACTGAGCCACTGAACGTTACAAAAAAAGGGCGTGGCAGGTATAATTCTGTGAAAAAAGCTCAAAACTTCAATTTGCCACTTAAATGTAAAAAAAAAAGGGGGTTTTTTCTCAGAATTATTCATCCCAAGCCCTGACCTTTATTTTTTTCTACCGTTAGTGTGCCTAATATGCTGTTGTGCTTTTCAGCTGCACCTGTGTGAGCTCACAGTGATGGTGGGGGAGGCCTGGTCATGTTGAGAAATTTGATTGGTGTGCAGTGGACCTTCAGTTTGTGTCATTGGCTCAAATGTGCGTCTGCCAACCAGGAAAATGTCCAGATGCCCAGTCCAGCCAGTCCAGCCCAGTCCAGCCCTGTGCAGCCTGTAGTTACTGCACTTCATATGCAGTTGTTGAGTAAATGTAACTATAAATCTGCTCTATAGCTGGAGTCAAAGCTTTGAGCTTAACAATTTTCTTATGTTTAAGCTCTCAGTTTCTGAAATTATAGCCTTGGTTGATTCATTAATAGCCCAGTTTATGTATTACATACGTTTTTAAAAGTGTCACTCTCTATTTGACCAGTTAGAGTTTTATAACCCTCTCAGGCTCAAATTAAGTTTTTGTTGCTGATGCACAACCAAGTCCTGCAGTGGTACTTCTGAGTAAAAAAACTCATCAAATATGTATGTGGGGTAATCAGGTTGTTAGTTTTTAACTGTTGCAAATCGGCAGCGCCTGCCTGGAGAGGGTTAAAACGAAGGTCCGAACTATTTGTGGAACGAGGCCACAGAGTTTGTGTGGGTGGTGTTGTGGTGGTTTAATGCTGGTTTCAGAGATAAACTGGCACCAGTCAGTCTTAATAACTATGACTCACTCATTGGTTATATGCAAAACACTATGTTCAAACTTAGTGTTACAATAGGGTGGAAGTAGCAGCACCTTCTTTGATTCTCTCATTTTCATATTGGCAACAATGCTGTGTTTGCAATCCAACAATGAATGTGTGCTAATAATACTTTGTGTTAAAACCTGATTTATGTCTTACTCTTTTTTAATGTAGAGCTCTGCACACACACACACACACACACACACACACACACACACACACACACACACACACACACACACACACACACACACACACACACTTGAGAGCCACAAAGACTGGAAATGACAAAAAAGTAAAGTACAGAGAGTCTAACCCGATGCTGCTGTGGAGCATTTTTGATGGGATCTATTTACAACAGGAAAACAGAGAATCGAGTAAACAAAGAGAATTTCGACACAGATTGTGAAACGATCCTGTTCAGTCTCATTCAGACGTCTAGTTTTCTGTGTTTTCTGCCGCGGTTTCTGCAGCAGCTGTTTCACGTGTTTCTAAGCTTTTTTAGTTGCTTCTGTTTTGCTCAAGCTCAGGTTTTTACGCCTGCTTGTCCTCGTCATTTTAATGTCATGTGACCTGTGGCACACCTGCATCAGCTGCCCATTGTTTACATCCTATTGCTTTACTTTATGACTTCAGATGTCATATAGAGTAAGTGTAACAGCGTCGATGGTGACATTTATATTC